>NC_056677.1:44662445-44980080 GCF_018350195.1 Panthera tigris
GGAGCCCCACGTCGGGCTCTGCACTGGCAGCACAAAGCTGACTCAGGATTCTCTCTGCCCCTACCCACTGTGCTCTGTTTCAAAAAGCAAACAAAAAATATCAATACCTGCATCCAACTCCCAAAAGATTCTCATTTAACTGTTTTGGGGTGGATCCCAGGCCTTTGGAGATTCAAAAGCTCTCCAAATGATTTTTATATAAAACCAGCTTGAGAATTAATGAGCTGATCAGAGGCTCTCAAACATCAGAATCCTTTGGAGAGGTTGTTAACACAGAGATTGCTGGATCCCATACCCAGAGACTGACTCAGTAGGTGTGAGTGGGTCAGAGACTGTACCTGTCTAATAAGGTTCTAGGTTAGGTTGCTACTCCTCTTGTCTGTAGACCATACTTCGAGAACGACTGAGGTAAAAATCATTCCTGTGAAAAATATCTCCAAGCAGTTAACAAGGGGTAGTTTGGGGGAGGTGGTGCTCAATAGGTGATGGGGATTAAGGAATGCACTTGTGATGAACACAGTGTTGTATGGAATTGTTGAATCACTATATTGTATACCTGAAATTAATATTATGCTATATATTAACTAACTGGAATTTAAATGAAAACCTAAAAATATATTAAAAAATGAAGACTATACTACAGTAGTTACTCATATTTTATTTTTTATAATAAGTATATGTTTATATATTTTAATATTCCCATTTTATTTCTCTTTTGCCTACTATTTTATATGTGATGAACTGGTGACAGTTGTGTCTTTTATTTACCTACTTTATTACAGTATATTGATATAGCATTCATTTGAACTAAAGGAAGAATGGATGACATCTGAAGACCCTAAATTTGAACCTGGAAGCTATGGTTGATACGACTTTAGGTTTATCTCTATTTGGGGATGCATGAATGCATTTTTGCTTGTACAAAGAGTGTTTGCATGTTGTCATTTTTCCAAAGTATAGGATGGAAAAAAGTATATGTAGATGTTATACAAATGTACTATAGTGAATATCTCTTTTGTTGGTATCCATTAGTCTTTCCTGATGGCATTCACTTTCCTTTTAGGTAATACAGTTCCCCTTTTTTGTGGTAGATGAAACTGTGGTAGACAGAATTTAAGGATGCCCCACAAGATCCCCATCCCCTTGTGTACATAAACCTTTTAACCGTTATTCAATAAAACACTAGATGCTGCTGTGAAGGGATTTTCCACATGTAATTAAGGTCCAAATCAGTTGAATGTAAAATATGGAAATCATCTTAGCTGGGCCTGACCTAATCAGGTGAGACCTTAAAGGGAACTGCACTCTTCCTGGCAAGAAATATTTGAAGAGTGAGAGGTATTTGATACATGGAAATTCTCCATTCTTGGATTTGAAGATAGAGGCTATTTGGCAAAAGAATATGGTGGCCTCTATGAACTAAGTGAGGTCTGTAGTGGATAGCCAGCAAAGAAACAAGGACGTCAGGCCTACAGCTGCAAAGACCGGAGTTATGTCAATGATCTGAATAGTTTGGAAGTGGATTCTTACCCAGAGGCTCCAGAAAAGAATGTAGCCCTGCCAACCTCTTGATTTCAGGCTTTCCTGAACAGAGAAACCAGTCAAACCATGCCCAGACTTCTGACCTACAAATTATTATGAGATAATAAATGGATTTGTTTTAGCCATTCAAGTTGTGGTCATTTGTTTTGCATTAATAGAAAACTAATATGTAGTCTTTGTGAAATGACATGTCCAGATGCTTGCCTCCCCCTACTGAAATCGAGTAAGCCAGATTCTTCCTCTTCTTGTCCTGATATTGCCAAGGGGCAGGATTACAATCTACTCTTAATCATATGCCCTTTTTTGGACTTTGAAACTTAGATGATTGCCACAGGAATGAAATAGAATGGCTTATGTGGTTTTATACCCAGAACAGCACCCTGATCAGATTATTCCTGTCTTTGTGCTTTCTGTCCAGTTCTCGTTACTTTCTTCAGTCATCCTTCAGTTCTGTGAGTCTCTGACATCTTTCTAGTAACATCCACTTATTTACATTGGCAAGAAAATCTTCTTGTTGCTTTTGACCAAAGATGTGTTGAGGCCAGCTTGCACCTGTGTGCACTTTGACCCACATTTATATTCAGTGAAATTGGTAACTTGAAATTGGTCATGGTGGGATTATTTACTCCATGAAAAATGGCAACAACTACCAATCATGGGGTTTTGTTTTGTTTTGTTTTGAGAAACAATTGTTAACCATTTACTAGCACACCATTGCTTACAGTCAAAATCATAAATGATGGAACATGTAAGTTCATGGAAAAGGTCAGGATAGTATGAACTCTAGGAGGCCAAGGGCAGGAGGGTGTTGTAGAAAGAACTTGGATTTTGCCATCAGAGAGCTTTGGCTTCTAATTCTGAATCCCCCAGTGTGTGATTTGGGGCAAGCATTTTCTCCTTTGTGCCTTAGTTTACTCATCTATGAAAATATATGAGGAAAATAAAGTACTTGGGGGGGGGGACACCACTAAATGTTTATTAAATTTCTATGCACTCTCCTACATTTTTCAGCCACCTTGCTGTTTTGTTGGGGTCTTATGACTATTTCTAGTCAATGAATAGGAGTGATATATGAACTTCCAGAGCAACAACTAAGAGCTCATATATCTTCAAAATGATGTGTGTGTGGCAGAGTCCAATGGGGGTGGTTCCCTGGGTGGGTAGCTGGATGTCTTGGTGGAGGTGAGGCTGGTGGTAGTAGAATGAGAACAAGGAAACACGGAATGGCCTTTAAATCTGGGTCTGGCTCCAATTTTCTCTGTCTCTGCAGTGTATCCAGGTACAAAAGTGCTCACGTGCAGAAGGAGTTTAATATTTCTTTTAGAATGGAAGGAGCAAGTGAAAGAGACAGATTACATTGGAAGACCTAATCCAAAGGTGACCAGAGGAACAAGTGTAGAATGGGGCCATGTTGAAGAAAAGTTTCAAAGATCAGACTTATCAATTTAGATTATCTTCTGAGGCATTAGCCATGCACATGATGTCATTTTTTTTCACCCACTGGGTTTAGTATCCATTGATGATTCTTGCCTCATTCAATTATTACCGTGCTTATTGTCCAGAGATGACTCTTTCTACTTTCTAAAAGTTGGATTTCTGCTGTTGATATTTTGCTGTAAAGAAAATTATTTACCTTTCCATGTAGGAATGTATATAAGCATGTATGTGTATCAGTGTTGACTCATTGATATTACTCTATTCAGTGTGTTATAATCCTTTACTAAGATTAATTATTTGGATATGATAACAGTTACAGATTCAGTCAATGAGAGACCCTTCAGGTTGACTCCTGAGTCCATTTAACACATCCCCATCATTTCTTGAGCATTTCTTAAATTTGGCACAGCAAGCTATTACAGATTCATCTTCAGTATTTCCTGCCCCAGGCATCATATATTTCACCATGGAGCCCTGGCTTTTTTCAGTGTGTAATAGTGCTTATAAACCAAGAACTGGGTGTTAGATGTGCTCACTGCTATAGTGGTATCATTGCCATTAAGCCCTCTCAGAGGACACATCTGGGAGTATATATGTGTATGTATGTATATGTGTGTGTGTCCACATTTTAATCTATTTTACATCCATATTAAAAACCATGAGTTCATACTGCTACCCAAATTATAGTCCAACAGGGGATTCATTTCAAATTTCTCCCTTTCAATAATTGTAATCCCCTTCTCTGACAGTAAGAAACATAGCTCATATTATCCATGTATATAATTTATTTATTTATTCAATGCTAAGTCTATACAGAAATTAGTTTCAGAATTTCTATCCCATGATTCTTGAGGAAAAATCAAACATCAAAAAGAACTATAAAACTATTAGAGTGCAGTACATTTTTATTTTTTATTGTTTATTTATTTTTGAGAGAGACAGAGCATGAGTGGGGGAGGGCCGAGAGAGAGGGAGACACAGAATCCAAAACAGGCTCCAGGCTCTGAGCTTTCAGCACAGAGCCCAGTGTGGGGCTCAAACTCAAACCGTGAGATCATGACCTGAGCTGAAGTCAGACACTTAACCGACTGAGCCACCCAGTCACCCCTGTATATTAAGTTTTTATTTTAATTCTAGTATAGTTAACATACAGTGTTATATTAGCTTCAGGTGTATAATACAGTGATTCAACAATGACATACATACCTGCTGTTCATCACAACAAGTGCACTCCTTAATCACAATTGCATATTTCACCCATCCTCCCCAGCCAGCTCCCCTCTGGTAACCATTAGTATGTTTTCTATAGTTAAGAGCCTGTATCTTGATTTGTTTCTCTCTGTCTCTTTTTTTTTTCTTTCCTCATTTGTTTTGTTTCTCAAATTCCACGTATGAGTGAAATCATATGGTATTTGTCTTTCTCTGACTGACTTATTTCACTTAGCATAATACTCTGTAGATACATAATACTCTGTAGGTACATGTCATCATAAATGGCGAGATTTCATTCTTTTTTATGGCTGAATAAAATTTCATTACATATATATACCACACCTTCTTTATCAATTCACCTGTTGTTGGACATTTCAGCTGCTTCCAAAATTTGGCTATTGTAAATAATGCTGCTATAAATATAGGGGTACATGTATTCCTTTGAATTGTTTTTGTATTTTTGAGGTAAATACCCAGTAGTATGATTATTAGATCATACAGTAGTTCTATTTTTAACTTTTTGAGGAACCCTAATACTGTTTTCCACAGTGGCTGCACCAGTTTGCATTCCCACAAACAGTGCAAGAGGGTTACTTTTTCTCCACATCATTGCTTGTTGTTTCTTGTGTTTTTGATTGCAGCCATTTTGACAGGTGTGAGGTGATACCTCATTGTAGTTTTGATTGATGTTTCCCTGATAATCTGTGATGTTGATCATCCTTTCATGTGTCTGTTGACCATCTGTATATCTTCTTTGGAGAAATGCGTGTTCATGTCTTCTACCCATTTTTAATTGCTTATTTGTTTTTTGGGTGTTGAGTTGTATAAGGTCTTTATATATTTTGGATACTAACCTTTTATTCGATATGTCATTGCAAATATCTTCTCCCATTCAGTAGGTTGCAGTTTAGTTTTACTGATTGTTTCCTTCTCTGTGCATAGCTTTTTATTTTGATGTAGCCCCAATAGTTTATTTTTTTCTTTTATTTCTCTTGCTTCAGGAGACATATCTACAAACATGTCATTATGGCCAATGTCAGAGAAATTACTGCCTGTGCACTCTTCTAGGATATTTATGGTTTCAGGTCTCACATTTAGGTCTTCAATCCATTTTGAATTTATTTCTGTGTATGGTATAAGAAAGTGGTCCAGTTTCGTTATTTTACATGTAGCTGTACAGGTTTCCCAACACCATTTGTTAAAGAAGCTATTCTTTCCTACATTGTCGAAGATTAACTGACCATATAATTATGGGTTTATTTCTGGGATTTCTATTCTGTTCTACTGATCTATGTGCCTTTTTTTGGTGCCAGTACCAAAAAAAAAATATTTAGAGTGCAGTATATTAGAGTGCAGTATATTTTTATTTGATTACTGAAGTTTTGTAGTATGACTTAAAGCCTATAATTGTGATACCTCCAGTTTTTTGTTTGTTTGTTTGTTTGTTTGTTTGTTTTTTTAGGATTACTTTGTCTCCTTGCAGTCTTTTGTGCTTCCACACAAATTTTAGGATTGTTTGTTCCAGTTCTGTGAAAAATGCTGTTAGTATTTTGGTAGGGATTGCATTAAATGTGCAGATTTCTTTGGGTAGTATATACATTTTAACAATATTCTTTCTTTCTATGGGTATGGAATGTCTTTCTATTTCTTTGTGTCCTTTTCAATTTCTTTCATCAGTGTTTTATAGTTTTCAGAGTACAGGTCTTCCATCTCTTTGGTTAGGTTTATTCCTAGGTACTTTATTATTTTGGGTGGGATTGTAAATTATATTGTTTTCTTAATTTCTCTTTCTGCTATTTCATTATTAGTGCATCGAAATGCAGCAGGTTTCTGCACATTGATTTTGTATCCTGCAACTTTACAAATTCATTATTAGTTCCATAGTGGAGTCTTTAAGATTTTCTATATAGAGTGTCATGTCATCTGCAAATTGTGAAAGTTTTACTTTTTCCTTTCCAATTTGGATGCCTTTTATTTCTTTTTTTTTTCTGATTGCTGGGTTTAGGGCTTCCAGTACTATGCTGAATAAAAAGTAGTGATATTGGACATCCTTGTCTTCTTTCTGACCTTAGGGGAAAAGTTCTTAGTTTTTCCCCATTGAGTATGATGTTGGCTGTGGGTTTTTCATCACAACATACCTTTATTATGTTGAGGTATGTTCCCTCTAAAACTGCTTTGTTAAGGGTATTTGTTTTTTATCATGAATGGATGTCATACTCTGTCGAATGCCTTTTCTGAATCTATTGAAATGATCATATGGTTCTTATTTTTCTCTTATTGATATGATATATCACATTGATTGATTTTCAAATATCTACCCTTGCAACTCAGGAATAAATCCCACTTGATCATGGTGAATGATTTTTTTTTTATGTATTGATGGATTTGATGTGCTAGTATTTTGTTGAGCATTTTTGCATCTATGTTCATTAGTTATATTGGCCTGTAGTTTTCTTTTTTAGTGATTTCTTTATCTGGTTTTGGTATCAGTATAATGTTGGTGTCATAGAATGAATTTGGAAGCTTTCCTTTCTCTTCTATTTTTTGAAATAGTTTGAGGAGATAGGAATTAACTCTTCTTTAAATGTTTTGTAGAATTCTCCTGAAAAACCATCTGGTCCTGAATTTTTGTTGGGAGTTTTTTTTATTACTGATTCAAGTTCAATGACAGTAATTGGTCTGTTCAAATTTTCTATTTCTTTCTGTTTCAGTTTTGGTAGTTCATATGTTTCTAGCAAGTTATCCATTCCTTCTACGTTGTCCAATTTGTTGGCATATAATTTTCATAATATTCTCCTATAATTCTGTGTAGTTCTATGGGGATGATTGTTATTTCTTCTCTCTCATTTGTGATTTTGTTTATTTGAATCCTTTCTTTTTTTTATGATGAGTCTGGCTAAAAGTTCATCACTTTTCTTAATTGTTTCAAAGAACCAGCTCCTGGTATCATTTATCTGTTCTATTGTTTTTAGTTTCTATATCATTTATTTCTGCTCCAATCTTTATTATTTTCTTCCATTTACTGGTTTTGTATTTTGTTTGTTCTTCTTTTTCTAGCTTCTGTAGGTATAAGTTCAGGTTGTTTACTTGAGACTTTTCTTGTTTCTGGCGGTAAACTTGAATTGCTATAAACTTCTCTCTTAGAACAGCTTTTGCTGTATCTCAAGGATTTTGGATCATTATATTTTCATTTTCATTTGTTTCCACGTAATTTTTGCTATTTTCTTTGATTTCATGGTTGACACACTCATTATTTAGTAGCATGTTATTTAATTTCCATGTATTTGTGCTCTTTCCAGATTATTTTCTTGTGTGTTATCTCTAGTTTCATAGCATTGTGGTCAGAAAAGATGCATGGTATGACTTCAATCTCTTCGAATTTGTTGAGACTTGTTTCGTGGCCTAATATGTGATCTATTCTAGAGAATGTTCCATGTGAATTTGAAAAGAATGTGTATTCTGCTGTTTTAGGGTGGAATGTTCTGAATGTATCTGTTAAATCCATCTGGTCCAGTGTGTCATTCAAAGCCACTCTTTCCTTGTTGATTTTGTTTGGATGGTCTATCTATTAATGTAAGTGGGGTGTTAAATTCCCCTATATTATTATTATTATTATTATTATTATTATTATTATATTACTATTGATTAGTGCTTTATGTTTGCTATTAACTGTTTTATGTATTAGGGTGCTTTATGTTGGGTGCATAAATATTTACAATTATTCTAGCCTTTTGTTGGATTGTCCCCTTTATTTATTTTTTACATGCACTTTATTTTTTATTTTTTAATTATTTTTTACATATGAAATTTATTATCAAATTGGTTTGTTTTAAAGGCTGTCTTGTCATATACAAGTCTTGCTACTTTGTCTTTCTTTTGACAGCCACTTGTATGATAAGTGCTTCTCCATTCCCTCACTTTCAATCTACAGGTGTCTTTAGGTCTGAAATGAGTCTCTTGTAGGCAGCGTATAAATGAGTCTTATATTTTTACCCACTCTGTCACACTATGTTTTTGATTGGAGCATTTAGTCCATTTACATTCAAAGTTATTATTGATATGTATGTACTTATTGCCCTTTTGTTACTTGTTTTGTGGTTTCTATAGTTTTTATTTGATCCTTTATTCTCTTGCTTTCTTCCATTGTTTGTTGGCTTTGTTCAGTGATATGCTTGGACTCCTGCCTCTTTAGTCTTTGCATATCTATTAATGGTTTTTCATTTGTGGTTACCATTATGTTTGTATATAACAACTTCTGCATATAGCAGTCTGTATTAAGTTGATGGTCACTTACATTTGAACCCATTCTTTACTCTTCTCCTCCTTACCCATATTTTAGGTATATGGCATCATAGTTTACACCATTTTATTTTGTAAATCGCTTGACTGATTTTTACAGATATACTTATTTTTCATACTCTCATTTATCATCTTTCCTTTCCACTCAAAGAAAGAGTCCCCTTTAATATTTCTTGTAAGAGTGGTTTAATCGTCGTGAACTTCTTTTGTTTTTATTTGTCTGAGAAACTCTTTATCTCTCTTTATATTCTGAATGATAGTTTTGCTGGATATAGTATTATTGGCTGCAGATTTTCCCCTTTCAGCAACTTGAGTATATCATGCCACTCCCTTCTGGCTTGCATAGATCATACTAAAAGCCTGCTTATAGCCTTAGGGGTTTCCCCTTGTATGTTACTATCTTCTTGTGTCTTGCTGCTTAAAAATATTTTTTTTAGGGGCACCTAAGGAACACGTTCCTCTGTATCTTCAGTTTGTCTGTGTAAGTTTCTGTGTTAGGAAAGACAACTACATCTCCTGCATTGGAACTAGTGAGTGGCCTTATGAAGAAGACATCCAATGCCTTGCATGTAGTGACCCTGTTCCCCAGAACCTGGCATGCAGGACTGTCTCCTATGTGTGATACATGTACCCTGTTGTTGTGGTTGAGCCACTTTTTCCTTCAGTTCAGTCATCGGCAATGGCTCTCTGTCTTTGTGGGTAGGGTTTGTTCCCTCTATTGTTAGTGAACCAGTATGGTAATGCTTTGGGGTCGAATTGAGTCACACCAGGCATTTGCCAGACATGCATATCACTAAACTGTAGGGCGCTTTCCCCGTGTTGTCTCCTGAGAAGGTTTCACTGGTTGGTAGGGCCTGTAGTCAGACCAGTTGTCTGCCACCAGCCTACTGCTGGGGCTTCTGTCATGCTGTTGTGTGTGGTTAACTTTCGCTTTCTCTGGGGCAGCATTCAGTTTGGAGTGGTGCTGACCACTATAGGGGTTGTTTGCACACTGTTAGGCCTGTGGCACTGCCCTGTGTGGGTTCTGGCCAAGAACATATTGGAGAGGATGGATTTCCCCACATGAAGTGCAGTGGTGGTGTGGCAGCGCTGGCAAGATTTGTGTTCCCCAGCTCCTCTGTGGAGGGGCCCTACCATGCCTGACTGAGGTGGGATGTCAGGAGGGGAGGATTGGCAGAAATACAGCATGTGGGGGTAAAGTGGAAGTGCTAACAATTTAGGTAGCCATTCACTTAGGTCCCCATGTATTTATGCTGGGGTGGGGGGCAGGGGAAGGAAATGGCACCTGCCAGTTCCTATGTTCTCCAGCGATTTCTGTCTCTCCAGGACAGGCACTGAAATAAGTTAATAACTTTCCCTCCTATCTTCCCCAGGCATCTTTCAAACTGCTGCTTATATGCTTATCTCCATGGGCTGTTTTTTGTGCTGTCTCTTTAAGGTCAGAGATTCAGTTCCCTCTCACCCTTCTGACTCTCTCAAAGCTGAGTCTGCTGATTTTTTTAAATGCCAGGTTTAAGTCCTGCTGCTTGTAAGAACTCATGAAATTCAGCCCCTTTGGTTTTCAAAGCCAAATGTTACAGGTATTCATCTTCCCCTTACAGGCGTCACAGTGTGGAAGTCTTTTTCTCTTCCCTTTCCATGTCCAAGGCATCCCTCCCCACTCCATGGACAGTACTGTGAGTCTTTTTGGCTCCCAATTTCATCTCTGCCCTCCCTACTCTTTTCATTGTAGCTTCTTCTACACATTTAATTGTAGAGTTTATTCTGCCAGGTTTCAGGCCATTTTCTGAGTTACTTACACTGCTGTAAGTGTTCTCTAGTTGTATCTGTGGGATGAAGTGAGCCTAGGGTCTTTCTACTCTGCCATCTTCCCAAAAAAAATCTTCCTGGAATTCAATATTTAAGTTTTGTTGTTGTTGTTGTTGTTGTTGTTGTTGTTATTGTTGTTGTTAGTCCTAAAGAATGCAATGGAAATACTTTCCAAAAGTCACTTGGGGGAATCTTGCTTCCAGAATTATGGAGTATACATATTTTTAATTCCAAAGGAATAAAAATTTTAGACTTTATTTGCCAAATATCATGGAAAAACCTGCTCTGCACCCCAATCCTTACCTCCAGTGAAGTTTGAGTGGAGAGCTTAAATTTCTACCCTAACCTGAGTATAAAGAAGCACTCCAAATTCTGACCCTGCCAGGGTGGTGTCAGACAAAAGTGAGTGGGGAGCCAAGACTTTTATCCTTTCTGGGTAGTAGTTTCATCCATCACCTCAGGTGTCATGAAGACCATGTGGAGAGACTGGACCTCCATTCCCATCCAGCAGTAATGAGGAGTCCTTCCCATTCCTGACTGTGGTGATGTAAGAGAATACCTAGTGGACAGTTGGAAATTTCATCACCTCTAGTGAAGAGTCCACCCTTGTCCCTAGTAGCATTAGTGGAGACCATGTGACCATCCTGGACATCTAAACCCACCCAGGATTAAAGAGATGGTGTCAGAGAAGATCTGTAGAGAGCCCAAACTATCACAACCCCTTATCAGTGACAAGGCCACCATCCCAATGTGTCAGTAGAGACCACAAGGGGTGTGGTACCAAGGCACTTCTGCCTTACCAGCCAGGGTGGTATCAGGAGAAGCCTAATAGGAGCCTGAACTCCTGACTATGAATAGCAGTAATAGGAGCCTGAACTCCTGACTATGCATAGCAGTAATAAGGAGTCTCTCTTGCACTGTGGGTATCAGCAGAGTCCACATGGAGAAACAGCACTTCCACTCCACTGTAATAAGAATGAGGCAACGCCATTCAACCACTGGAGTAATGTCAGAGGATGCCATAAGACTTGAACATAAGATAGCAAATTTCATCACGAAGCACCCCAAGTTTCTGTATTTAGTATGAAATCACTCATCATAGTAGAAACTCAATGTTTTAAAATATTTTATTTGTAATTATTTATTTATTTTAATTATATTTTTATTGTGACAAAATACAACATAAAACTTACTATCTTAATCAATCATTTCTAAGTATACAGTTCAATGATACAACCATCACCACCATCCATCTCCAGAATTCTTTTCATCTCACAAAACTGAAACCCTGCACTCATTAAACAATAACTCCCCATGACACAGCCTCTGGTAACCACTATTCTACTCTCTGTTACTCTAAGTTTGGGTTATTTGTAGTTTTTTTATTATATTCTACATATAAGTGAGATCATGCGGTATTTGTCTTTTTGGGTCTGGCTCATTTAACTTAGCATGATGTCCTCCAGGTTCATCCACGTTGTCCCAAATAGCTGAATAACACTCCATTATATATTATATATTGTTAGTATATAATTATCATTAATATAATAGTATAATAATTATTAATGTATATCACATATATCACATTTTCTTTACTCATTCATCTGTTGATGGACACATAAGTTATTAACATGTCTTGGCTATTATTAATAATGTTGTAGTGAATATGAGGATGAAGATCTCTTTGAGACAGTGATGGCATTGCCTTCAGATATATACCTGGAAGTGAGATTGGCGAATCATGTTAGCTCTATTTTTAGTTTCTGAGAAACATTCATACTGTTTTCCATAGTGGCTGCACCAATTTACATTCCCACCAACAGTGCATAAGGGTTCCATTTTCTTCACTGTCTCACCAACACTTGTTTTCTTTTGTCTTTATGATAATAGCCATTCCAACAATTGTGAGGTGATATCTCATTGTCATTTTGATTTGCATTTCCCTAATTATTAGTTAAATTGAGCATCTTTTCATATACCTACGGGCCATTTACATGTCACTGAGAAAATCTCTATTCAAGTTCTCTGCCCATTTCTTAATAGGACTGTTTATTTTGATGAGTCATATGAGTTCTTTATATATTTTGGATATTAATCTTTTATCAGATAGACAGTTTGCAAATATTTTCACCCATCCTGTAAGATCCTTTCATTTTATCAATTGTTTCTTTTGCTGTTCAGAAGCTTTTCTAGCTTTATGCAATCCCACTTGTTTATTTTTGCTTTTCTTGCTTACACTTTTGGTGTCATATCCAAAAAACAATTGGCAAGACCACTATCAAGGAGCTTTTTCCCTATGTTTTCTTCTGGTGGTTTTACAGTTTTGGGTCTTGCATTTAAGGCTTTCATCCATTTTGATTAAATGTTTGTGAGTGGTGTAAGATAGAGGTCCAATTTCATTCTTTTGCATCTGAATATAGTTTTCTGAATAACATTTAGTGAAGAGACTATCCTTTCCCCATTGAGTAGTTTTGGCTCTCTTATCAAATAACAATTGATTACATATGAATGTTTATTCATTTCAGGTTTATTTCTGGGATGTTGATTCTTTTTTTAAATATTTATTTATATATTTTGAGAGGAGGAGAGGGGCAGAGGGGTAGAGAGAGAATCCTAAGTAGTATCTGGCTGTCAGCACAGAGCCTGACATGGGGCTCTATCTCATGAACCATGAAATCATGACCTGAGCCGAAATCAAGCCTCAGATGCTTAACCAACTGAACTGCCCAGGTGCCCTGTCAGGGTTCTTGATTCCATCCCATTGGTCTACGTGTCTGTTTTTATGCCAGCACCATATGGTTTTGATAACTATAGCTTTATAGTGTAGTTTGAAATCAAGAACTGTGATGCCTACAGCTTTGTTCTTTCTTCTCAGGATTTCTTTGACTACTCAGGGTCTTTTGTGGTTCCATACAAATTTTAGGATTGTTTTTCTTCTACTTCTGTAGAAAATACCCTTGGAACATTAATATGCATTTCACTAAATCTATAAATGTCTTTGGGTAATATGAACATTTAAAAAAATGATGAATGGATAAAGAAGATGTGGTTTATATATATACAATGGAATACTACTTGGCAATGAGAAAGAATGAAATCTGGCTACTTCCAGCAATGTGGATGGACTGGAGGGTATTATGCTAAGTGAAATAAGCCAGGAAGATAAAGACAGATACCTTATGTTTTCACTCATTTGTGGATCCTGAGAAACTTAGCAGAAGACCATGGGGGGAGGGAAGGAAAAAAAATTTACAGAGAGGGGGGGAGGCAAACCATAAGAGACTCTTAAATACTGAGAACAAACTGAGGGTTGATGGAGGTGGAGGGGAGTGGGGAAAGTGGGTGATGGGCATTGAGGAGAGCACCTGTTGGGATGAGCACTGGGTGTGGTATGGAAACCAATTTGACAATAGATTATATTTAATAAAAATAAATAAATAAATAAATAAATAAATGTATTAAATTTGAATATACTTGACAAAATGTTACATTAGTTTCGGGTGTACTACTTAGTAATTTGACAAATTTATACATTATGTTATATTTACCACAAGTATAGCTACCATCTGTCCATTACAACACTATTACAATAACATTGATTATATTCCTTATGTTCTGCTTTTATTCCCATGACTTATTCATTCCATAACTGGAGGCCCATATCTCCCTCTCTTCTTAACTCATTTTGCCCAATTCCCCACTTCCCTCCCCTCTGGCAGCCATCAGTTTGTTCTCTGTATTTACACTTTTATTCTGCGTTTTCAAATTAATTTTCAAATTAATTCAAATTAATTTCAAATTAATTTTATTAGATTCTGTCTATAAGTGGAATCATATGGTATTTGTCTTTCTCAGTTTGACTTACTTCACTTAGCATAATGCCTTCTAGGCCCTCGATGTCGTCTCAAATGACATGATCACATCCTTTTTATGACTGTGTAATATTCCATTATATATGATTATATATTCATTATATATGTATATATCTAATATTTCATTATATATAATTCTAAGTGATATAAATATACATATATGTATATTCATGTATACATACATGTACACACATATATATACATATGTATATGTATATATGTGTGTGTATATACATGCATGTATACGTATATATGTGTATATATATATGTGTGTATATATATATCACTTTCTTCATCCATTTTTCTATTGATGGAGACGTAGGTTGCTTCCATGTCTTGGCTACTATAAATAATGCTACAATAAACATAGGGTTGCATATAACTTTTTGAGTTAGTGTTTTCATTTTTCCTAAGTAAAATTTTTGAGAACCTTCCATCCTGTTTTCCACAGTGGCTGTACCAGTTTACATTCCAACTAACAGTGCACAAGCACTCCTTTTTCACCACATTTTTGCCAACACTTGTTGTTTCTTGTGATTTTGATTTTACCCATTCTAACAGGTATGAGGAGATTGTGGTTTTCATTGGTATTTCCCTGATGGTCAGTGATGTTGAGCATCTTTTCATGTGTATGGTTTCCATACAACACCCAGTGCTCATCCCAAAAGGTGCCATCGTCAAAACGCATCACCAACCCTCCCCTCCCACCCACCTTCCATCAACCCTCAATTTGTTCTCAGTTTTTAAGAGTCTTTTATGTTTTGACTCCCTCCCTCTCTAACCTCTTTTTTTTCCCTTCCTCTCCCCCATGGTCTTCTGTTAAGTTTCTCAGGATCCACATACGAGTGAAAATATATGGTATCTGTCTTTCTCTGTATGACTTATTTCACATAGTATAACACTCTTCAGTTCCATCCATATTGCTACAAAGGGCCATATTTCATTCTTTCTCATTGCCACGTAGTATTCCATTGTGTATATAAACCACAATTTCTTTATCCATTCATCAGTTGATGGACATTTAGGCTCTTTCCATAATTTGGCTATTGTTGAAAGTGCTGCTATAAACATTGGGGTACAAGTGCCCCTATGCATCAGTACTCCTGTATCCCTTGGGTAAATTACTAGCAGTGCTATGACTGGGTCATAGGGTAGGTCTTTAATTTTTTGAGGAACCTCCACACTGTTTTCCAGAGTGGCTGCACCAGTTTGCATTCCCACCAACAGTGCAAGAGGGTTCCCATTTCTCCACATCCTCGCCAGCATTTATAGTCTCCTGATTTGTTCATTTTAGCCACTTTTCCTGGCGTGAGGTGGTATCTGAGTGTGGTTTTGATTTGTATTTCCCTGATGAGGAGCGATATTGAGCATCTTCCCATGTGCTTGCTGGCCACCTGGATGTCTTCTTTAGATAAGTGTCTATTCATGTTTTCTACCCATTTCTTCACTGGCTTATTTGTTTTTTGGGTGTAGAGCTTAGTGAGCTCTTTATAGATTTTGAATACTAGCCCTTTGTCTGATATGCCATTTTCAAATATCTATTCCCATTTCGTTGCTTGCCTTTTAGTTTTGTTGATTGTTTCCTTTGCTGTGCAGAAGCTTTTTATCTTCATGAGGTCCCAGTAGTTCATTTTTGCTTTTAATTCCCTTGCCTTTGGGGATGTGTCAAATAAGAAATTGCTGTGGCTGAGGTCAGAGAGGTTTTTTCCTGCTTTCTCCTCTAGGGTTTTGATGGTTTCCTGTCTCACATTCAGGTCCTGTATCCATTTGAGTTTATTTTTGTGAATGGTGTAAGAAAGTGGTCTAGTTTCAATTTTCTGCATATTGCTGTCCAGTTCTCCCAGCACCATTTGTTAAAGAGACTGTCTTTTTTTCCATTGGATATTCTTTCCTGGTTTGTCAAAGATTAGTTGGCCATACTTTTGTGGGTCTAGTTCTGGGGTTTCTATTCTATTCCATTGGTCTATGTGTCTGTTTTTGTGCCAATACCATGCTGTTTTGATGATGACAGCTTTGTAGTAGAGGCTAAGTCTGGGATTGTGATGCCTCCTGCTTTGGTCTTCTTCTTCAAAGTTACTTTGGCCATTTGGGGTCTTTTGTGGTTACATATGAATTTTAGGATTGCTTGTTCTAGCTTTGAGAAGAATGCTGGTGCAATTTTGATTGGGATTGCATTGAATGTGTAGATTAATTTGGGTAGTATTGACATTTTAACAATATTCTTCCAATCTATGAGCATGGAATGTTTTTCCATTTCTTTGTATCTTCTTCAATTTCCTTCATAAGCTTTCTATGGTTTTCAGCGCACAGATCTTTTACATCTTTGATTAGGTTTATTCCTGGGTATTTTATGCTTCTTGGTGCAATTGTGAATGGGATCAGTTTCTTTAATTGTCTTTCTGTTGCTTCATTATTAGTTTATAAGAATGCAACTGATTTCTGTACATTGATTTTATATCCTGCGACTTTGCTGAATTCATGTATCAGTTCTAGCAGACTTTTGGTGGAGTCTATCAGGTTTTTCATGTATAATATCATGTCATCTGCAAAGTGAAAGCTTGACTTCATCTTTGCCAATTTTGATGCCTTGGATTTCCTTTTGTTGTCTGATTGCTGATGCTAGAACTTCCAACACTATGTGAAACAACAGCGGTGAGAGTGGACAATCCTGTCATGTTCTTGATGTCAGGGAGAAAGCTCTCAGTTTTTCCCCATTGAGGATGATATTAGCTATGGGATTTTCATAAATGGCTTTCATGATGTTTAAGTATGTTCCTTGTATCACGACTTTCTCGAGGGTTTTTATTAAGAAAGGATGCTGAATTTTGTCAAATGCTTTTTCTGCTTCGATTGACAGGATCATATGGTTTTAATCAGTTTTTTTTATTAATGTGATGTATCACATTGATTGATTTGCGAATGTTGAACCAGCCCTGCAGCCCAGGAATGAATCCCACTTGGTCGCAGTGAATAATTCTTTTTATATGCTGTTGAATTCGATTTGCTAGCATCTTATTGAGAATTTTTGCATCCATATTCATTAGCGATATTGGCCTGTAGTTCTCTTTTTTTGCTGGGTCTCTCTTTGGTTTAGGAATCGAAGTAATGCTGGCTTCATGGAATGAGTCTGGAAGTTTTCCTTCCCTTTCTATGTTTTGGAACAGCTTGAGAAGGATAGGTATTATCTCTGCTTTAAATGTCTGGTAGAATTCCCCTGGGAAACCATGTGGTCCTGGACTCTTATTTGTTGGGAGATTTTTGGTAACTGATTCAATTTCTTCGCTGGTTATGGGTCTGTTCAAGCTTTCTAATTTCTTCCTGTTTGAGCTTTGGAAGTGTGTGGGTGCTTAGGAATTTGCCCATTTCTTCCAGGTTGTCCAGTTTGTTGGCATATACTTTTTCATAGCATTCCCTGATAATTGCTTGTATTTCTGAGGGATTGGTTGTAATAATTCCATTTTCATTCATGGTTTTATCTATTTGGGTCATCTCCCTTTTCTTTTTGAGAAGCCTGGCTAGAGGTTTATCAATTTTGTTTATTTTTTCAAAAAAACGACTCTTGGTTTCATCGATCTGCTCTAAAGTTGTTTTTTTTAGATTCTGTATTGTTTATTTCTGCTCTGATCTTTATTATTTCTCTTCTTCTGCTGGGTTTGGGGTGTCTCTGCTGTTCTGCTTCTGTTTCCTTTAGGAGCGCTCTTAGATTTTGTATTCGGGATTTTTCTTGTTTCTTGAGATAGGCCTGGATTGCAACGTATTTTCCTCTCAGGACTGACTTCGCTGCATCCCAAAGCATTTGCATGGTTGTCTTTTCATCTTCATTTGTTTCCATATTTTTTTAAATTTCTTCTCTAATTGCCTGGTTGACCCACTCATTCTTCAGTAGGGTGTTCTTTAACCTCCATGCTTTTGGAGGTTTCCCGGACAGTTTCCTGTGGTTGATTTCATGTTTCATAGCATTGCGGTCTGAAAGTGTGCATGGTATTATCTCAATTCTTTTATACTTATTAACAGCTGCTTTGTGACCCAGTATGTAATCTATGTTGGAGAATGTTCCATGTGCACTCAAGAAGAAAGTATATTCTGTTGCTTTGGAATGCAGAGCTCTAAATATATCTGCCAAGTCCATCTGATCAAATGTATCATTCTTGTTTCTTTATTGATCCGGTGTTTAGATGATCTATCCATTGTTGTCAGTGGAGAATTTAAGTTCCTTGAAATTACCACATTCTTGTCAATAAGGTTGCTTATGTCTGTGATTACTTGTTTTATATATTTGGGGACTCCCATATTTGGCGCATAGACATTTATAATTGTTAGCTCTTCCTGATGGATAGACCCTGTAATTATTATATAATGTCCTTCTTCATCTCTTGTTACAGTCTTTAATTGAAAGTATATTTTGTCTGATATAAGTATGGCTACTCCAGCTTTCTTTGACTTCCAGTAGCATGATAGATAGTTCTCCATCCCCTCGCTTTCAATCTGAAGGTGTCCTCAGGTCTAAAATGAGTCTCTTGTAGACAGCAAATAGATGGGTCTTGGTTTTTTATCCATTCTGATACCCTATGTCTGTTGGTTGGCGCATTTAGTCCATTTACATCCAGTGTTATTATAGAAAGATATGGGTTTAGATTCATTGTGATGTCTGTAGGTTTCATGCTTGTAGTGATGTCTCTGGTACTTTGTGGTCCTTGCAACATTTCACTCACAGAATTCCCCTTAGGCTCTCTTGTAGGGCTGGTTTAGTGGTGATGAATTCTTTAAGTTTTTGCTTGTTTGGGAAGACCTTTACCTCTTCTTCTATTGTAAATGACAGACTTGCTGGATAAAGGATTCTTGGCTGCATATTTTTTCTGTTCATCATATTGAAGATTTCCTGCAATTCCTTTCTGGCCTGCCAAGTTTCAGTAAATAGACCTGTCACTAGTCTTATCGGTCTCCCTTTATATGTTAGAGCGTGTTTGTCCCTAGCTGCTTTCAGAATTTTCTCTTTATCCTTGTATTTTGCCAGTTTCACTATGCTATGTCATGCAGAAGATCGATTCAAGTGAGGTGTGAAGGGAGTTCTCTGTGCCTCTTGGATTTCAATGCCTTTTTCCTTCCCCAGATCAGGGAAGTTCTCAGTTATGATTTGTTCAAGTACACCTTCAGCCCCTTGCTCTCTCTCTTCCTCTTCTGGAATTCCTATGATATGGATATTGTTCCCTTTGATTGCATCACTGAGTTCTCTAATTTTCCCCTCAGTCCTAGATTTTATCTCTCTTTTTCTCAGCTTCCTCTTTTTCCATAATTTTATCTTCTAATTGGCCTATTCTGTCCTTTGCCTCTTCAATCCATGCTATGGCCACCTCCATTTTATTTTGCACCTCATTTATAGCATTTTTAAGCTCCTCATGACTATTTCTTATTCCCTTGATCTCTGTAGCAATAGATTCTCTGCTGTCCTCTATGCTTTTTTCAAGCCCAGTGATTAATTTTATGATTATTTTTCTAAATTCTTGTTCTGTTGTATTGCTTAAATAATTTTTGAGCAATTCGTTACCTGTCATTGTTTCCTGGAGTTTCTTTTGAAGAAAGTTCTTCCGTTTTGTCATTTTGGGTAGTCCCTGGGGTAGCTCACAACTACAGGGCACTTCCCCTGTGCTGTCTGGAGTAACTTGTGTTGGTGGGCAAGGCCGCAGTCAGACCCAATATCTGTCCCCAGCCCACTGCTGGGGCCACAGTCAGACTGGTGTGTAGCTTATCTTCCCCTCTCCCAGGGGCAGGACTCACTGCGGAGTGGTGTGGCCCCTGTCTGGGCTACTTGCACCCTGCCATGCTTGTGGTGCTGCTTCAATGGGATCTGTCATATTAGCCGGGGGTGGATCTGCAAGGTGCACAGGGGTGGGAGGGGCAGGCTTAGCTCGCTTTGCCATAGGTGGTCCCCTGGGGAAGGGGCCCTGCAGCACCAGGAGGGAGGCAGAGCTTTCGGAGGGATGGATCCACAGAAGCACAGCGTTCGGTGTTTCCATGGTGCAAGCAAGTTTGGTAAATTGGTTCCCTTTGGGGTTTTGGCTGGGGGATGGGAGAGGGAGATGGCGCTTGCCAGCGCCCTTGTTCCCCACTGAGCTGAGCTCTGTCTTCTGGGGCTCAACACCTCTCCCTCCTGGTGTCCTCTCGCCCTCCCTCTCTGTGAGCAGAGCTGTTGACTTTTAACATTCCAGATGTTAAGTCCTGCTGGCTGTCAGAACTCACGAAGTCTGGACCCCCTGCTTTTGCAAGCCAGACTTGGGGGCTCTGCCTTGCCGGGCGGGCTGCCCCTCCACCGCGTCGGCTCCCTCCCACCAGTCCTTGTAGCATGCACTGCCTCTCCACCCTTCCTACCCTCTTGCATGGGCCTCTTCTGTATGCTTGGCTCTGCAGAGTCCGTTCTGGAGCCTTCTGGCGGTTGTCTGGGTTATTTAGACAGATGTGCATGGAATCTAAGTCATCAGCAGGACAAGGTGAGCCCAGCATCCTCCTATGCTGCCATCTTTCCCTACCTATTTCATTTTTCTTATTGTACTCATTTATTGCTATAAACTTCCCTCTTAGGACTGCTTTTGCTGAATCCCATGAGTTTTGGAATGTTGGGTTTACAATTTTGTTTTTTCCAAGATATTTTAAAATTTTCTCTTTGATATGATTTTTAAAATTTTAATCTTAAATATTTAAAGATTTGCTTTGTGACCTAACATGATTTATCCTATAAGATGTTCTGAGTGCCTATCAGAAGAATGTGTGTTCTGATGTTGGATCGAATTTTCTGTATATGTCTGTTAGTCCATTGGATCTATATTTGTTCAAGTCTGCTGTTTCCTTAGTGATTTTTTGTCTTGGTGTTCTATTATTAAAAGTGGGATATTAAAATACCCTACTATTATTGCACATTTTTCTTTATTTTCCCCTGAAATTCTGTTAATATTTATTTTAAATATTTAGGTTCTCTAAATTTTCATCCATAAATATTTAAAATAGTTATACCCTCTTCATGAATTGACTACTTTTTCATAATATAGTTACTTTCTGTGTCTCTTGCTACAGTTTTTCACTTAGAGTCTATTTTGTTTGATATAAGTATAGCTAACCCACTTGAATTTGTTTTTTATTTGCATGGAATACCTTTTTCAATCCTTTCCATTTCTGTTTATGTGTGTTCTTAAAGTTAAGAGGTGAATCTCCTGTAGACAGCATATAGTTGGGTCCTAAGCTTTTAATTCATTAAGTCACTCTACATCTTTTGATTTGAGATTAGTTTATTTACATTTTAAGTAATTATTGATAGGGATGGAGTTAATATTGCCATTTTGTTCATTTTTACTTGTTGTATTATAGGGATTTTCCCCCCTCTCTTCTTATGTGATTTGATGACTTTCCACAGTGTTATTCTTTGATTCCTTTCTTTTTATCTTTTGTATATCTACTACAGGTTTTTGTTTTGTAGTTACCATGGACTTACCCAAAATAGCTTCTTACAGTTTATTTTAAGCTGTTAACAACTTGACTTTTAGAGTATAATAAAGCTCTACATTTTTTTAATGTTTATTTATATTTGAGAGAGAGAGAGAGAGAGAGAGAGTGCACAATCAAGGGAGGGGCAGAGAGAGAGATGGGGAAAGAATATGAAGCAGGCTCCAGGCTCTGAGCTGTCAACACAGAGCCCAACACGTGGCTTGAACCCATGAGCCATGAGTTCATGCCTGAACCGAAGTCGGCTGCTCCACTGACTGAACACTCTACATTTTACTCCCTACATTTTGTGTTTGATGCGGCCATCTATATCCTTTTATATACTGTATCCATTAACAAATTGTTGTAGCTATAGTTTTTTTAAATCCTTTTGCTTTATTACTTTTATACTATAGTTATAGGTGATTTACACACCACCATTACAATATAAGAATAATCTGAATTTAACCATATATTTTACTTTACTAGTGAGTTTATACTTTAATATATTTTATGAATCTACTGGTGGTAAACTCTTTAAGGCTTTGTTTGGAAATATCTTTATCTCTCCTTCAATTCTGGGGAACAACTTTGCTGGGTAGAGTATTCTTGGTTGGCCTTATTTTGTTTTAATCTTTCAGCACTTTTATATAGCCAAATTCCTGGTGAAAAATTCATTGATAACCTTAAATGGATTCCTTAGTGTGTTACAAATCACTTTTCATTGGGTGCTTATAAGATTTTCTATTTAACTTTGGATAATTTAATGAAAATGTATCTAAGCATGGGTCTCTTTGGATATATATATATATATATATATATATATATATATATATAGTTATTCCTTGGGTTTCTTAGGTATTGATGTCTGTCTTTTCCCTGGACTTAAATAAGCTTTTTGCCTGTTTCTGTCTCTCTTTCTTCTGCTTCTGGTTCACCTATACTTCATACATTGATCCACACAATAGTGTACCATAACTCCCTTAAGCCATATTTACTCTTTTCATTATTTCTTCTTTTTGCTTCTCTGATTTGAAGATTTCCACTGCCCTATCTTTGAGTTCACTAATCCTTGCTTCACTTGATCTAATCCAATGTTTAATCCTTCAGTTGAATTTTTCAGTTCAGTTATGGTATTTCAGCCCTATAATTTCTGTTAGGCACTATTTAATAATTTTTGTCTCTTGTTGAAATTCTCATCTTGCTCGTGCATTGTTTTCCTGACCTGATGAGCATATTTACAACCATCATTTTGAAGTTTTTGTTGGGTATCTCTACTTCATTAAGGTTGGTTTCTGGATATATATCTTTTTCTTTTGTTTGGAACATATTCTCCTGCTTCTTCATTTCCCTTGACTCTCTGTTGGTTTGTGCACATTAGATAAAACGGCCCCCTCTCAGTCTTCACAGATTTGCTTTATGTAGGAGATGAATCTCATCAACTATCTCAGCCCAAGCTCCTGGTTACCTTTCACACTTTTGTGTTTGTCCAAGCCACCATCTTTGTTCCTAGTGACCACAAGTAAATTAGGATATTCCAAAACCTACCACTGTCCCAAATGCTTGGGAATGCCCACATACCTGTTAAGGCTTCCAAAGGACTACTAATTGACTGCCTCTTCAGCTCCTTGATACAGGCTAAGTGGAAATTCAACCTTCAGGCTGCAGGTGGGAAAGTCAGAGCCTTAGATATACAGTCTGGCACTGATTAGGGAGAAACCATGAGCTGGGTGTTTGTGCCTACTCACTCAGTGCTGAACCATAGGATATAGACACTGGAGTTTTTATGCACTCACATAGAACCTCCTCTTTTTTTGTGTATTCTCCAGGGACTTGGGGAGTCCCATCAGAGTCCAGTGATAGATGATTTGCAAGCCCATTGCTCAGGTGGCAGCCATAACAGTTAGGGTGCTATTTGTGTAGGTAAATTCCTTCCAGGAAGAAGTCAGAGATTTTGTTTCAATGTTGGAGTTAACCAGTGGAAGAAAGTGAAGGACATGCCCATTAGCTCTTTCTGGCTTATGAGAGGATCCCAGTCACCTCCCATATGCAGGCTGATTAGAAGCTGAACTTTCAGGAAGTGCTCATGCACTCATTTAAAAACTGCTTCTTTCATCTAGAATCAAAGGGATAGAAAATAACAAATGTTGGAAAGAATGTGTGGAGGGAGGAACCCTTGTGCACTGTTGGTTGGAATGTGGATTGGTGCAGCTGCTGTGGGGAACAATATGGAGGTTCTTCAGGAAATTGGGAATGGATGTATCATGCGATCCAACAATTCCACTACTGAGTTTTTTACCCAAATGGAAAAAAAATACTAATTTGAGGGGATATATGCACCTCTATGTTTATTGCAGCATTATTTACAATAGCCAATATATGGAGGCAGCCAGTGTGTCCAACAGTGGATGAATGGATAAAGAAGATGTGATATATATCAGAATGTTGTTCAGCCATTAAAAGGGATGAGATCTTGCCATTTGTGACATCATGATGGACCTAGAGGGTATTGTGCTAGGTGAAATAAGTCAGATAAAGAGGAACAAATACCATATGATTTCACTTGTATGTGGAATCTAAAAAACAAACAAAAAAAGAATCAAACCTATATATGCAGAGAACAAACTGATGGTTGCTAGAGGGGTGGGTGATGGGGGTATAAGCAAAATGGGTGAAAGGGTGTGGAGATGCAGGCTTCCAGTTACAGAATGAATAAGTTATGGGGTTAAAACGTACAGCTTAGGGAATATGGTCAATGGTATTGTAATAGTGTTTATGGTGACAGATGGTGGTTACTCTTATGGTGAATATAGTGTAACATATAGACTTGTCAAATCATCTTACAATTGGATGGAACTAATGGAACGTTTTGTGTCAACTATAGTCAAATAATAATAACAAGAAGAAGAATA
Source organism: Panthera tigris (assembly GCF_018350195.1). Classification (NCBI taxonomy): domain Eukaryota; kingdom Metazoa; phylum Chordata; class Mammalia; order Carnivora; family Felidae; genus Panthera; species Panthera tigris. The sequence goes on from NC_056677.1 coordinate 44,686,999, forward strand.
AATCTGTTTCTTTGTTTAATATGGTCCTGTGGGACTCATGAATACCAAGGCCACTGGTTATAAAAGCTAGGTGATTTGAGGGCCCATCCCTTGGGTGACAGCTGTAAATTTTGTGGTGCTAGATGTACATACAAGCTCTTTGCAAGAATAACCTTGTGACTTAGCTTTATTGTTAGAGTGAACTGTAGGGTGAAGTTTGGGGATCTTCCCACTAGCTATTTTGTGCTCCTTGAAGAATCTCAGTCAGCTTTCAAGTGCAGGCTGATTAGAAGCTGGACCCTTAAGCTGCAGCTGGAAAGTATGCAGTCATACTCTTTCCAGGGAAAAACTGAAACACTGGAGGTTTTTTCCTGTTCCGTTTTCAGAGTCTGAGGGCGTATAGCTGTGGGATGTGTTCACATACATATTTACCAACTACTTTTTTGTTTGCTATGATCCTATGGGACCTGTGAATGCTGAACCCCATTGGCTCTCAGAGGTAGGTGACTTGGGAGCCTGTCCCACGGATGACACCTTAAAAGCCAGGCACTAGGTGTGTCTCTCCTAAGGGAGAAACTGGGAGTTAAAGATTCTCAATTGTAAGATGCTGTGCTAGGAGTTTATGGTGAGACTATGTTGAAGCCTTTCCCACCAATTTCACTGTGGGTATCTCCTCAGTTGCCCAATTATAAATGTCACTCAATTAGCTTCTGAATTTCTCTTGGATAAATCCATATATTGTTGTATATTTGGTATGCCCATGGGAGGAGGGAAAGCCAGGGGCCTCATATGTCAATATTCTGATGATATCCCACTCTTTTTGAAGATTTTTAATTCGTATTTTATTATAGTAAAATATGCATAACATAAGAATTTCCATTTTTTATATTTTTAAGTGTACAATTCAGTGACATTAAGTATTTTCACATCATTATGCAAGTATCATCACTACACACTTCCATAACTTTCTCATAATCCCAGCAGAAACTCTGTACACATTCAACAACTCCAGATTCTCCATTTACCCAGTGCTTCATAACCTATTTTCTTTTCTGTTTCTATGAATTTTCCTACATTGGTATTCATAAAAGTGGAATAATACAATAATAACACAATTCTAGTGTCTGACTTATTTAACACAACATAATGTTTTCAAAATTTATCCATATTGTAGTATGTATCAATACTTCATTCCTTTTTATAACTAAATAATATTTTGTTGTATGTGTATACCACATTTCTTTATCTGTTTATCTATTGATGGAAATCTCGGGTGTCTCCACATTGACTATTGGTAATAATTTTGTTATGAATACTGATATCAAATGTCTTTTTGAGTCTCTGCTTTGAATTCTTTTGTGTATGTACCTAGAAGTGTAACTGCTGGATCGTATGGTAATTACATGTTTAACTTTTTGAGGAAATAACAAACTGTTTTCCAAAGGGGCTGAACAATTTTACTATTGGATATGACAACAAAAGCAGACAGCAAAAATAAAAATAGATGAATTGGAATTTGTCAAAAATAAAAACTTTTGGGGGCACCTGGGTGGCTCAGTCAGTTGAGCATCTGACTTCGGCTTGGGTCATGATCTCACGGTTTGTGGGTTTGAGCCCTGCATCAGGCTCTGTGCTGACAGCTCAGAGCCTGGAGCCTGCTTCAGATTCTGTGCCTTCCTCTCCTTCTGCTCTTCCCTTGCTCACACTCTGTCTTTCTCCCTCTCTCAAAAATAAACATTTAAAAATTTCTTTAAAAAATTAAAAAAAAAAAGCTTTTGACTACTAAAGATGAAAATACAACTCAGAGTAAATGAAAAAAATACCTGAAATTTTGCATTTGTCTAAAATTAGTGATGTTGAGCATCTTTGCATGTTTTTGTATGCATATTTCTCATTTGCATATCTTATTTGGAGAATTATTTATTCAAGTCATTTGCTCATCTTTGAATAGGGTTGTTTACTTTTGTTATTGAGTATTAGAGGTTCTCTATATATTCTGAATATATTAATCCCATATCAGATGTATGATCACTTTTATTTTTATTTTTTTCACTGTGGCACATTATTTTAATTACTATAGCTTTATAGTAATTCTTTTTTTTCAAGTTTTCGTTCCAGTTAGTAAACATATATGGTAAAATTGTTTTCGTGTGTAGAATTTGGTGATTCATTCCTTACACATAACACTCAGTGCTCATCACAAGTGCCCTGCTAAATACCCATCACCCATTTAGTCAATGCCCTATCCACCTCTCTCAATCAAAATTCAGTTTGTTCTCTATACTTGAGTCTCTCATGGTTTGCTTTCCTCTCTCTTTTTCTTTTTTCCTTCCAATATGTTCATCTGTTTTGTTTCCTAAATTCCATCGTTCTCAGCCTTTTGGCTAAGATCAAGTGTGTTTCCTAAATTCCATACATCAGTGAAATCATATGGTATTTGTCTTTATCTGACTTATTTCACTTAACATAATACACTCTAGCTCTATCTACGTTGTTGCAAATGGGAAGATTTAATTCTTTTTATGGCTGTGTGTGTGTGTACACACACGCATACTCTTTCTCCATGCATCAGTCGATGGATATTTGGACTCTTTCCATAGTTTGGTTGTTGTTGATGATGATGCTATAAACATCAAGGTGCACATGCCCACTTGAATCTGTTTTTTTGTATCCTTTGGGTAAATAGTGCAATTGCTGAGTCATAGAGTAGTTCTATTTTTAACTTTTTGATGAACCTCCATACTGTTTTCCAGAGTGGCCACACCAGTTTGCATTCCCACCAACAGTGTAAGAAGGCTCCCCCCTCTCCACATCCTCACCAACATCTGTTGTTTCCTGTGTTAATTTTAGCCATTCTGACATGTGTGAGGTGGTATCTCATTGTGGTTCTGATTTGTACTTCCCTGATGATGAGTGATGTTGAACATCCTTTCATGTGTCTGTTGGCCATCAGTACGTCTTCTTTGGAAAAGTGACTATTAATTCTTCTTTGACTTTTGGGGCCCCTGGGTGGCTCAGTCAGTTGGGCGGCCAACTTCGGCTCGGGTCATGATCTTGCAGTCTTTGAGTTTGAGCCCTGCATTGGGCTCTGTGTTGAGCGCTCAGAGCCTGGAGCCTATTTCTGATTCTGTGTATCCTTCTCTCCCCCTTTCCTGCTTGCTCTCTCTCAAAAGTAATAAACATTAATTTTTTTAAATTCTTCTTTGACTCTTCATTCATTCTTCTGCCCATTTCTTAACTGGATTATTTATTTTTTGGGTGTTGACTTTGATAAGTTCTTTATAGATTTTGGATACTACCCATTTTTTGTTTATTTTATTTTTGAGAGAGAGAGAGAGAGAGAGAGACATAACGTGAGCAGGGGAAGGGTAGAAAGAGAGGGAGACACAGAATCTGAGGCAGGCTCCAGGCTCTGAGCTGTCAGCACAGAGCCCAATGTGGGGCTCAAACTCACGAACCATGATATCATGACCTGAGCCAAAGTCGGACGCTGAACTGAGCCACCCAGGCACCCCATTACTACCCATTTTTTGGATATGTCATTTGCAAATATCTTCTCTCATTCTGTAGGCTGTCTTTTAGTTTTATTGATTGTTTCCTTTGCTGTGCAGAAGATTTTTGTCTTGATCAAGTCCCAATTGTTCATTTTTGCTTTTGTTTCCCTTGCCTCCAGTGATGTGTCTAGTAAGAAGTTGCTATGGTTGAGGACTAAGAGGTTGCTGCTTGTGTTCTCCTCTAGGATTTTGATGATTTCCTGTCTCACATTTAGTTCTTTCATCTCTTTTGAATTTATTTTTGTATATGGTATAAGAAAGTGGTCCAGTTTCATTCTTCTGCATGTTGTTGTCCAGTTTTCCCAACACCATTTGTTGAAGAGACTTTCCCATTCCACATTCTTGCTTCCTTTGTTGTAGGTTAATTGAGCATATAAGCATGGATTTATTTCTGGGTTCTCTATTCTGATCCACTGATCTATGTGTCTATTTTTTGTGCCAGTACCATACTGCTTTGATCACTACCGTTTTGTAGTATATCTTGAAATCTGGGATTGTGATACCTCCAGATCTGTTCTTTTTTCAAGATTGCTTTGTTTATTCTTGTTTATTAAACATTTTTAAAGTTTATTTATTTTGAGAGAGATCACACAAATGGAAGAAGGGCAGAGGGAGAGGGAGAGAGACAATCCCAAGTAGGCTCTGTGCTGTCAGCACAGAGCCCAATGTGGGGCTCAAACCCACAAACTGTGAGGTCATGACCTGAGCTGAAAGCAAGAGTTGCATACTTAACTGACTGTGCCACCCAGATGCCCCTCAGACCATGTACTTTTGATCTCTAGCAGTTCAGTTTGAGTCTTTTAAAAATAACTTTATGTCTCCTATTAACATGCTCACTCTTTCCTTTATCTTCAACACATATCAATTTTAGCATTATTTGTTTTAGTTCTGTGAAAAATGCTTAAATGGATCCAGATTTTAACATCAAAGTCAATTTTTATGCATAGTGTAATTTGTCTATGATCAGATCAGTTTCTGTCAAAGCAGTAATGATCTATGTCCCTGGGTTGGGGAGTGTTCTCCTACAACTCCTCCCTACCCCAGGGAAAGCCCCCTCTCCCACCATTTCTTCACTCCTCTCTTAGAGGGAAGACTGATGTGATAGTTCAGATTCCGGAGCACTGAGTGCAGTACCACTGCATGCTATGAGACAACACCCATGCATGTAGGGCATGTGCATGCTCTCTCTCTTACAATACTAAGCGGTAAACTGAGCCAGTGCTGACCTGTGTAGGCTGGGGTGCTGCCACATCACTCTCTCTTCCTTTCTTCTCACTGGAAATTTGGGGCTGAGTCATCATCCTTGCACATTAGGGGTCAGTGGTGGTAAGATGCAGAAGTAGTCAAAGAAATTCTGCTTCATTCTTGAGTCCAAGCCCGTGATTCAACCCAACTCGACCAGAAAACTGTACATTTTTTTTGCCTAATGAAAGGGCCATGCTCAGTTTCCTATCTGCACATGATGTTCCCTTCCCTTGGAGGTTACCCTTTCTTTCACTGCTTTTCTGGGTTCTACCCTCTATGATCCCTACCTTTTCTAATTAGCTCCAGCATTTATGTCTAGGAGATGCAATTAGCACATAATTATATTCATGCATTTCATCTTTGCTGTACTTTACCAGATTTTCTTAGTGTTTAATGTATTATATTGTATTTTGTACTGGTGGCTATTTTTTTTTAAATACCACACATTATCCTATAACGTATTAGAAAATGTGACTTAGTGCAAAGATCATGTGGTTTGAGTTCTGAGTTAACAATCTTCTATTTGTGCTGAAGGCCTTACATTGAAGGGTACTGGGAGCTGGCCCAGTGAATGATATTACAGAATGTTCAGTGTATGTGTCCTTTAGGGAAAGCCCTGGGAGGAGGCAGAATGGCAATTTAGAGTAGGAATGAGGTATTCTTTTATCCCCTGGACAAATACTAGCCTCATATTTTCAGATTCTTACCAGGAACCTCACATTCTACTGTAGATGATAAGCATACCCACCCAAATGTCATAACCTACCTTGAAATGTCACATGTACCTATTCAAATAGATTTTCCCTCAGGTATTGCCATGCTCTCATCCAGAGGTCAACACTGGTGTTTGCAGGCATGGTTGGTGGACTACATGTATGAAAAGAGAAGGTAAGTTTCTGCAGTTCTTAGTTGTTTCAACCATTTGCAGGGTCATCATTCCCTCCTGTTCTCCTTTCTGCTCTTCCCCATTATTCCTTAGAAGATTCTATCCCGCTTAGTCTTTTTGTCACCTGGTCTCATTTTCTGGGTTCATATTAGTATATCTTCAGTGCCTTTGTGCCTTCTTAGGGCTTATGGTGGTTCAAAAACATGTCTATTGGTAATTTGAATGAGAGGACTCATTGATCAGAGGACTGATCAAGGCCTCCCAAATTTCTTAATGTGTTCTCATAATAAGCGTATTGTCCTCATTTAGACATCATTTGTCTCTCAGAAGTTTGACCTTGATATTTAGATTGCCCAAATTGGCAAACATATCCCAGGCCAACTTAATGATTTTTGCTCTTTCTCAGTTGTCTCAATTATAATTGAATTAGGCACATCAGTTTATCTTTAATAACTAATTCTTCAGATGTAACTAATTACTGTCTTTCCTTATACACAACGTTATTTAATGTACCCTTATGTACAGTTTTCTTGAAATAAACAATACATATTGAGAAATTCCTTTTAGATATCATTGTTTTATATTTTGAAGCAAAGCTATCACTTTCCAATGTATAGTTTTCTTGCACAAAAACCTCATACTTACAGGCTCATATCAACTACTAATATAAGCATAGTTAAAATGAGATGAGATAAATTTCTCTTTGGTGATCAGTTGCCAAATATGCCTCCATATAAGCAGGTGGAGTCAGCTATATAGTTTCTATAATCCATCCTAAACTGCCTGTTATGCAACAGTTTCTCCACTGCTGGAAAATTGATTCTGTGTTCCCATAGGCTCTGGTAAAGTTGCATTCCTCTGCCATCCCAAAATAAATCCACTACTGAGATCACACCCCTTTCACATGGTGCCATCACTCAAATTGCGCCCTAGTTGAATGGTCATACACTAAGTATTCCCTAATACATGCTAGGAAAAGGCAATAAATGATGTCATGACAAAGTTAAGTTTGATTCAATAAAATGGTTTCAGAATGGGAAGCAATTTTCCATTTTAGTTCATCTGAATTTTGAATATCTTGGCTAAAAGACTACTTATCATTCAGTATTAACAATACTGGCCCATAGTGAATTGTAACATAACATATAACTTAAGAAATATATAACACCATCTTACAGCTTTGCACGAAGTTTACATTGGTGTTTAATTGTCATAGTGAATAATATTTATATGTATCAGAGAACACACATTTTCATAGCTCATGAATGTAAGTTCCCTATTTAGTAGATTTATTTTTGTCTAATGAATTAAAAATAATAGTGTATTTTGCTAAAAGAAAAGATTTGATAATATCCCAGTGTCCCAGAGAGGAGCATGGATATTTTATACTGAAATATTCAAAATATTCTCTAGAGTATCATTTTAGCAATGACAAAGGCAGAAGTTAATGTCATTCACTATGTGAGGGGGAGGCATCCATCACTCTTGCCCATTCCCTGCAATTAATGCTGTCATGAGTTTTGTAAACCCTGTTTAACTCCCCTGTTCGAATTATTTCGGTTATTTTTTCAACTATTCTTTCTTTACAGGATAAAGATAAAACTCCTTGGCATGTGACTTTAAAACAAAATCACAACAGACTTTTAAGATTTATATGGAAAAACTTGGCATGTGACTTTCATTTATTGTTTATTTTTATTTTTTATTAAAGTGTAATTAACATACATACAATGTTATATTAGTTTCAGGTGTACAATTCCATACATTATTGACTTAACAATTCCATACATTATTCAGTGCTCACCATGGTACGTGTAGTCACCATCTGTCACCATACAATGTTATTACAATATTATTGACTATATTTTCTGTGCTGTGCTTTTCATCTATCTCTATGACTTATTTATTTTATAACTGTAAGTCTGTACCTTTTGATCCCCTTTATTTCATCCATTCCCCCACCCATTTTCCCTCTAGCAACTACCAGTTTGTTCTCTGCATGTAACTTTTAAAGACTTCTTATGTTTTGAGCAAACTGCCCTAGAAGCCCCACCTTTCCTTATTCTCCTGAATCACCACCCCCTCTTACTTGGCACTCACAGACTCTCTGGTCTTTTTAAAGTAACTGATGCATTCTCCTCTAAGGGTTCTGGGCCATGCCTTGTTTTTGATGGCTCTGTCTTCCTTGCAGCTGCTACAGCTTGTTGCTTCTCTGTGCTAGATTGTTGATGCTCCTTTATTTTTTGCCCTAAAACCTGTGGAGAATGATGATGTATTTGGGTCAGGAAGAAAAGGCAGGCTTCTAAGTAGTGCTTCTCTGGGCAAGGATGGGGGTTAATCAATAGAACTTTCCCTTACTTTATTGTGTGGGCTTTCTCTTCAGAAACATTATATCTCTGGCCTTAAATATTCTTGCCTTGGGGAAACTTGCAACTCCCTAATCACGAAAGCCTTTATTAGGAACCTTCCAAGCTAAAACCTTCCCAGTCTGATCCTTCTGTTCTAATGTGAACTTATTCTGGCCTTGCTGTGTTTCTAATCTCTTGTGTTTCTGTGAGGCTCTTAAATATTCCATGAAAGGTGTTAGAGTGTAAAGGAGTAAATAAAAATAAGTTAAGGTACCAGGCAGCTGTCATCAGTTCCCTGCAGAACAATGTGTGTAATAGATGAAGGCTAAGTTCACTTCCTCATCCCTTTCCATTTTCAATGCCCCTTGGTTCCTGGATAATCTAAACTACTTTTTAATCTTATAATTAGATGACAGGAGAGGTGCCAGGGCTATCTCAGGGTTACTAGAGTCCCTTCTTTTTGGTGACCTATTATTCTGCATCTGGAAACCACTAATGCTTCAGTTTTTAATCCCAGCAAGACTATTTTCTTTTCCCTTAATTATAAAAAAGAAACTATTTAAGGCAAAAATTATTATGAGATGTATAATAAATGCTGAAATAAAATATATGACCACAGCCACACAGTAGAGGGATAAATAGAATTATACTACTTTAAATCTATTATGTTTATGTGAAGCAATAAGTGTTAATTTTAATGGACTGTGGCAAGTTAAAGATGCATATTATAACCCTTAAGCAACTACTAAAAGTTATACAAAATTTATAGCTAAAAATAAAATACAGATTTTTAAAATAAAATACAAAAATTTTTTATTATCTTCAATGAATTAAGGAATGTGGAATAGAGGAATAATAAACAAATAGGAGAAAGAGAAAACAAATAGCAAACAATAAACTCAATCACATACATAATTACAGTAAATAGAAATATACTAAATACTTTAATAAAAAGAGATTATGAGATAGGTTAAGAAAGCAAGACCCAACTATTTGCTGACAGAAAGAGATGTACTTAAAAATACCCAAATAGGTTGAAAATAAAAGGATGAAAAGTGGTATATCATGCAAAATGTAAATCTAAGAACATTGTTGTACCTACATAAATATCAGATGAAGAGGACATTAAGAAAAATAATGTAACATGTAATGAAGTGAGATTTGATAAAGATAGTCGCTTAATACATAATAATGTTAACTATGTATGCACCTACAGACATAGCTTCAAATCTTCATGAGACAAATGCAGAGAGCTCTAAAGGTAGAAAGAGACACAACCACAATCAGTAATTGATAGGATAACTACACAAAAAAATCAGTAAAGATTTAGAGGAATTCAATAATAGTGTTATACAAGTTAATGTAGTTGACATTTTTATAAAACATTGTATATAATACCTGCAGAATTCACATTATTTTTAAGAGCACATATAATGCTCACCAAAGTTGACTATATTCTGGGCTATAACATATCCATATATATATTTCAGATACATACATATATTCATATTTGTCCATAAATGCCAAAAGTTTGAAATTTTAGAGCATGTTTTCTGGCAACAACAAAATTGTTAGAAATCAATAACCATGAAATAGCTAAAAGCTATCTAGAAATGTGTCCCAAATATTTATAAATAAAATGACACACTCCTAAATAAACTATTAATCAGAGATTTTATCACAAGGGAAATTGGAAGATATTGTGAATTAGATTTTATGAAATCACAACATATCACTGTGTGAGATACAGCACACAGTGCATAAAGGAAAATTTATAATTTTATGTTTTTTATTTTTATTTTTTGGATCTTCATAATGACTTTATAATAGGAAAAAAATAGAAACAATCTAAAATATCCATCAAAATTTGTGGTATATAAACAAATGTGGTATATCCATACATGGGAAATCTAAATGAACTAGTCATACCTGAAACAACACATTTGAATCTTAAAACAAAAGAAGTCTTACCCAAGGGTATTATACATACTGTATGATTACATTTTTATGAAACCTTAGAAAACATAAATCTGACCCACAGTGACAGAAAACAGATAAGGGGTTACCTAGGGGTGGGGAATACTGACCTAGATTTTGGGAATTTCGCAGGTAATGAAAATTTTCTTTATTTTTTTCTTTTGGAAAATGTTCTATATCTTGTAGTGGTGGTTACACTGATATATTAAAATTCTTACAACTGGTTTTGTATAAACTATACCTCATTAAAATTTATTTTTTTAGAAAAGGAAGGGAAATAAGAGGCATTTGAGTATAATCAAGTTTGAATTTTTTTAGTTCAAATTGAATTCTATTTCTGCTTCTCGGAGGCCGTTCTGGTCATCTTGACTGAACTACGATAGCCAAACTTTGTATTTCCAGATAAAACATATGTAGATAGTTTGTCACTTAAAAAAAATTAACATTTATTTATTTTTGAGAGACAGGAGAGAGACAGTGCATGAATGGGGAGGGGCAGAGAGAGAGGAAAACACAGAGTCCAAAGCAGGCTCCAGGCTCTGAGCTGTCAGCACAGAGCCTGATGTGGGGCTCAAACCCACAAACCATGAGATCACGACCTGAGCTGAAGTCGGACGCTTAACCGACTGAGCCACCCAGATGCCCCAGTTTGTCACTTTAAAAATTTTTAAATTTATTTATTTAAATTTAAGTTAGCTAACATACAGTGCAGTATTGGTTTCAGGAGTAGAACCCAGTGATTCATCACTTAAATGTAACACCCAACAAGTGCCCTCCTTAATGCCCATCGCCCATTTAGCCCATCCCCCACCCATCTCCCCTCTAGCAACCCCCAGGTTGTTCTCTGTATTTAAGAGTCTCTTATGGTTTTCCTCCTTCTCTGTTTTTATCTTATTTTTCCTTCCATCACCTATGTTCATCTGTTGTGTTTCTTAAATTCCACATATGAGTGAAATCATATATTTGTCTTTCTCTGCCTGACTTGTTTTGCTTCGCATAATACACTATAGTTTCATCCATGTTGTTGCAAATGGCAAGATTTGATCGTCAAGTAGTATTCAATCATATATATATGTATATGTATATGCATATATATATACATATATATATGTATATATATATATATATACCACAACTATATATACCACAAATGATGTCAATGGACATTTGTGCTCTTTCCAAGGCTGTAGGGCTGGTTCCATATTCGCAAAAAAATCATTGTGACACCACATTAATAAAAGAAAGGATAAGAACCATATGATCCTTTCAATAAATGCAGAAAAAGCATTTGACAAAATACAACAACTTTTCTTGATGAAAACCTTAAGTAAAGTAGGGATAGCAGGAACAGATCTCAACATCATAAAAGCCATATACTAAAGGCCCACAGCTAATATCATCCTCAATGAAGAAAAACAGAGGTTTTCTCCTAAGGTCAGGAACATGACAAGGATGTCTACTCTCACCATTATTGTTCAACATAATACTGGAAGACCTAGCCTCAGCAATCAGACAACAAAAGGAAATAAAAAGCACACAAATTGGCAAAGAAAAGTCAAACTTTCACTTTTCATAGATGACATGGAAAACCCGAAAGACCACCAAAATATTGCTAGAACTGATATGTGAATTCAGCAAAGTCACAGGATATAAAATCTATGTACAGAAACAGGTTGCATTTCTATACATCAATAATGAAGCAGCAGAAAGAGAAATGAAAGAATTGATCCCATTCACAATTCCACCAAAACTCATAAGATACCTAGGAATAAACCTAACCAAAGAGGTAAAAGATCTGTACACTGAAAACTATGGAAAGCTTATGAAAGAAATTGAAGACACAAAGTAATAGAAAAACATTCTATGCTCATGGTTTTGAAGAACAAATATTGTTAAAAAGTCTATACTACCAAAAGCAATCTACACATTCAATACAATTTCTATCAAAACACCACCAGCATTCTTCACAGAGCTAGAGCAAAGAATCCTAAAATTCGTATGGAACCAGAAAAGACCCCAAAAAGCCAAGGTAATGTTGAAAAAGAAAAGCAAAAGTGAAGGCATCACAATTCTGGACTTTAAACTGTATTACAAAGCTGTAATCATCAAGACAGTATGGTACTGGCACAAAAAAAAGACACATAGGTCAATGGAACAGAATAGAGAACCCAGAAATGGACCCACAAATGTATGGGCAAAAAATCTTCGACAAAGCAGGAAAGAGTATCCAATGGAAAAAAGTCTCTTCAGCAAATGGTGTTGGGAAAAGTGAACAGTGACATGCAGAAGAATGAACCTGGACCACTTCCTTGCACCATACACAAAAACAAATTCAAAATGGATGAAAGACCTAAATGTGAGACAGGAAACCATTAAAATCCTACAGGAGAAAACAGGAAAATGTATAATTTTAAATGCTTATACTGGAGAAGCAAAGACTCTTAAAAATCATTCACCTAAATTTCCATCTTTAAATGCTGGCCAAAAAAGAGCAAATTAAATATGAAGTAGAAGGAAGTAAATAATGAGGAGAATAGAAACAATTAGAATACAAAACAGAGTCTTTTGTGGTTCCATACAAATTTTAGAATTGTTTGTTCTAGCTCTGTGAAAAATGCTGATGGTATTTTGATAGGGATTACATTGAATGTGTAGGTTGCTTTGGGTAGCATAGACATTTTAACATTTCTCTTCCAATCCATGAGCATGGAATATTGTTTTATTTCTTTGAGTCCTCTTCAATTTCTTTCATAAGTGTTCTATAGTTTTCAGCATACAGTTCTCCTACCTCTTTAGTTAGGTTTATTTCTAGGTATCTTATGATTTTTGGTACAATTGTACATGGGGTCAATTCCTTGATTTCTCTTTTTTCTGCTTCATTATTGCTGTATAGAAATGCAACACATTTCTGTACATTGATTTTATATACTGCGACTTTGATGAATTTGTATATCAGTTCTAGCAATTTTTTGGTGGGGCCTTCCAGGTTTTCTACATAGAGTACCAAGTCATCTGCAAATAGTGAAAGTTTGATTTCTTTCTGTCTGATTGGGTGCCTTTTAGTTCTTTTTATTGTCTGATTGCTAAAGCTAGGATGTCCAGTACTATGTTAAATAACAATGGTGAGAGTGCATATGGCTGAATTCTTCCTGACTATGCAGGAGAAGCTCTCAGTTGAGGATACCTAACGATCTTGAGGTATGTTCTCTGTATCCCCACTTTGTTGAGGATATTTATCAAGAATGGATGCTGTAATTTATCAAATGCGTTTTCTAAAATTATTTTTAATTATTTTTTTAAATATGAAATTTATTGTCAAATTGGTTTCCATACAACATCCAGTGCTCATCCCAAAAGGTGCCCTCCTCAATACTCATTACCCACCCTCCCATCCCTCCCACCCTCCATCAACCCTCAGTTTATTCTCAGTTTTTAAGGGTCTCTTATGCTTTGGCTCCTTCCAACTTTTTTTTCCCTTCCCCTCCCCCATGGTCTCCTGGTAAGTTCCTCAGGATCCACATAAGAGTGAAAACATATGGTATCTGTCTTTCTCTGTATGACTTATTTCACTTAGCATCACACTCTCCAGTTCCATCCACGTTGCTACAAAAGGCCATATTTCATTCTTTCTCATTGCCACATAGTATTCCATTCTGTATGTAAACCACAATTTCTTTATCCATTCAACAGTTGATGGACATTTAGGCTCTTTCCATAATTTGGCTATTGTTGAAAGTGCTGCTATAAACATTGGGATACAATTGCCCCTCTGCATCAGCACTCCTGTATCCCTTGGGCAAATTCCTAGCAGTGCTATTACTGGGTCATAGTGTACATCTATTTTTAATCTTTTGAGGAACCTCCACGCTGTTTTCCAGAGCGGCTGCACCAGTTTGCATTCCCACCAACAGTGCAAGAGGGTTCCTGTTTCTCTACATCCATGCCAGCATCTATAGTCTCCTGATTTGTTCATTTTAGCCACTCTGACTGGCGTGAGGTGGTATCTGAGTGTGGTTTTGATTTGTATTTCCCTGATGAGGAGCGACATTGAGCATCTTTTCATGTGCCTGTTGGCCATCCGGATGTCTTCTTTAGAGAAGTGTCTATTCATGTCTATTCAGACCTTTATCTCTCCTTCTATTCTGAATGACAGACTTGCTGGATAAAGGATTCTCGGCTGCATATTTTTTTCTGTTCATCACATTGAAGATTTCCTGCCATTCCTTTCTGGCCTGCCATATTTCAGTAGATAGATCCGTCACTAGTCTTATTGGTCTCCCTTTATACGTTAGAGCATGTTTATCCCTAGCTGCTTTCAGAATTTTCTCTTTATTCTTGTATTTTGCCAGTTTCACTATATGTCATGCAGAAGATCAATTCAAGTGACGTCTGAAGGGAGTTCTCTGTGCCTCTTGGATTTCAATGCCTTTTACCTTCCCCAGATCAGGAAAGTTCTCAGCTATGATTTGCTCAAGTACACCTTCAGCCCCTTGCTCTCTCTCTTCCTCTTCTATAATTCCTATTATATGGATATTGTTGTGTTTGATTGCATCACTTAGTTCTCTAATCTCCCCTCATACTCCTGGTTTTTTTTTATCTCTCTTTTTCTCAGCTTCCTCTTTTTCCATAATTTCATCTTCTAATTCACCTATTCTTCCCTCTGCCTCTTCAATCTGAGAAGTGGTCACCTCCATTTTATTTTGCACCTCATTTATAGCATTTTTTAGCTCCTCATGACTATTTCTTAGTCCCTTAATCTCTGTAGCAAAAGATTCTTTGCAGTCCTCTATGCTTTTTTCAAGCCCAGCGATTGATTTTATGACTATTATTCTAAATTCTTGTTCCGTTATATTACTTAAATCATTTTTGATCAAATGGTTAGCTGTCGCTACTTCCTAGAGTTTCTTTTGAGGAGAATTTTTCCGTTTTGTAATTTTGGATAGTCCCTGGGGTGGTGTGGAACTGCAGGGCACTTCCCCTGTGCTGTCTGGAGTAACTTGTGTTGGTGGGCGGGGCAGCAGTCAGACCCAATGTCTTTCCCCAGCCCACCACTGGGGCCACAGTCAGACTAGTGTGTAGCTTATCTTCCCCCCTCCCAGGGGCAGGACTCACTGTGGAGTGGTGTGGCCCCTGTCTGGGCTACTTGCACCCTGCCAGGCTTGTGGTGCTGCTTCTATGGGATCTGGCATATTAGCCAGGGTGGATCTGCAAGTTGCACAGGGGCGGGAGGGGCAGGTTCAGCTAGGTCTGCTGCTGGTGGACCCCTGTGGGAAGGGCCCTGCAGCACCGGGAGGGAGGCAGAACCATAGGAGGGATGGATCCACAGAAGCACAACATTGGGTGTTTCCATGGTCCAAGCAAGTTTGGTGATCTGGCTCCCTTTGGGGTTTTGGCTGGGGGATGGGAGAGGGAGATGGCCCTTACCAGTGCCTTTGTTCCCCACTGAGCTGAGCTCTGTCTTCTGGGGCTCAACACCCCTCCCTCCCAGTGTCATCCCGCCCTCCCACTCTCGGAGCAGAGTTGTTGACTTATTCCAGATGTTAAGTCACACTGACTGTCAGAACCCATGGAGTCTGGCCCCTCCGCTTTTGCAAACCAGACTTCAGGGATTCCACCTTGTCGGGCAGGCTGCCCCTCCACTGCCCAGCTCCCTCCCACCAGTCTGTGTAGGGCACACTGCCTCTCTGCCCTTCCTACCCTCTTGCGTGGGCGTCTTGTCTATTCTTGGCTCTGGAGAGTCCATTCTGCTAGTCTTCTGGCGGTTTTCTGGGTTATTTAGGCTGGTGTGCATGCGATCTAAGTGATCAGCAGGACGAGGTGAGCCCAGCATCCTCCTACACCGCCATCTTCTCTTGTCAAATGCGCTTTTTTACATCTATAGACAGAATTGTATGGTTCTTGTCCTTTCTTTTATTAATGTGGTATATCACATTGATTGATTTGCGAGTATTGAACCACCTCTGCAGTCCAGGAAGAAATCCCACCTGATCATGGTGAATAATTCTTTTAATGTACAGTTGGACTCAATTTGTTAATATTTTGTTGAGGATTTTGCATCCATGTTTATCAGGGATATGGGCCCCAAGTAGCCAAGGAAATTCTGAAAAAGAAAAGCAAAGCTGGAGGCATCACATTTCTGGACCTCAAGCTACATTACATAGCTGTAGTCATCAAGACAGTATGGTACTGGCACAAAAACAGACACATAGATCAATGGAACAGAATAGAAAATCCATAAATGAACTCCCAATTATATGGTTCAACTAATCTTGCAACAAAGCAGAATGCAACAAAGCAGAAAAGAATATCTAATTCTTCAACAAATAGTGTTGGGAAAACTTGGCAGCAACATATAAGAGAATGAAACTGGACCACTTTCTTACACCATATGCAAAAATAAATTTAAAATGGAATAAAGACCTAAATGTGAGACAGGAAACCATGAAAATCCTAGAAGGGAACACAGGCAGGAACCATTTTGACCTCAGCCATAGTAAGTTCTTACTAGACACGTCACCAGCAGCAAGGGAAACAAAAGCAAAAATGAACTATTTTGACTTCATCAAGATAAAAAGCTGCTATACAGTGAAAAAATAACAAAACTAAAAGGCAGCCTACAGAATGCAAGAAGATATTTACAAATGATATGTCCAAAAAAAGCAACATAATGAACAAGAACTATATTTTATGTCATCTTCCTAAAAAATTATCCACAGTACTGTACAGAGTACTATTTATTGGTTACTATTAATGATGACATCTGAAAAAGTAAAAAAAAAAAAAAACACATTCTAGTATAAAAAAACGATATATCCAAAAAATGGGTAGTATCCAAAATCTATAAAGAACTTATCAAACTCAACACCCAAAAAAACCCAAATAATCTAATTAAGAAATGGGCAGAAGACATGAATAGACACTTTTCCAAAGAAGACATCTAGATGGCTAACAGACACATGAAAAGATGCTCAATATCACTCATCATTAGGGAAATTCAAATCAAAACCATGATGAGATACCACCTCACACCTATCAGAATGGCTAAAATTAACCACACAGGAACAACAACAGATGTTGGCAAAGATGTGGAGAAAGGGGAACCCTCTTACACTGTTGGTGGGAATGCAAACTGGTGCAACCACTCTGGAAAACAGTGTGGAAGTTCCTCAAGAAATTAAAAATAGATCTACCCTATGACCCAGCAATAGCACTGCTAGGAATTTACCCAAGGGATACAGGAGTGCTGATGCAGAGGGGCACTTGTACTCCAATGTTTATAGCAGCACTCTCAACAATAGCCAAATTATGGAAAGAGCCTAAATGTCCATCAACTGATGAATGGATAAAGAAGATGTGGCTTATATATACAATGGAATACCACTTGGCAATGATAATGAAATCTGGCCATTTGTAGCAATGTGGATGGAACTGGAGTGTTATGCTAAGTGAAATAAGTCAGGCAGAGAAAGACAGATACCATATGTTTTCCCTCTTATGTGTATGCTGAGAAACTTGACAGACCATGGGGCAGGGGAAGGGGGAAGAAAAAGTTACAGTGCTTCTAAGTCATCCCCAAATGCAAACTGGTGCAGCCACTCTGGAAAACAGTATGGAGGTTCCTCAAAAAGTTAAAAATAGAACTATCCTACAACCAGCAATTGCACTACTAGGTATTTACCCAAAGGATACAAAAATACTGATTCAAAGGGGCACATCCACCCCAATGCTTACAGAAAAATTATCAATAGCTAAAGTATGGAAAGAGCCCAAATGTCCCTTGACTGATGAATGGATGAAGAAGAGGTGGTGTATATATACAATGGCCATCGAAAAGAATGAAACCTTTCCATTTATAATGACATGGATGGAGCTAGAGTGTATTACGCTAAGTGAAATAAGTCAGTCAGAAAAAGGCAAATACCATATGATTTAACTGATATATGGAATTTAAGAAACAAAACAGGTAAGGGAAGGGAAAAAAATAGAGGGAAGCAAACCATAAAAGACTTTTAACTATAGAAAAGAAACTGAGGGTTGATTAAGGGGAGGTGGGCAAAGGATGGGCTAAATGTTTGATGCGTAATAAGGAGGATACTTGTGCTGAGCACTTGGTGTTGTATGGAAGTGATGAATCACTAAATTCTACTCTTGAAACCAGTATTACACTATATGTTAACTGACTGGAACTTAAATAAAAATTTGAACTAAAAGAATACAAAACAGACCAAAATATACAAAATTAATAAAGCCAGAACTTTGTTCTTTGAAAATATTAATAGAATTTGTACAGCTACTATATGTTTTCACTCTTATGTGGATCCTGAGAAACTTAACAGAAGACCATGGGGAAGGGGAAGGAAAAAATAGGGAGGGAGCCAAACCATAATAGACTCTTAAAAACTGAGAATAAACTGAGGGTTGATGGGGATGGGAGGGAGGGGAAAGTGGGTGATGGGCATTGACGAGGGCACCTTTTGGGATGAGCACTGGGTGTGGTATGGAAACCATTTTGACAATATATTTCATTAAAAAAAAGAATTTATAAATTCCTAGTGAGATTGATCAAGAAATAAAAAGAGAAAACTCAAAGTACCACTATAATGGATAAAAGTGTACATCATTACATATTATATAAATATTAAGAATTTAGCAAGAAAATGAACACTGCCCAAACAAAATTAAATTTGAAATCAATATTATTAGTAATAATTGGTATTTATTCTGAGTGGGAGACATATTTTCTTCCTCAGTTTTATGTCTGATTAGCTTATGTACTTACTGATCTGATCCCATGTTACCCAAATAGTAGGAAAGAAATTTAGGGAATATGGCACTGTGGGAGTTGCCTGGTAAGAGGAATTTAGGACTTTCACAGCATCAGTGACTGAGAGAAGCTGAGACAGGAATATAGCTTTTCTAGTGCTGCCATAATATATGTGTGAGGAGACAAGAGGCATATATAATAGAAGGGTGCTATATAAAAGCCACAAGTTGGAGGTCAATAGGGAATGATAACCAAATTTTCCAAGGAATTTCAATGATTTAGGAAAGATGCACTGGAGCAAGCCTAGGGCATTGATATAGTTATGACCTATTCTCATTAAGCTCTTGAAAGGAGTTATGTCAATCACAGAGTGGGACTTTAAAACTCAGCTAGTAAAGAGTTATATTTTTTCTCTCCTTTTTGTATTCTACCACATCAGGGAAGAGAAAGTAAGTGCCTTGGAAGGACAATGACACAAGGGGAGAGAATGTACCATCGTTGGCTTCTTCTCCTCCTCTTAAATATTATATATGCAGTTAAAGTCGTAGTCTGGCCTATCATGACCTGGGGTATGCAAAGAGATCCAAGATTTACATTAAGTTCGAAATAAAATTTTAAAGTGGGATAATGTCAGAAATATCAATATGAAATCATTCTAAAGATTTAATATCACCAACAAGTTACAGAATCTGGCCAATCCACACAAACATGAACAGAATGTTTTCAACTTTGCTATATGGAGAGTTGTTACTGCAAAAAATAAAATTATTTCATGTTTGCGCCCCAGTCAGTTGAGAACCCTTACTATACCTAGAGTTGAGATGTGACTTTATCTTAGCCACTATTCCTTTTCCTGTCTCTGTTCCTCAGTTTGCTCATTTTTCCCCTGTATTTAGTCCTTCATCCACCCCTTCTAAATCTTTATTATCCTTCATAACCTCTTATTCTCTCTTTTAGTATATCCTTCTACTCTTCTTATTCTTAAACTTACATTCAGTTCTCCTATAATACTCTTTCTTCCTCTTTCTTGCTTTATTTTGACCCCTCCTTGGGGGCATATTGAATCTCTACATAGAGTTGACTTTATCAATCAAGTTGATAAAGTTGATAAAGTCACTTTTGAGAGTAAATGAGGGAACCATTTGTAATTTTGCTAATGCAATAAGCATAAACCAGTACTGTCTTAGGAGAATTGGGATGAATGGTCATACTATCTGTAACAAAGTCTCAATTTAGATAGATCAAGATGGTCAGGGAAGGCTATTATGAGAAAATAATATTAAGTCAATTTCTGTAGGATGCATAAGAGTTAGCAAGGCAAAGAGTGAGGATAAGTATGTTCTGACAAGTCAAATAGGAATGCAGAGGCCCTTAGGTAATAATGAAGTTCAGAGTAGTTGGAGAATAGAAAAGATAAAATAGTAACATGGACTGAGGCTGTAGAATTGAACAAATAAATTTCTAGAATTTCTCCATTTGTTGGGGGTTTCAGTGGAGCTTTCTGGTTGGAGTGAGGACTACTTGTCACAGAACTGCATTTTTATATCCGGCATTGGGATTTTATTTAGAATTGCATATTACAGGTCAATAAAAAACACTTTTGGGGTTGCCTGTGTGGCTTAGCCGGTTAAGCGTCCAACTTTTTATTTCAGCTCAGGTCATGATCTCTTGGTCGTGAGATCAAACTCCCTGTCAGGCCCGGTGCTGAGCGCAGAGCCTTCTTGGGATTCTCTCTCTCCCCCTCTCTCTGTCCCTCCCCCACTCACGTTTTCTCTGTCTCTCAAAATAAACAAATAAATATTTTAAAAAATAGCACTGTTTTCCTAACAATGCTTTTAATCAAAAATTGTATGAGACAAACATGAATTTTTGTTGAAGTAGATGTTGTTAGTATTTGGATGAAGTGACTGGGGAATGAAGATAAAGAAAATAGAAGGTTGGGAAAGGTTCAAGTCCTGCCCAAGGCACTGCTTGTCCAGGGTAGGGAATTTAACTTTTATTCTATTTGCAGTGAGAAAACAATGGCAGATTTAAGTGGAAATAATAAGTGGTATAATATGATTTACATTTTAAGATTATTCTACTTACTCTGTAGAGAACTGATTGTAGTTGGAAAATGACTAGAAGTAGGAAGGCCAATTAAGAGTTTGCTCAGTAGGCCAGGTTAGAGAGATACTAGTGGCATAGTGTACGATGGTAGAAAAGGAGAGAAGTTGGTATATATTTAAGGTAGAATATTCAAGATTTGGTGGTTGTTTGAATATAGAAAAGGAAAGGAAGTCGTGAAGACTCAAGAGTTTCTGGATTGAAAATCTGAATGCATGATGGTATTTACTGAGATGAAGAAGTCAAGTGAAGGAATACATGATGATTGTGAGAAGGATGTCAAGATGTCAGTTTGGGACATGTTAATTTTGAGAATACCAAGAGATATCCAATTAGAGAAGTAAGGTATGCAGTTGAATTATGGATATGAAAGTTATAGGCCAAATTAGAATTGCGGATACAGATTTGGGAGAAAATGGCATATAAAATGGTGTTTCAGACCTTTTTTTTTTTTTTTTCTGAGTTTGTTTACATTCCACTACGGACATTATAAGAGGATGTGCTGAGGAAAAACAGACAGCTAACAGAGGAGGTTGCTATGCAACAGATGAGGACAGTCATTCAGGCAGACAGAATTGATGTTGATTTTGGGGGCCAAATGCTGCTGTACTTCTTAACATTAGTTTTCTTTCATACGCAGATTCCTGGTAGGAGCTGATGCTAAAAAAAAGTGAAATGTATAAAGATTTACCTTGGATTTTGGAAATGTATCAGTTCAGTTTGGGTAAACTTACATTTGTATATGATTAACAACATGTTTGTCCTTTAGTAAGACCCCAGTATGTCTTGCACTTTCTCTTTTGCATATTAAGGAACCGGGCTCAGAGATGTCCAGTGACCTGAGCAGGCTCACACATCTAGCAATAGTATGGCCTGGCACTCAATCCCTGGAAAGCCAAAGGCTGGCCCAGCTTCCTTTTGCAAAACTACAGCTGCTCCAGGTCCCTTCCCTGGAAAGAACCTGGGCAAACATTTACTCTGAATCAAGGCTTGCCATGGCTCAGACACACAAGTGCCTGACCACTTGTCCTGGCCACTCCAGTGGACACAAGGAAGGCCTTAAGGACAGCATGTCTGTGCCACTCATAGCAAAAGGGCATGACAATTGGTACAGGGAGAGGATCCCAAGGAGCAATTCTCACACCTGGATGGACTGACATAGAGTAAATGAGAGGTGGAGACTGGGGGTCTCTACCTGTGTCCTGGATGCAGAAGATGAGCTTGGGTCTCAGAAAGCACAAACTTTGCTTGTTTGGGACAGGTGTTGGCAGAGCAGGGGAGCTGGGGGGTGGATCTGTCACTCAAGCTGGAGAAAGGAGGGTCATTCAGTCCCTAGGCCAGAACTAGTGAAACACTAGTGAGCCTGAGTGGGAATAAGACAAAGGAAAGTACATTTTGTTGCTCCATAAACGTAGAGAGTTGATGAGGGATAAAAAGTAAATAAACTAGAAACCAAGGAAATGGTAGAAAGCTGTCTAGGAGCTTGATGTAACTCATTCCATTCAACTCCATGAACTTTGCTAAGTTTCACAAAATATCATGCACTATTTGGTCTGAGTGAATGTTTGGAAGTTGGGAATGGGATGTGTGATAAGACAGAGTTGTAAGTTTAAGAGACATAAACAATACACCCAACAATAGCATAATATACATTCTTCTAAAGTGTATGAGGGGTGCCTGGGTGTCTCAGTCAGTTAACCATCTGACTCTTGATTTCACCTCAGGTCATGATCCCAGGATTGTGGGATCAAGCCCCATGTCAGGCTCTCTCTTACCATCTGCCTCTCTCTCTCAAAAATAAATAAATAAATAAATAAATAAATAAATAAATAAATAAATAATAGATAAAATACAGAAAAAGTATATGAGAACCATACTCCAGGAGAGACCACATTTAGCCCACAAAACAAGTCTTAAAAGCTTAAAATTTTAAAATATTGAAATTAAACAGTTTCTTTCCTGATCACAATGGAATGGAACTAGAAACTAATAGCAGAAGGCAAACTGAAAAATCCATAAATATGTGGAAGAAGTCTTCAACAACAAATGGATTAAAGAAGAAGTCAGAGAGAAACTAGAAAGTACTTTGAGGCAAATGAAAATGAAAACACAACATATCAAAACTTAGGGGATACAGTGAAAACAGTACTAAGTGGGAAGTTTACAGCTATAAAAGCATGCATTAAAGAAGAAGAGAGATCTCAAATAAACAACCTAAATTTATAACTCAAGAAAAAAAACTAAACTCAAGCTAGCAGAAAGAAAGAAATAATAAAGATTAGATAAGAGATAAATAAAATAGAAAATTAAAGCAATAGAAAAAATCAATGATAGAGTAGAATCTTTGAAAAGATCTGCAATTTGACAAATCTTAAGTTAGATTGCCTAAAAGAAAGAAGACTCAATCAGAAATAAAATAAAGGAAATTGCAACCAATGCCACAGAAGTAAAAAAGATTATGAGATTATTATGAATAATTGTACAACAACAAATTGAATAACTTAAAATAAATAGTTCAATTTCTGGAAACAAGCTACTTAAAAACTGAATCATGAAGAATAGAAAATCTACAAAGACCAATAACTAGTAAGGAGATTGAATCAGTCATCAAAAATCTCCTTTATCCCAGGGATACTTCTGAATTCATTGCATGAGGCTTGCATTACCTTGAAACTAAAACCAGGTAAAGAAAGCATACACACAAAAAAGATAACTACAGACCAACATCTCTAATAAACGTAGATGCAAAAATCTCCACAAAATATTAGCTAATTGAATCCAACAATACATTTAAAAAATCATTCACCATAATCACCTGGGATTTATTTATTTCTCAGATGCAAATGTGCTTCAATATTCACAAATCATTCAACACGATTCACTATATCAGTAGGAGAAAGGCTAAAAACCATTTGATTGGAGAGAGGAGTCTTTCATTCAAAGCCATTGTTTCTTGTTAGTTTTCTGCTTAGACCATATGCCCATTGATATAAGTAGGGTGTTAAAGTCCTTTACTTTTGTTGTATTATTATCAATTAGTTCCCTCATGTTTCTTATCAATTATTTTATATATTTGGGTGCTCGTGTTGGGTAAACACATATTTACAACTGTTATATTTTTGTTGTTGTTGGATTGTCCACCTTTATTATGATATAGTACCCTTCATTGTCTCTTGTTACAGACTTTGTTTTAAAGTCTAGTTTGTCTTACTAGCAAATCGAATTCAACAGCATATAAAACGAATTATTCACCATGATCAAGTGGGATTCATTCCTGGGATGCAGGGCTGGTTCAACATTCACAAATCAATCAATGTGATACATCACATTAATAAAAGAAAAGATAAGAACCATATGATCCTGTCAATTGATGCAGAAAAGGCCTTTGACAACATTCAGCAACTTTCTTAATAAAAACCCTCGAGAAAGTCGGGATAGAAGGAACATACTTAAAGATCATAAAAGCCATTTATGAAAAGCCCACAGCTAACATCATCCTCGATGGGGAAAAACTGAGAGCTTTTTCCCTGAGATCAGGAACACGACAGGGATGTGCACTCTCACCGCTGTTGTTGCACATAGTGTTGGAAGTGCTAGCATCAGCAATCAGACAACAAAAGGAAATCAAAGGCATCAAAATTGGCAAAGATGAAGTTAAGCTTTCACTTTTTGCAGATGACATGATATTATACATGGAAAATCCGATAGACTCCACCAGAAGTCTGCTAGAACTGATACATGAATTCAGCAAAGTTGCAGGATACAAAATCAATGTACAGAAATCAGTTGCATTCTTATACACTAACAATGAAGCAACAGAAAGACAAATAAAGAAACTGATCCCATTCACAATTGCACCAAGAAGCATAAAATACCTAGGAATAAAGCTAACCAAAGATGTACAAGATCTGTATGCTGAAAACTATAGAAAGCTTATGAAGGAAATTGAAGAAGATATAAAGAAATGGAAAAACATTCCGTGCTCATGGATTGGAAGAATAAATTTTGTCAAAATGTCAATACTACCCAAAGCTATCTACACATTCAATGCAATCCCAATCAAAATTGCACCAGCATTCTTCTCAAAACTAGAACAAGCAATCCTAAAATTCATATGGACCCACAAAAGGCCCCGAATAGCCAAAGTAATTTTGAAGAAGAAGACCAAAGCAGGAGGCATCACAATCCCAGACTTTAGCCTCTACTACAAAGCTGTCATCATCAAGACAGCATGGGATTGGCTCAAAAACAGACACATAGACCAATGGAATAGAATAGAAACCCCAGAACTAGACCCACAAATGTATGGCCAACTCATCTTTGACAAAGCAGGAAAGGATATCCAATGGAAAAAAGACAGTCTCTTTAACAAATGGTGCTGGGAGAACTGGACAGCAACATGCAGAAGATTGAAACTAGACCACTTTCTCACACCATTCACAAAAATAAACTCAAAATGGATAAAGGACCTGAATGTGAGACAGGAAACCATCAAAACCCTAGAGGAGAAAGCAGGAAAAGACCTCTCTGACCTCAGCCGTAGCAATTTCTTACATGACACATCCCCAAAGGCAAGGGAATTAAAAAGCAAAAATGAACTATTGGGACCTCGTGAAGATTAAAAGCTGCTGCACAGCAAAGGAAACAACCAACAAAACTAAAAGGCAACCAACGGAATGGGAAAAGATATTTGCAAATGACATATCGGACAAAGGGCTAGTATCCAAAATCTATAAAGAGCTCACCAAACTCCACACCCGAAAAACAAATAACCCAGTGAAGAAATGGGCAGAAAACACGAATAGACACTTGTCTAAAGAAGACATCCGGATGGCCAACAGGCACATGAAAAGATGCTCAACGTCACTCCTCATCAGGGAAATGCAAATCAAAACCACACTCAGATGTCACTTCATGCCAGTCAGAGTGGCCAAAATGAAGAAATCAGGAGACTATAGATGCTGGAGAGGATGTGTAGAAACGGGAACCCTCTTGCACTGTTGGTGGGAATGCAAACTGGTGCAGCTGCTCTGGAAAACAGTGTGTAGGTTCCTCAAAAAATTAAAAATAGACCTACCCTATGACCCAGCAATAGCACTGCTAGGAATTTACCCAAGGGATAAAGGATTACTGATGCATAGGGGCACTTGTACCCCAATGTTTATAGCAGCACTCTCAACAATAGCCAAATTGTGGAAAGAGCCTAAATGTCCATCAACTGATGAATGGATAAAGAAATTGTGGTTTATATACACAATGGAGTACTACATGGCAATGAGAAAGAACGAAATATGGTCCTTTGTAGCAACATGGATGGAACTGGAGAGCGTTATGCTAAGTGAAATAAGCTCTACAGAGAAAGACAGATACCATATGGTTTCACTCTTATGTGGATCCTGCGAAACTTAACAGAAACCCATGGGGGAGGGGAAGGAAGAAAAAAAGAGGTTAGAGTGGAAGAGAGCCAAAGCATAAGAGATTTTTAAAAGCTGAGAACAAACTGAGGGTTGATGGGGGGTGGGAGGGAGGGGAGGGTGGGTGATGGGTATTGAGGAGGGCACCTTTTGGGATGAGCACTGGGTGTTGTATGGAAACCAATTTGACAATAAACTTCATATATTGAAAAATAAATAAATAAAGTCTAATTTGTCTGATATAAGTGTTGCTACCTTGGCTTTCTTTTGATATTATTTGCATGATAAATATTTCCCCAGCCCCTCACCTTCAATCTGCAGGTGTCTTTAGGCCTAAAATGAATCTCTTTTAGACATTACATAGATGGGTCTTGTTTTTTAATCCATTCTGACACTCCATGTCTTTTGATTGGAGTTTTTAATCCATTTACATTCAAAGTAATCATTTATAGACATTATATCTATGGCTATTTTATTAATTATTTTGTCATTGTTTCTGAGGATTTTCTCTGATCTTTTCTTGTCTTTGTCACTTTTGGTCTCTCCTTTACACTCAAAAAGTCCCCTTTAATATTCCTTGCAGGGCTGGTTTAGTGGTCACAAACCACTTCAGTTTTGTTTTTTGTTGTTTGTTTGTTTTTTGTCTGGGAAATTTTTATCTCTCCTTCTATTCAGAATGATAGCCTTGCTGGACAGAGTATACTTGGATGCAGATTTTTCTCATTCAACACTTGGAGTGTATCATGACACTCCCTTCTGGCTTGCCAAGTTGGTTAAGAAATATCCAGCTAGCCTTATGGGTTTTCCCTTGTAAGTTAAAGGACTACTTTTTTCTTGCTGCCTTTAAGATTTTTTCCTTATTGCTATATTTTGCAAATTTAATCACACTATGTCTTGGGGTTGGCCTGCTTTTGTTTATTGTGATGAGAGTTCTCTGTTCTTCCTGGAACTGGATGTCTGTTTCCTTCCCCAGATTAGATAAGTTTTCAGCTATTATTTCTTCAAATAAATTTTCTGCTCCCTTTTCTCTCTTTTCTCTCTCTTCTTCTTCTGGGACTCCTATAATATGAATGTTAATTACATTTGACTGAGCCACTGAGTTTCCAAGTCTATTCTCATGTTGCATAATTCTTTTTTCCTTTTTTTCAGCTTTCTTTCCATTACTTTGTCTTCTAGGTCATTAATTCATTCCTCTGCTCCCAGCCTGCTCGCCACTGCATCAACCCTGTTTCCTATCTCATTTATTGCACTCTTCACCTGTGATTGATTCATTTTTAACTCTTCTGTCTCTGAGGTAAGGGTCTCAATGATGTCTTATATTCTTTTCTGAAGTCCAGTGAGTATCCTTATGATGGTTGCTTTAAATTCTCCACCAGACATGTAATTAATATATGTTTCACTTAGATCTCTGACTGTGGCCTTATCTTGTTTTTTATTTTTTTTTTTCATTTGGGATAAATTCCTCCATCTTTGCATTTTATCTAAGTCTCTACCTTCTTCTCTGTGTTAGAAAATCTAGTTATGTCTCTTGCTCCTGAAAATAATGGCCTTTTGAAAAAGAGGTCATGTAGTTCCCAGGGCCTGCCTCTTTAGGGAGTGTCTTCAGTGTGTGCTGCCTGTTCTCTGATGTTTTGTTTTGGCTGCTCTATCCTTCAGGCCAGTCATCTGCAGAGGCTCTCCTTGCCTGCTGTGGGCTCTGTTTGCTCCTAGCCTGAATGTGGTGAGTTTTAATTAGGTGTGCTCTGGGCTGTTTATGACCTAACACCTCCTCCAAAAGAACTGAGGTCCTACGGAATTCTGGTTGAGAGATGTGTTGTGGGCAGGAGTTTGTTCTAGTCTTCTAGGTGAAGGGCCCACCATGCTGGGACTGAGGAAGCTTGGCTGATAAGGACAGTCTCAACAAACCACTGGGGTGTGGGACTTGATGTAAGCAAGTTAGGCAGCCAGTGTTGGCACTGTACCGTTTCTCACAGGTGGCTCTGTGTTTGTGCTGAGGGGTGGAGGAGGGAAATGGCACTGGCCAGCACCTTTGTTCCTACAGAGGCATCTCCATGAACACTGCCTCTTAGTGATGTGCTCCAAGAAGAGTAAATAATCCCTCCCCCATGTGCCCCAGGTGTTCTTTAATAGCTGTTTCCACACTGTCCCTGGGTTATTTGCCTGCCTTCCCTCCAAGAGCAGCACAGTGTCCTCCAGGTTCTATCCCAAACAAGCATGCTGATCTTTAAAACTCCAGGCTTTAAGAAATTGTGGTTTATATACACAATGGAGTACTATGTGGCAATGAGAAAGAATGAAATATGGCCTTTTGTATCAACGTGGATGGAACTGGAGAGCGTTATGCTAAGTGAAATAAGCCATACAGAGAAAAACAGATACCATATGGTTTCACTCTTTTGTGGATCCTGAGAAACTTAACAGAAACCCATGGGGGAGGGGAAGAAAAAAAAAAAGGAGGTTAGAGTGGGAGAGAGCCAAAGCATAAGAGACTGTTAAAAACTGAGAACAAACTGAGGGTTGATGGGGGGTGGGAGGGAAGGGAGGATGGGTGATGGGTATTGAGGAGAGCACCTTTTGGGATGAGCACTGGGTGTTTTATGGAAACCAATTTGACAATAAATTTCATATATTAAAAAAATTAAAAAATTAAAAAATTAAAAAAAAAAACAAAAAACTCCAGGCTTTAATCCCTGCCTGTTGCAAGAACTCACAAAATTCAGCCACACTCTCTTGTAAAGCCAATGGCTTTGGGGAAATATTCTCTTTGTGCTCCTCTCTCTCCTGTCGTTCTCCACGACTATGACTCCCTCCTCTCCAAAGCACCAAGATCTGTTTCCCCCAAAACCATGTCTTTGCACTCCCTATCTTCTTCAATGTGTCCTCTTCTCTCCCTTTCATTATGGATTTTGTTCTGTCAGTGTTCCGGTTGATTTCTGTGGTATTTAGGATGATTTGATAGTTATTTTAGTTGTGTTCATGGGAGGAGGTGAGCCTAGAGTCCTCCTACTCCATTGCCATCCTCCTCTTTCTGTAGTTTTATTTCTTAATAAGAACGGTTTCATTTCTTCCTTTCCAATGATTATATTTCAATTATTCTTATTATTACAATCACTAGGACTTCCAGTAGAATGTTTAATAAGGATGATGAGAGACAACATCCTTCATTGTTCCTGATCTTAATGGGAATGTATTCATTCCCTCAACACTATGATTTGGCTTTAGATTTTACATAGGTACTTTTCATTATGTTGAGAAACTTCCAATATTTTCCTAGTTTGTTGGGAATTTTCATCATAAATTGATATTTAACTTTGATAATTGTTTTTTCTGTGTTTTTTATTGAAATAACAGTTTTTTTTTCTTTTTAGTCTCTTAATTGGATGAATTATATTTGTTATTTTCAAATGTTGAACCAGCTTTGAATTCCTCTGATAAATCATATTTGATTGTGGTATATTATCTTTTTGTATATTCTAAGATTTGATTTCCAGATATGTTGTTGAAGATATTTTTGTGTATGCTCAAGACAAATACTATTCTATACTTTTTTATTCTTGGGCAATATTATGTCTGGCTTTTTATTACTGTAATAGTAGGTACAAAAAAACTTTGGAAAGTGTTCCTTTTTCTTTTACTTTCTGGAAAATAAGGCATAAAATTAGTATTATTTCTCCATTAAAAGTTTGGGTGAATTACCCAGTAAAATAATCTGGACTTGAAGAAATATTTTTCAGAAAGTATTTAACTGAAAAGTCAAGATTTTTCATAGAGTTATTTGAACTTATTGGTATAGGGAAGTTGACAGTATCTCCTTAATATCCTATGGAATCAGTAGTAATTCTTCCTCTTTCCTACCTGATATTGGAATTTGAGCCATTTTTTTGTTCAACCTCATTAGAGGTTTATCACCTCTGTTGACTTTCTCTGTTTTTCTGTTTTCCATTTCATTGATTTCTACTTTAATCTTTATTATTTCTTTACTTCTGCTTCTTTTAGGTCTAATTTGTTCTTCTTTCTCTACAGTTTTGGGGTGGAAACTTAGGTTACTGGTTTTAGATATTCCTTCTTTTTATTGTATATAGTTAAAAGATTTTAAATCTCCCTGTAAGCACTGACTTAGCTATATTACCTAAATGTTGACATATTTTTATTTTCATTCAGCTCAAATTATTTTAAAATTTAAGTTGATTTATTCAACATAGTATTGTAAGTTCTAAGCAGAGCAATTGGACAAGGAAAAAAAAGGCATCCAAATTGGAAAGGAAGAAGTAAAAACTGTCACTATTTGTGGATGACATAACTTTATATAGCAAATCCTAAAGAATAACAAATCTGGAGGCTCATACTCCCTGATTTCACAATACAATCGACAGTCTTCATCAATTTTGCCTATCCCTCAACCCTCTTCCCTTTTGATAACCTCCAATCTCTTATCTATCTATAAGTTTTGTGTTTTTTTAATTGAAAATTGACCATATATAAGTGGGTTTATTTCTGGCTCTCTATTTTGCTCTATTGACCTTTGTGTCTGTTTTTATGCCAACCATACTGTTTTGATTACTATAGCTTTGTAATATAGTTTGAATTAGGGAACATGATAATTCCACCTTTGTTCTTCTTTTCGAGGTTGTTTTGGGTATTCAGTTTTTTGTGGTTCCAGACAAACTTTGGAATTGTTTATTTTAGCTCTGTGAAAAATTCCATTGGCATTTTGATAGGGATTGCTTTGGATCTATAGATACTTTGGGTAGTATGGACATTTTAACAATATTAGTTCTTCTAATGCATGAGCATGGTACATCTTTCCATTTATTTTGACTTCTTCAAATTCCTTATTGTTTTTAGTGTACAGGTATTTCACCTCCTTGGTTAAATTTATTCCTAGATATTTTATTTTTGGTGCAATTGTAAATAAAATTGTTTTCTTAATTTCTCTTTCTTATATTTCACTATTTGTGTATAGAAATGCAACAGAATTCCTTATACTGTTTTTGTATCCTGCAACTTTACTGAATTTATGAGGACTAACAGGGCTTTTGTGTGTGTGCCTGTGTGTGGAATCTTTACGGTTTTCTATATATAGTATCATGTCATCTGCAAACAGTGACAGTTTTACTTCGTCTTTACCAATGTGGACGCCTTCTTTCAGCTTTTCACCATTGAGTACTAGCTGTGGGTTTGTCATATAAGGCCTTTATTATGTCGACATAAGTTCCATCTATAACTTTGTTATAGTTATCCCATAACTTTGTTGGGAGTTTTTATCATAAATGGATGTTTGTCAAATGTTTTTGTGCATGTATTGAGATTATCATATATATGAATTTGTCTTTTATTTTGTGAATATGGTGTATCATGTTCATTACTTTGTAGATGTTGAATCATCCTTACATCTCTGGGGCTTTACTGAAGCCAGAAAAGGGTTCTAGGGGTGGGATATGCTTATGGCTTTGTCAATGTGAGAGAAGAGCATTGTGAGAAGATCACACCAGTGGCATTAGTGAGGCTGTGTCCATGTGGATCTGCAAGCACTAGCAAGGTAAGAGCATATGCAAAAATGGCACTTGCCACTGCCTCTGTCCCTGTAGAAAGTCCCAACTTGTTCCTGTCCCTCTGGCAGATGCTTTGGGATTCCAAGTGAATCTCCTTTATATGCAATCCAGTGATTTCTCAAATTGTTGACTTTGAGCTGAGTCCTAAAACAAGTGAGTCCATGTGTGAGTGTAGCAGGATTCTTGCACAGAGAGTCATGACACCAAGGCTTTTCTTTCCAGGAAGCAACTTTATTTGTGCCGGCACTGCTCAGTTGGGTTAGTACCCAAAAAACCGAGCCCCCAAACACCATGTGGTGTAGTTTTTTTTAATATGTTTTCTACTTTGTCTCCCACATATGGTAACACACATAAACATGCATTTTGATTAAGTGGTCTCATGAGGGATGTTGTCACATACACACATAGTCAAGTTACCTTGAGGGTTTTTTTTCTTTCCTTAAGGAGGGGACTCTACCA
The DNA here is from genome assembly GCF_018350195.1 of Panthera tigris. Taxonomy (NCBI): domain Eukaryota; kingdom Metazoa; phylum Chordata; class Mammalia; order Carnivora; family Felidae; genus Panthera; species Panthera tigris. The sequence continues at coordinate 44,719,283 of NC_056677.1, forward strand.
CATTCCTCCCTTTGATGCTTGTACCACTCTATTTTGGGTCAAAGAGCATCATCTTGGTTTAGAGGTTTATATTTCTATAACATCATTACATGAGTGGCCATCTTTCTTTCTTTCTTTCTTTCTTTCTTTCTTTCTTTCTTTCTTTCTTTCTTTTAAATCATGGCCTCAATGAGACTGGAGACAGACCATACAATCAGGGGAGCTAAGCAAAGTAGGATTAAATAACCTCCCAGAATTAGGAGGATAATTTTTATGAGAGTTTTGAATCCCCTGAAAGTTGAAAACATTTTCCAAATAACTCCCTGGGGTTTCAACCATTTCAGGTCTGGATGAGGACATTAGCCATCCTTCTCATTGAAATTTGTGATCTCCTCTGACTTTTTCCTCATTATCCACCTGTAGGCAGTAGTTGCTCAGGTTAAAATTTTTACAAACTTTTCACTCAGAAGCAAGCAGGTAATCTAAAGCCAACTAATTTTGATAGATAGCATTGCACATTTTGTTTTGCTGCTTGTCAAGTAAGTTAAAAGCTCTGGCAGTTTTATTGGTTATAATTTTTATAAGTGCTTGTAGTCTGATTATGCAGTTTAGCATGTAAATGGGAGTGTGGTAGCCCCAGGACCCATCCTCTGTCCAGGTGGCAGGGCCATAATATTTGATAATATGCTCGGGAGGCCATTTATCATCTTTCTAATCTACAATTTATAAGGCATGCCACTTTCTTTGAGTCCCTCTGTCCCCATACACTTGTACTCCCAAATGTTTCCTTCTGGCAAGTGGGAGCAGGAAGAAAGATGGACAAATACTTTCCAGTACACATGACCCTGATCAGACTGAGGGAAGTACTATATAGGCTGACCATCCACATATCTAGTATAGTGCACCTGGGGCCTGCCATTTGATGGCTGTGTTGAAATTGTTCCAGGCCTCTCAGAGATGAGAGAAGTTAGACAAGGGGTGGGGATCTGGCTCAAGGTGATCTGGGATCCCCCACAATGGGGTTTTCTGGGCAGTTGAGATATAACATCTTTGGCCTAGGCATGTTAAGTTTTTAACAGAGATGAACTTTTTTCCCAACAAGCAAGACAGTTTTTCCCAGTAATTGAGTTTTGAGGACACAAACACCAGGAGTAGGATGATGGTATTTTGTTCTACTATAAGATTTATGGGGATCTAATTTTTTAGTCTCTTATGGCCATTGCTTCCCCATGTTGGTACCAACGAAGTATCCTATCCACAAAAGGAAGGTGAGTGTTAACAGAAACCTCTCACCACATTTCCAGCCAGCCCCGGTGGCCTCAGCCAATCCTGTGGCAAAGAGTAGAGCAAGAATCACAATGATAGTGAGAAACAAGGCATGACGTGCATCACAGTAAGGAAACAGATATAGAAAATAAGGACAGTCTTTTGTTTCACCAGACCGTCAATTCCTCAAGCTTCTGCTGTATGTACGTAGATTAGTCAGCTTCCAGAGTGACTAAAGCAAGGCTGCAGTCACCTGGAGCCTCTGGAGTTGCAGATTACTTCTTCTGTATGGTCAGCTTGCACAGCATTGATGGATCATGAATGCACTCCCAATTTTGAAATGCCAGCTTCATTCTGCTGTAGTGAATCCAGGGACCCACTTCAGTTACCTTTACTGCAGTACGGGTGGACAAAGCCCAAAGTATGGCTCTACAGGAAGGCTGGCAGGCATGAAATGGCATAAACATTAGCAGACACAAAGAGAAAAATACAAAGTAAAGATTATATTGACCAACAAGATGGCATCTTAAGATAATGTCCCTAGTTCCCAAACCTGTCAAACAATCTAGGAGAGACCCTGACTTTGTAAACAACATATATCAGGGAATCTCTCATAACCCAGGTGGTGGAGACACAAGAGTAGTAAGTAATCAATGGTGGCTCTATTTCCAAGAGTTTGGCCCTAACTTAATTAAAAAAAAAAATTAAAGGACTTAATGCTTATGAGGTGTTATCTACAGTTTTGCTGAGTATAAGCAGACAGTTTGCTTTATTTTGAGATGTGAAACTTTTCCAAGAGCCAGGAGTTCTACTGGAGAAAGAGTCAAGGCAACCATGTACCATTATTAATTTGCAAATTTTTAGGTAAGCCAAACCTGGGTATTATTTTATAAAGCAGAACTTTTATTGCTTTTTGTGCCTTTTCTGTCTTCTAGGGGAAGGCCTTTACTCAGTTAGTAAAAGTATCAACCCATACCAACAGATGTTGGAATTCCTTTGACCTTGGCATATGAGTGAAACCTAATTGTCAGTCTTTCCTGGGTAGCATCCAGTTTCTTGATTGCCTGAGACAGCAAGTTTGTGGTTGGAAGGATTGCTTATAAGACATACTTCATAGGCTGATACTAGTTGCTAAACTTTCCTTGACAAATGTTTTTCAGTAAACATCTTTGGGCCATTTGATAAGTTTTGTCCTTCCCTAAACGAAAGGCCTAATGCTGTGTTTTAATGATCTTTTAGCTCTGTGAGCTCAGTAATAGTAATTGCCCTGTTCTGTTTGTAACCATTCCAAGGACTGGAGTCAGTGTCTATGAATCACACCCAAATTATTATTATTTTTTTGGGAGGGGGGAGAGTAGGTGGGATTGAGTCTCCTTTAATAATTGATATACCAGGTGAACTATTTTCCTGAACCCTGGTATCTACAGCCTACAATATCCAGTAATCCCTCAAAACTTACACAATTGCTTATTCTGGAGTTAGTAGTACCATAGTTTCTAATTCAATTATACTGTCCCTTCCTAGCAAGGGAGTAAGGCTATCTGGCATTATCAATAGAGAATGAGAAAAAAATAGTTTTACTCATATGTATCCCAGGGGCTGAGAGAAAAATTTAGTCAGAAGTTTTTTGGAGATGCCTCTAATCGACATGCTGCAATTGTATAATTGGCCTGGAGCAGAAAAGAAGACAGAAAAGGTAGCCCGGGTGTCAAGAAGGAAATCAACCAGTTTTCCTTCTATATTTATAGTTACCTTAGGCTTTGGGTTTCTCAAAGAAAGTTGGTTTAGGGGAGCCACCGTGAAGAGCCCCAGGCCGCAGTTAGTCCCTTCCAGAGACATTGGTTATCTGAGCCCTCACAGATTGAGGTCACTGAGGGCATTCAGATTTCCAGTGATTGTCTCCACATAAGGGGCATGTCTTATGGAGTTTTCATTTTGGTTGTCCCCTCTAAGGACACTCTCATTTTTAGTGCTCTGAACAGCCATATAAATGGCACTTATGCCAAGACCTCGGTAAGTCCGGTCTGACATAGTACACAAGACCAAAACTAAGGGCTCAGAATTTTTTTGTTCTTTCTTTTAATGTTTGTTTGTTTGTTTTAATTTTTTATAATTTTATTTTTTATTTTTTAAAATTTATCCAAATTAGTTAGCATATAGCGAAACAATGATTTCAGGAGTAGATTCTTTAATGCCCCTTACCCATTTAGCCCATCCCCCCTCCAAAACCCCCCCAGCAACCCTCAGTTTGTTCTCCGTATTTATGAGTCTCTTCTGTTTTGTCCCCCTCCCTGTTTTTATACTATTTCTGTTTCCCTTCCCTATGTTCATTTGTTTTCTCTCTTAAAGTCCTCATAGGAATGAAGTCATACGATTTTTGTCTTTTTCTGACTAATTTCACTTAGTATAATACCCTCCAGTTCCATCCATGTAGTTGCAAATGGCAAGATTTCAAACTTTTTGGTTGCCAAGTAATACTTCATTGTGTGTGTGTGTGTGTGTGTGTGTGTGTGTGTGTGTATATATATATATATATATATATATATATATACCACATTTTCTTTATCCATTCATCCATCGAGGGACATTTGGGCTCTATCAATACTTTGGCTATTGTTGATAGTGCTGCTATAAACATAGGGGTGCATGTGTCCCTTCAAAACAGCACACCTGTATACCTTGGATAAATGCCTAGTAGTGCAATTGCTGGGTCATAGGGTAGTTCTATTTTTAGAGTTTTGAGGAATCTTCATAATGTTTTCAAGAGGGGGTGCACCACCTTGCATTCCCACCAACAATGCAAAAGAGATCCTCTTTCTCCCCATCCTCGCCAACATCTGTTGTTGCCTAGGTTGTTAATGTTAGCCATTCTGACAGGTGTAAGCTGGTACCACATTGTGGTTTCCATTAGTAATTTCCGGATGATGAGTGATGTTGAGCATTTGTTCATGTGTCGCTTGCCCATCTGGATGTCTTCCTTGGAGAAGTGTCTATTCATGTCTTTTGCCCATTTCTTCACTGGATTATTTGTTTTTTGGGTGTTGAGATTGATAAGTTCTTTATAGATTTTGGATACTAACCCTTTATCTGATATGTCATTTGCAAATATCTTCTCCCATTCTGTAGGTTGCCTTCCACTTTTGCTGATTGTTTCCTTTGCTGTGCAGAAGCTTTTATATTGATGAGCTCCCAGTAGTTCATTTTTGCCTTTGTTTCTCTTGCCTCTGGAGACGTGTTGAGTAAGAAGTTGCTGCGGGCAAGATAAAAGAGGATTTTGCCTGCTTTCTCCTTGAGGAGTTTGATGGCTTCCGGCCTTACATTGAGGTCTTTCATCCATTTCGAGTTTATTTTGTTTCAATATATGAAGTTTATTGTCAAATTGGTTTCCATACAACACCCAGTGCTCATCCCAAAAGGTGCCCTCCTCAATACCCATCACCCACCCTCCCCTCCCTCCCACCCCCCCATCAACCCTCAGTTTGTTCTCAGTTTTTAAAGGTCTCTTATGCTTTGGCTCTCTTCCACTCTAACCTCATTTTTTTCCTTCCCCTCCCCCATGGGTTTCTGTTAAGTTTCTCAGGATCCACAAAAGAGTGAAACCATATGGTATCTGTCTTTCTCTGTATGGCTTATTTCACTTAGCATAACGCTCTCCAGTTCCATCCACGTTGCTACAAAGGGCCATATTTCATTCTTTCTCATTGTCACGTAGTACTCCATTGTGTATATAAACCACATCTTCTTTATCCATTCATCAGTTGATGGACATTTAGGCTCTTTCCATAATTTGGCTATTGTTGAGAGTGCTGCTATAAACATTGGGGTACAAGTGCCCCTATGCATCAGTAATCCTTTATCCCTTGGGTAAATTCCTAGCCGTACTATTGCTGGGTCATAGGGTAGGTCTATTTTCAATTTTCTGAGGAACCTCCACACTGTTTTCCAGAGCGGCTGCACCAATTTGCATTCCCACCAACAGTGCAAGAGGGTTCCCATTTCTACATATCCTCTCCAGCATCTATAGTCTCCTGATTTCTTCATTTTGGCCACTCTGACTGGCGTGAGGTGATATCTGAGTGTGGTTTTGATTTGCATTTCCCTGATGAGGAGTGACGTTGAGCATCTTTTCATGTGCCTGTTGGCCATCCGGATGTCTTCTTTACAGAAGTGTCTATTCGTGTTTTCTGCCCATTTCTTCACTGGGTTCTTTGTTTTTCGGGTGTGGAGTTTGGTGAGCTCTTTATAGATTTTGGAGACTAGCCCTTTGTCCGATATGTCATTTGTAAATGTCTTTTCCCATTCCGTTGGTTGCCTTTTAGTTTTGTTGGTTGTTTCCTTTGCTGTGCAGCAGCTTTTTATCTTCATAAGGTCCCAGTAGTTCATTTTTGCTTTTAATTCCCTTGCTTTGGGGATGTGTCAGGTAAGAAATTGCTACGGCTGAGGTCAGAGAGGTCTTTTCCTGCTTTCTCCTCCAGGGTTTTGATGGTTTCCTGTCTCACATTCAGGTCCTTTATCCATTTTGAGTTTATTTTTGTGAATGGTGTGAGAAAGTGGTCTAGTTTCAATCTTCTGCATGTTGCTGTCCAGTTCTCCCAGCACCATTTGTTAAAGAGACTGTCTTTTTTCCATTGGATATCCTTTCCTGCTTTGTCAAAGATGAGTTGGACATACGTTTGTGGGTCTAGTTCTGAGGTTTCTATTCTATTCCATTGGTCTATGTGTCTGTTTTTGTGCCAATCCCATGCTGTCTTGATGATTACAGCTTTGTAGTAGAGGCTAAAGTCTGGGATTGTGATGCCTCCTGCTTTGGTCTTCTTCTTCAAAATTACTTTGGCTATTCGGGGCCTTTTGTGGGTCCATATGAATTTTAGGATTGCTTGTTCTAGCTTCAAGAAGAATGCTGGTGCAATTTTGATTGGGATTGCATTGAATGTGTAGATAGCTTTGGGTAGTATTGACATTTTGACAATAATTATTCTTCCAATCCATGAGCACAGAATGTTTTTCCATTTCTTTGTATCTTCTTCAATTTCCTTCATAAGCTTTCTATAGTTTTCAGCATACAGATCTTGTACAACTTTGGTTAGCTTTATTCCTAGGTATTTTATGCTTCTTGGTGCAATTGTGAATGGGATCAGTTTCTTTATTTGTCTTTCTGTTGCTTCATTGTTAGTGTATAAGAATGCAACTGATTTCTGTACATTGATTTTGTATCCTGCAACTTTGCTGAATTCATGTATCAGTTCTAGCAGACTTCTGGTGGAGTCTATCGGATTTTCCATGTATAATATCATGTCATCTGCAAAAAGTGAAAGCTTAACTTCATCTTTGCCAATTTTGATGCCTTTGATTTCCTTTTGTTGTCTGATTGCTGATGCTAGCACTTCCAACACTATGTGCAACAACAGCGGTGAGAGTGCACATCCCTGTCGTGTTCCTGATCTCAGGGAAAAAGCTCTCAGTTTTTCCCCATTCAGGATGATGTTAGCTGTGGGCTTTTCATAAATGGCTTTGATGATGTTTAAGTATGTTCCTTCTATCCCAACTTTCTCGAGGATTTTTATTAAGAAAGTTGCTGAATGTTGTCAAAGGCCTTTTCTGCATCGATTGACAGGATCATATGGTTCTTCTCTTTTTTTTTATTAATGTGATGTATCACGTTGATTGATTTGTGAATGTTGAACCAGCCCTGCATCCCAGGAATGAATCCCACTTGATCATGGTGAATAATTCTTTTTATATGCTGTTGAATTCTATTTGGTAGTATCTTATTGAGAATTTTTGCATCCATATTCATCAGGGATATTGGCCTGTAGTTCTCTTTTTTTGGTGGGTCTCTGTCTGGTTTAGGAATCAAAGTAATACTGGCTTCATAGAATGAGTCTGGAAGTTTTCTTTCCCTTTCTATGTTTTGGAATAGCTTGAGAAGGATAGGTATTATCTCTGCTTTAAACGTCTGGTAGAACTCCCCTGGGAAGCCATCTGGTCCTGGACTCTTATTTGTTGGGAGATATTTGATAACCGATTCAATTTCTTTGCTGGTTATGGGTCTGTTCAAGCTTTCTATTTCCTCCTGATTGAGTTTTGGAAGCTTGTGGGTGTTTAGGAATTTGCCTTTTCTTCCAGGTTGTCCAGTCTGTTGGCAGATAATTTTTCATAGTATTCCCTGATAATTCCTTGTATCTCTGAGGGATTGGTTGTAATAATTCCATTTTCATTCATGATTTTATCTATTTCAGTCATCTCCCTTTTCTTTTTGAGAAGCCTGGCTAGAGGTTTGTCAATTTTGTGTATTTTCTCAAAAAAAACAACTCTTGGTTTCGTTGATCTGCTCTACAGTTTTTTTAGATTCTATATTGTTTGTTTCTGCTCTGATCTTTATTATTTCTCTTCTTCTGCTGGATTTAGGCTGTCTTTGCTGTTCTGCTACTATTTCCTTTAGGTGTGCGGTTAGATTTTGTATTTGGGATTTTTCTTGTTTCTTGAGGTAGGCCTGGATTGCAATTTATTTTCCTCTCAGGACTGCCTTCGCTGCATCCCAAAGCATTTGGATTCTTGTCTTTTCATTTTCGTTTGTTTCCATATATATTTTTAATTTATTCTCTAATTGCCTGGTTGACCCATTCATTCTTTACTAGGGTGTTCTTTAACCTCCATGCTTTTGGAGGTTTTCCAGACTTTTCCCTGTGGTTGATTTCAAGCTTCATAGCGTTGTGGTCTGAAAGTATGCATGGTATGATTTCAATTCTTGTATACTTATGAAGGGCTGTTTTGTGACCCAGTGTGTGATCTATCTTGGAGAATGTTCCATGTGCACTCGAGAAGAAAGTATATTCTGTTGCTTTGGGATGCAGAGTTCTACATATATCTGTCAAGTCCATCTGATCCAATGTATCATTTGGGGCCATTGTTTCTTTATTGACCGTGTGTCCAGATGATCTATCCATTTCTGTAAGTGGAGTGTTAAAGTGCCCTGAAATTACCACATTCTTATCAATAAGGTTGCTTATGTTTGTGAGTAATTGTTTTATATATTTGGGGGCTCCTGTATTCGGTGCATAGATATTTATAATTGTTAGCTCTTCCTGATGGAGAGACCCTGTGATTATTGTATAATGCCCTTCTTCATCTCTTGTTACAGCCTTTAATTGAAAGTCTAGTTTGTCTGATATAAGTATGGCTACTCCAGCGTTCTTTTGACTCCAGTGGCATGATAAAAAGTTCTCCATCCCCTCACTCTCAATCTGAAGGTGTCCTCAGGTCTAAAATGAGTCTCTTGTAGACATCAAATAGATTGGTCTTGTTTTTTTTTATCCAACTGATACCCTATGTGTTTTGGTTGGCACATTAGTCCATTTACATTCAGTGTTATTATAGAAAGATATGGGTTTAGATTCATTGTGATGTCCACAGGTTTCATGCTTGTAGTGATGTCTCTGGTACTTTGTCCCACAGGATCCCCCTTAGGATCTCTTGTAGGGCTGGTATAGTGGTGACGAATTCCTTCAGTTTTTGTTTGTTTGGGAAGACCTTTATCTCTCCTTCTATTCTAAATGACAGACTTGCTGGATAAAGGATTCTCAGCTGCATATTTTTTCTGTTTATCACATTGAAGATCTCCTGCCATGCCTTTCTGGCCTGCCAAGTTTCAGTAGAGAGATCGGTCATGAGTCTTATAGGTCTCCCTTTATATGTTAGAGCACGTTTATCCCTAGCTGCTTTCAGAAATTTCTCTTTATCCTTGTATTTTGCCAGTTTTACTATGATATGTCATTTAGAAGATCGATTCAAGTTAAGTCTGCAGGGAGTTCTCTGTGCCTCTTGGATTTCAATGCCTTTTTCCTTCTCCAGATCTGCGAAGTTCTCAGCTATTATTTCTTCAAGTACACCTTCAGCACCTTTCCCTCTCTCTTCCTCCTCTGGGATACCAATTATGCATAGATTATTTCTCTTTAGTGCATCACTTAGTTCTCTAATTTTCCCCTCATACTCCTGGATTTTTTTTTTGTCTCTCTTTTCCTCATCTTCTTCTTTTTCCATAATTTTATCTTCTACTTCACCTATTCTCTCCTCTGCCTCTTCAATCCGAGGCTTGGTTGTCTCTATTTTATTTTGAAGTTTATTGATAGCATTTTTTAGCTCCTCCTGGCTGTTCCTTAGTCTCTTGATCTCTGTAGGAAGAGATTCTTTGCTGTCCTTTATACTGTATTCAAGCCCAGCGATTAATTTTATGACTATTATTCTAAATTCACTTTATGTTATATTGTTTAAATCATTTTTGATCAGTTCGTTAGCTGTTGTTATTTCCTGGACTTTTTTCTGAGGGGAATTCTTCCGTTTCGTCATTTTGGATAGTCCCTGGAGTGGTGCTGGACTGTGGGGCACTTCCCCTGTGCTGTCTTGAATAACTTGTGTTGGTGGGTGGGGCCACAGTCAGACCTGATGTCTGCCCCAAGCCCACTGCTGGGGTCACAGTCAGACTGGTGTGTGCCTTCTCTTCCCCTCTCCTAGGGGCGGGATTCACTGTGGGGTGGCGTGGCCCGTCTGGGCTACTTGCACACTTCCAGGCTGCCTGGAATCTGGCATATTAGCTGGGGTGGATCAGCAAGGTGCACAGGGGCAGGAGGGGCAGGCTCGGCTCGCTTTCCTTTGGAGATCCGCTTCAGGAGGGGCCCTGTGGCACCGGGAGGGAGTCAGACCCGCTGGAGGGATGGATCCGCAGAAGCACAGCTTTTGGTGTTTGCGCGGTGCAAGCAAGTTCCCTGGCAGCAACTGGTTCCCTTTGGGATTTTGGCTGGGGGATGGGCGAGGGAGATGGCGCTGGCGAGCGCCTTTGTTCCCCACCAAGCTGAGCTCTGTCATCTGGGGCACAACAACTCTCCCTCCCATTGACCTCCAGCCCTCCCGTTCTCCGAGCAGAGCTGTTAGCTTATAACCTTCCAGATGTCAAGTCCTGCTTGCTGTCAGAACACATTCTGTCCCGCCCCTCCGCTTTGCAAGCCAGACTCGGGGGCTCTGCTTGGCCGGTGGGCTGCCCCTCCGCCCCGGCTCCCTCCCGCCAGTCTGTGGAGCGTGCATCGCTTTTCTGCCCTTCCTACCCTCTTCTTGGGCCTCTTGTCTGCGCTTGGCTCCGGAGACTCCATTCTGCTAGTCTTCTGGTGGTTTTCTGGGTTAGTTAGGCAGGTTTAGGTGGAATCTAAGTGATCAGCAGGACGCACGGTGAGCCCAGTGTCCTCCTAAGCCGCCATCTTCCCCAGGAACACCCATTTCGAGTTTATTTTTGTGTATGGCATAAGAAAGTAGTCCAGGTTCATTCTTCTGTATGTCGCTGTCCAGTTTTCCCAGTACCACTTGCTGAAGAGACTGTCTTTATTCCATTGGGTATTCTTTCCTGCTTTCTCAAAGATTAGTTGGCCATACGTTTGTGTGTCCATTTCTGGGTTCTCTATCCTATTCCATTGATCTGAGTGTCTGTTCTTGTGCCAGTTCCATACTGTCTTGATGATTACAGCTTTGTAGTATAGCCTGAAGTCTGGGATTGTGATGCCTCCCACTTTGGTTTTCTTTTTCAAGATTGCTTTGGCTATTCGGGGTCTTTTCTGGTTCCAAACAAATTTTAGGATTATTTGTTCTAGCTCTGTGAAGACTGCTGGTGTTCTTTTGATAGGGATTGCATTGAATATGTAGATTGCTTTGGGTAGTATCGACATTTTAACAATATTTGTTCTTCCTATCCAGGAGCATGGAATCTTTTTCCATTTTTTTTGTGTCTTTTTCAATTTCTTTCATAAGCTTTCTATAGTTTTCAGTGTATAGATTTTTCGCCTCTTTGGTTAGATTTATTCCTAGGTATTTTATGGCTTTTTGTGCAACTGTAAATGGGATTGATTCCTTGATTTCTCTTTCTGTCGCTTCATTGTTGGTGTATAGGAATGCAACCAATTTCTGTGCATTCATTTTATGTCCTGCAACTTTGCTGAATTCATGAATCAGTTCGAGTTTTTTGGTGGAATCTCTGGGTTTCCCATATACAGTATCATGTCATCTGTGAAGAGTGAAAGTTTGACCTCCTCCTGGCCGATTTGGATGCCTTTTATTTCTTTGTGTTGTCTGATTGCAGAGGCTAAGACTTCCAATACTATGTTGAATAACAGTGGCAAGAGTGGACATCGCTGTCTTGTTCCTGACCTTAGGGGGAAAGCTCTCAGTTTTTCCCCATTGAGGATGATATTAGCGTTGGGTCGTTCATATATGGCTTTTATCATCTCGAGGTATGCTCTTTCTATCCCTACTTTCTTGAGGGTTTTTATCAAGAAAGGATGCTGTATTTTGTCAAATGCTTTCTCTGCATCTATTGAGAAGATCATATGGTTCTTGTCCTTTCTTTTATTCATGTGATGAATCACGTTGTTTTGCAGATACTGAACCAGCCCTGCATCCCAGGTATAAATCCCACTTGGTCATGGTGAATAGTTTTTCTAATGTATTGTTGGATCCGGTTGGCTAATATCTTGCTGAGGATTTTTGCATCCATGTTCATCAGGGAAATTGGTCTATAGTTCTCCTTTTTACTGGGGTCTCTGTCTGGTTTTGGAATCAAGGTAATGCTGGCTTCATAGAAAAAGTTTGGAAGTTTTCCTTCCATTTCTATCTTCTGGAACACCTTCAAGAGAATAGGTGTTAACTCTTCCTTAAATGTTTGGTAGAATTCCCCTGGAAAGCCATCTGGTCCTGGACTCTTGTTTTTTGGCAGATTTTTGATTACTAATTCGATTTCCTTACTGGTTACGGGTCTGTTCCAATTTTCTATTTCTTCCTGTTTCAGTTTTGGTAGTGGATATGTTTCTAGGAATTTGTCCATTTCTTCCAGATTGCCCATTTTATTGACGTATAATTGCTCATAATATTCTCTTATTATTGTTTTTATTTCTGCTGTGTTGGTTGTGATCTCTCCTCTTTCATTCTTGATTTTATTTATTTGGGTCCTTTCCTTTTTCTTCTTGATCAAACTGGCTAGTGGTTTATCAATTTTGTAAATTCTTTCAAAGAACCAGCTTTTGGTTTCATTGATCTGTTCTACTGGTTTTTTTTGTTTTTGTTTTTTGTTTGTTTGTTTGTTTTTTGTTTGTTTCGATAGCATTAATTTCTGCTCTAATTTTTATTATTTCCTGTCTTCTGCTGTTTTGGGGTTTTATTTGCTGTTCTTTTTCCAGCTCCTTAAGGTGTAAGGTTAGGTTGTGTATCTGAGATCTTTCTTCCTTCTTTAGGAAGGCCTGGATTACTAGATACTTTCCTCTTGTGACCGCCTTTGCTGTATCCCAGAGGTTTGGCTTGTGGTGTTATCATTTTCATTGGCTTCCATATACTTTTTAATTTCCGCTTTAACTGCTTGGTTAGCCCATTCATTCTTTAGTAGGATGTCTTCAGTCTCCAAGTATTTGTTACTTTTCCAAATTTTTTCTTGTGTTTGATTTCAAGTTTCATATCATTGTGGCCTGAAAATATGCATGGTATGGTCTTGATCTTCTTGTACTTAGGGCTGATTTGTGTCCCACCATGTGGTCTATTCTGGAGAATATTCCATGTGCACTGGAGAAGAATGTGTATTCTGCTGCTTTAGGATGAAATGTTCTGACTATATCTGTTAAGTCCATCTGGTCCAGTGTGTCATTCAAAAACATTGTTTCCTTGTTGATTTTTTGATTAGATGATCTGTCCATTGCTGTGAGTGGGGTGTTGAAGTCTCCTACTATTAAGGTATTACTATTGATGACTTTCTTTATGTTTGTGATTAATTGATTTCTATATTTGGGTGTTTCCATATTTGGCGCATAAATGTTTACAATTGTTAGGTCTTCTTGGTCTATAGACTTCTTGATTATGATATAATGCCCTTCTGCATCCCTTGATACAGTCTTTATTTTAAAGTCTAGATTGTCTGATATAAGTGTGGCTACTCTGGCTTTCTTTTGTTGACCATTAGCATGATAGATGGTTCTCCATCCCTTTATTTTCAATCTGAAGGTGTCTTTAGGTCTAAAGTGGTCTCTTGTAAACAGCATATAGATGCATCTTGTTTTCTTATCCATTCTGTTACACTATGTCTTTTGATTGGAGCATTGAGTCCATTGACATTTAGAGTATCGAAAGATATGAATTTATTGCTATTATGATGCTTGTAGGATTGGAGTTTCTGGCGATGTTCTCTGGTCCTTTCTAATCTTTTGTTCCTTTTAGTATATATATATATATATATATATATATATATATATATATATTCATCTTTTCTCCCCTCAGAAAGTCCCCCTTAAAATTTCTTGCAGGGCTGGTTTGGTGGTCACAAACTCCCTTAATTTTGTTTTGTCAGGGAAACTTTTTATCTCTCCTTCTATTTTCAATGACAGCCTTGATGGATAAAGAATTATTGGCTGCATATTTTTCTGATTCAGCACACTGAATATATCTCGTCACTCCCTTCTGGCCTATCAAGTTTCTGTGGATAGATCTACTGCAAACCTGATCTGTCTTCCTTTGTATGTTAGGGACTTTTTTCCCTTGATGATTTCATGATTCTCTCCTTGCCTGAGTATTTTGTGAATTTGACTATGATATGCCTTGTTGATGGTCGGTTTTTGTTGAATCTAATTGGGGTTCTCTGTTCTTCCTGGATTTTGATGTCTGTGTTTTTCCCCAGGTTTGGAAAGTTTTCCACTATGATTTGCTCACATAACCCTTCTACCTCTGTTTCTCTCTCTTCCTCTTCTGGGACCCCTATGATTCTGATGTTATTCCTTTTTAATGAGCCACTGATTTCTCTAATTCTTAAATCGTTCTCTTTTCCATTAATCTCCCTTTTTTTCTGCTTCATTATTCTCTATAAGTTTGTCCTCTATATCTCTGACTCTCTGTTCTGCCTCATCCATCCTTGCCGCTGCTGCATCCATCCGTGATTGCAGCTCAGTTATAGCATTTTTAATTTCATTCTTGCTGTTTTTTATGGCTTTTATCTCTGCAGAACGGGATTCTAATCTGTTTTCGACTCCAGCTAGTATTCTTATTATCGTGATTCTAAATTCTTGTTCAGACATCTTGCTTGTATCTGTATTGGTTAAATCCCTGGCTGTTGTTTCTTCATGCTCTTTCTTTTTGGGTGAATTCCTTCGTTTTGTCATATTGAAGGGAGAAAAGGAATTAATGAGGTAGAAAAATTGAAATAAAAAACTAAAATTAAAAAAATATTAAAATTGAAAATTAAAAAAAACACGCAAAAATCGAATAGATGATCGTAGATCCTAGGTTTGTTTTCGTCTGGGTGTTGAAAGTTGTTTGACAGATTACAGAAAAAAAGTGGGGGAGGAAAAAAAGGAAATCTTTTGAGAATTGGAAAAAATGAATACACTGAAGTAGACTAAAATGATATGATGAGACTAAAATAGAATTTGAAAAAATATACACAAAAGTAAAGAATACAGTAGACAAAAATTAATGAAAAATAGTTTTAATAATAATTAAAAATAAATATAATTTTTTTCATTTTCTGTAAAGAGAAAAGAAATGAAAAAGAAAAAAGATTAAAAAATGAAAAAAAGAAAAAAGAAAAACTAGTTTGAAAATTTGAAAAAGTGAATACAGTGTAGTAAACTAAAATAAAATGATGGAAGTAAAATAGAATTTGAAAAAATTTACATAACAGCAAAAAATATAGTAATAAAAATTAAATAAAATATTTTTATAGAAATTGAAAGTAAAAATGAAGTTTTTCTCTTTCTTCATTCATGAAAAGAAACAAAAAAGAGAAAAAAGGAAAAAGAAAGAAAAAATGGAAATTGTTTGAAAATTTGAAGAGGTGAGTACACTGACGTAGACTAAAGTAAAATGACAGAAGTAAAATAGAATTTAAAAAAAGTACACAAAAGTAAAAAATATAGTAATAAAAATTAAAGAAATAGTTTTTAATAAAAACTGAAAATAAAAATGAGTTCAAGAAAAAGAACAGAATTGTAAAAGAGAAAAAGGAAAAAAAAAAAAGAAAGAAAACTGAATAGATGAACCTGCTAAAAGATTGAAGTAGGACCAAAATTGCTACGTTTTCCCCTAGAGGTCAGTCTATGTAGCTCTTTATAGTCCATAAATTAAGCCAGCAGTGAGACTTGTGTTCTTGAAGAGCAAAGTTGGACCACTTGGGCGGGGCTCAGTGTAACAGCTCCGCTTTCCACTAGATGGAACTGCTAGCCTACTGGGGTGGATTATTTCAGGGCTTGTAGTTGTGCATGTGTCTACGCAGAAGCGGTGAAAATGGCGCCACCCAGCTACCCAGTCTGTAATCCCTGATCAGCAATCGTGCACCCGTCCTCCGTCTTCAGCTCTTGTCCACTCCCTGTTTCTTCACTGTCCATGACCAGGTCCCAGGCAGTACCTCTCTCCCAAGATTTGTCTCGATGCAGCTGTTTTCCCCAGCCCCTTACTTCTGAGGTACTGCAGCTTTGACCTGTTCTGCCCCTCTGCTGGAGGGACTCACCAAGCAGTGGCCAAATGAGCAATGGCCAAATATCTGCTGCACTCAGGTATGCCCGCTGGACCCTGTTGTTACTGGTGCTCAGAGACTGCGACCATGTGCCAGCCTGTCCCAGAAAATGTTCACCAGACAGTGTAGGAGCAGCATCTCAGGGATTATGGAAAATCACAACACACATCTGGCACTAGGCTTCACTCTCAATGAGCTTGCCCCAACAACAGCAAATGTGGCTACCTTCTGGGGTCTGCTGGGACAGGTGGCTTCAACAGTCTCTACCAAATTGTCCTTCCAGCAGTGGAACTGCATTCCCCGTGTGGTGCAAGAAACTCCCAGACTCCACTCTGTTCCTGGGGATTCACCCTTCCCACCAGAGCACCACCAGGTATAGACCTGTGGAGTTGCAGCCTTTGCCCTCACCTTGTTTACAGTCTTTTTTTGTTTAGTATATGAAATTTATTGTCAAATTGGTTTCCATACAACACCCAATACTCATCCCTAAAGTTGCCCTCTTCAATACCCATCACCTACCCTCCCCTCCCTCCCACCCCCCATCAACCTTCAGTTTGTTCTCAGTTTTTAACAGGCTCTTATGCTTTGGCTCTCTCCCACTCTAACCTCTTTTTTTTTTTCTTCCCCTTCCCCATGGTCTTCTGTTAAGTTTCTCAGGATCCACATAAGAGTGAAAACATATGGTATCTGTCTTTCTCTGTATGGCTTATTTCACTTAGCATCACACTCTCCAGTTCCATCCATGTTGCTACAAAAGGCCATATTTCATTCTTTCTCATTGCCATGTAGTACTCCATTGTGTATATAAACCACAATTTCCTTTATCCATTCATCAGTTGATGGACATTTAGGCTGTTTCAACAATTTAGCTATTGTTGAGAGTGCTGCTATAAACATTGGGGTACAAGTGCCCCTATGCATCAGCAATCCTTTATCCCTTGGGTAAATTCCTAGCCGTGCTACTGCTGGGTCAGAGGGTAGGTCTATTTTTAATTTTTTGAGGAAACTCCACACTGTTTTCCAGAGCAACTGCACCAGTTTGCATTCCCACCAACAGTGCAAGAGGGTTCCCGTTTCTACACATCCTCTCCGGCATCTATAGTCTCCTGATTTGTTCATTTTGGCCACTCTGACTGGCATGAGGTGATATCTGAGTGTGGTTTTGATTTGTATTTCCCTGATGAGGAGTGACGTTGAGCATCTTTTCATGTGCCTGTTGGCCATCCGGATGTCTTCTTTAGAGAAGTGTCTATTCATGTTTTCTGCCCATTTCTTCACTGGGTTATTTGTTTTTCGGGTGTGGAGTTTGGTGAGCTCTTTATAGATTTTGGAGACTAGCCCTTTGTCCGATATGTCATTTGTAAATGTCTTTTCCCATTCAGTTGGTTGCCTTTTAGTTTTGTTGGTTGTTTCCTTTGCTGTGCAGCAGCTTTTTATCTTCATAAGGTCCCAGTAGTTCATTTTTGCTTTTAATTCCCTTGCTTTGGGGATGTGTCAGGTAAGAAATTGCTACGGCTAAGGTCAGAGAGGTCTTTTCCTGCTTTCTCCTCTAAGGTTTTGATGGTTTCCTGTCTCACATTCAGGTCCTTTATCCATTTTGAGTTTATTTTTGTGAATGGTGTGAGAAAGTGGTCTAGTTTCAATCTTCTGCATGTTGCTGTCCAGTTCTCCTAGCACCATTTGTTAAAGAGACTGTCTTTTTTCCATTGGATATTCTTTCCTGCTTTGTCAAAGATTAGTTGGCCATACGTGTGTGGGTCTAGTTCTGGGGTTTCTATTCTATTCCATTGGTCTATGTGTCTGTTTTTGTGCCAATCCCATGCTGTCTTGAGGATTACAACTTTGTAGTCGAGGCTAAAGTCTGGGATTGTGATGCCTCCTGCTTTGGTCTTCTTCTTCAAAATTACTTTGGCTATTCGGGGCCTTTTGTGGGTCCATATGAATTTTAGGATTGCTTGTTCTAGTTTTGAGAAGAATGCTGGTGCAATTTTGATTGGGATTGCATTGAATGTGTAGATAGCTTTGGGTAGCACTGACATTTTGACAATATTTATTCTTCCAATCCATGAGCACGGAATGTTTTTCCATTTCTTTTTGTCCACTTCAATTTCTTTCATACGTGTTTGTAGTTTTCAGAGCACAGATCTTTTACCTCTCTGGTTAGTTTTATTTCTAGGTATCTTATTGTTTTTGGTGCAATTGCAAATGGGATCTATTCCTTGATTTGTTTTTCTTCTGCTTCATTATTGGTGTAGAAAAATGCGACAGATTTACATATGTTGATCTTTTTTATCCTTTGACTTTGCTGAATACATGTATTAATTTTATCAATTGTTTTGGTTGAGTCCTTCGGGTTTTCTACCTAGAGTATCATGTCATCTGTGAAAAGTGAATTTTGACTTCTTTCTTGCTGATACAGATGACTTTTATTTTGTTTTGTTGTCTGATTGCTGAAGCTAAGACTTCCAGTACTATGTTAAATAGTAATAATGATAGTGACATCTCTGTCTTGTCCTGACCATAGAGGAAATGCTTTCAGTTTTTTTTCCCCATTGAGGATGATATTAGCTTTACATCTTTTGTATATGGGCTTTATGATGTTGAGGTGTGTTCTATCTATACCTACTTTGTTGAGAGTTTTCATCAAGAATGGGTGCTATATTTTTTCAAGTGCTTTTTCTGCATCTATTGACAGTGTCATATGGTTCTTATCCTTTTTTAAATTAATATGGTGTACCACATTTGATTGATTTGTGAATATTGAACCAGCCCTGCAGCCCAGGAATAAATCCCACTTGATCATGGTGAATAATTTTTAAATGTACTATTCAATTTGATTTGCTATTATCTTGTTGAGAATTTTTACATCCTCTTCATCAAGGATATTGGCCTGTAATTTTTTTCTTATTAGTGGGGTCTTTGTCTGGTTTTGGAATGAAGGTAATGCTGGCCTTCTAGAATGAGTTTATAAGTTTTCTTCCATTTATATTGTTTGGAGCAGTTTGAGAAGAGTAGGTATTAAATGTTCTTTAAGTGTCTGGTAGAATTCTCCTAGGGAAACATTTGACCCTAGAATTTTGTTTGTTGGGAGATTTTTGATTACTGATCCCATTTCTTTGCTAGCTATGGGTCTGTTCAATTTATCTATTTCATTCTGCTTCAGTTTTGTTAGTTTATATGTGTCTAGGAATGTGTACATTTCATCCAGATTCTCCAGTTTATTGGCATATAATTTTTATAACATTGATTTGTTGTATTGTTTTTTAAATCTTCATTTATTTTTGAGAGAGAGAGAGGGAGACAGAGCACAAGCAGGGGAGGAACACAGAGAGAAGGAGACACACAATTTGAAGCAGGTTCCAGACTCTGAGCTGTCAGCACAGAGCCTGACGCAGGGCTCAAACTCACAGACTGTGAGGTCACCAACTGAGCAACCTAGGCACCCCTGTTGTATTGTTTTTTAAAGATTCTATATCATTTATTTCTACTCTAATATTTATAATTTCCTTCCTTCCACTGACTCTGGGTTTTGGTTAGTGTTCTTTTTCTAGATTTTTTTAGGTGTAAAGTTAGGTTTTTTATTTGAGGTTTTTCTTGCTTCTCAAGGTAGGCCTGTTTGCTATAAGCTTCCCTCTTAGAATCACTTTTGCTTTATCCCGAAGATTTTGGAACATTGTGTTTTTTAAATTTTTATTTACATTCCAGTTATCTAACATACAGTGTAATATTAGTTTCAAGTATACAACTTAGTGATTCAACACTTAAATATAACACCCAGTGCTCATCACAAGTGCATTCCTTAATCTCCATCACCTATTTAAACCATCCTCTCACCTACCTTCCCTCTTGTAACCAACAGTTTGTTCACTATAGTTAAGAGTCTGTTTCTTGGTTTTCCTCTCTTTTTCTCCCCCTATGATCAATTGTTTTGTTTCTTAAATTCCACATATGAGTGCAGTCATATAGTATTTGGCTTTCTCTGACTGACTTATTTAACTCAACACCCAAAAACAAATAATCCAGTGAAGATATAGGCAGAAGGTGTGAACAGGCAATTCTATAAAGAAGACATACAGATGGCCAAAATACACAAAAAGATTCTCAGCACTCTTAAATACAGAGAACAAACTGAGGGTTGCTGGTGGGGTGTTGGGTGGGAGGATGGACTAATTGGGTGTGGGGCATTAAGGAGGACACTTGTTAGGATGAGCACTGGGTGTTATATGTGATGAATCACGAAATTCTATTCCTGAAATCATTATTACACTATATATTAACTAACTTCGATTTAAATAAAAAAATAGAAAAAAAACCACTGATATGGGCAAAGTGATAAAACTAAAAAAAAGAGAGAAGAAAAGATTCTCAGTATCACTCATCATCAGAGAACTGCAAATCAAAACTATAATGAGAAATCACCTCATATGAGTCAGAATAGTTAAAATTAACAACACAGGAAACAATAGGTATTGTTGAAAATGCAGAGAAAGGGGAACCTTCTTACAATATTGGTGGGAATTCAAATTCCAGAATGGTGTAGTTACTCTGGAAAACAGAATGGAGGTTTCTCAAAAAGTTACAAATAAAACTACCTTACAATCCAGCAATTGCAATGCTAGATGTTTGCCCAAAGAACACACAACACTGTTTAGAATGAATACATACGTCCTGCTGTTTATGTTAGCATTATCAACAATAACCAAATTGTGGAAAAAGCCCAAATGTCCATTCACCGATGAATAGATAAAAGTGTGGTATGTATATGCAATGGAATATTACTCAGCCATAAAATAACATGAAATTTTGCCATTTATAACAACGTGGATGGAGCTAGAGAGTACTATGCTAAGCAAAATGGACCACTGTATTTTTATTTTCACTTGTCTCCATGTACTCATTGATTTCCTCTTTGATTTCTTGGTTAACCTATTAATTGTTTAGTAGCATGTCATTTAACCTCCACTTTTTTCTGCTCTTTCCAGGTTTGTTTCTTGTGGTTGATTTCCAGTTTCATAGCATTGTGGTCAGAAAAAAATTCCTGGTATGATTTGGATCGTTTTGAATTTGATGAGACTTTATTGTGGCCTAATATGTTATCTCTTCTGTATAGCAAACGAAAACAGTCAATAAACCTAAAAGAAAACCTAATGATTGGGAGAAGAGATTTGCAAATGTCATATCCAATAAAGGGTTGGTATCCAAAATATATAAAGAGCTGATTCAGCTCAACACCCAAAACACAACCCAATTAAGAACGGGCAGACGTGATGAACAGACATTTGTCCAAAGAAGACATATAGATGGCCAACACACACATGAAAAGATGGTCAACATCACTCATCATCAGGGAAATGCAGATCAAAACCACAATGAAATATCACATCACACTTGTCAGAATGGCCAAACACAAGAAGCAACACGTGTTTTCCAAGATATGGGGAAAAAAAGAACCATTGTGAAATGTTGGTAGGAATATAAACTGGGCAACCACTATGGAAAATAGTATGGCATTTTCTCAAAAAAATTTAAGAGAACTCCCTATGACCCAGTAACTGCACTACTGGGTATTTATTCAAAGAATATGAAAACACTAACTTGAAAGAATATATGCACCCTTATGTTCATTGCAACTTTATTTATAATAACCAAAATTTTTTTCAAAATGTTGCAATTGTATTTATTTATTTTAACTTATTTATTTAAATTCAAGTTAGTTAACATACAATTTAGTATTGGTTTCAGGAGTAGAACCCAGTGATTCATCACTTACATATAACACCCAGTGCTCATCCCAACAAGTGCCCTCCTTAATGCCCATCATCCATTTGGCCCATCCTCCACCCCATCTCCCCTCCAGCAACGCTCAGTCTGTTCTCTGTATTTAAGTCTCTTATGGTTCCTCCCTAGCAGTATCAACAATAAGAGCCCAAATGTCCATCAACTGATGAATGGATAAAGAAAATGTAGTATGCATACACACACACACACACACACACAATGGAATACTACTCAGTAATCAAAAAGAATGAAATCTTGCCATTTGCAACAACATAGATGGAACTAGAGTGTACTATGCTAAATGAAATAAGTCAGTTGAGAAATAAATATAATATGATTTCACACATATATGGAATTTAAAAAACACAACAGATGAATGTAGGAGAAGAAAAGGAAAAATAAGATACAATAGTCAATTTGTGGAAGCAGCCCAAGTGTCCATCAATAGGTAAATGGATAAAGAAAAAATGATGGAATATTACTCTACCATAAAAAAGAATGAAATCTTGCCATTTGCAACATGGATGAATCTGTAGAGTAAAATGATAAACAAAATACATCAGTCTGAGAAAGACAAATATTATATGATTTCATTCATATGTGGAATTTAAGAAACAAAATAAATGAACAAAAGGGAAAAAAGAGACAAACTAAAAAATGGACTTTTAACCATAGAGAAGAAACAGAGGGTTACCAGAAGGGAGGTGGGTGGGGGGATAGGTGTAATAGATGATGGGGATTAATAATGCACTTGTCATGATGAGAACTGAGTTATGTATAAAATTGCTGAATCATTATTTTGTATGCCTGAAACAAATATAACATGGTATGTTAACTATATTGGAATTAAAATTAGAAACTTAATTAAAAATTCACTAAAAATAAGAAAACTGGAAAAAACACAAACTTGTGAAGGCTAAAACCACATGATACTAAACAATGGGTCAATGAAGCAGCCATAGAAGAAATTTTTAAAAAGTATTTTTTCTGATAAAGATTACCTCCAAAAATCTACAACAAACATGACTAATGGTGAATTACTGAAAGTATCCTTTCTGAGACTTAGAATGTTGGGAATGGTGCAACAATGGCCATTATCTCCATTTTTTTTAAACAATATACTTCCTAGCCAGTGAGGTGAAACAGACAAATAATAATAAATTGAATTGCAATGGAAGGAACTAAAAAGTCTTTATAAATAATTATGTACATATAAAGTTCAAAATAATATATAAATAATTTTACTGAGAAAAGTTTATTTGGGGTAGAAAAAAAGCTGTAGGTTCTGCAGAGGGAGGGAACCCTGATCACTGAGAGAGGAATGAGAGAGAAAGAGAGAGAGAATGAAAAAAGGGTGAAAACCCATGCTGGGAATTGCACAAGAAAACTCTTCCCTGAAACTAATGACTGGGAAAAGGAGAGGGGTTAAATACTATGAGTTTTTTTTTGTAAGCAGCAGAGTGCAAAGTCTGAGGTTTTAGAGGTCAGCGCCTTCAACAGGGTCTCACCTGGTCCACTCAGCGGTGCTCTGGTGAGGAAGGAGGGCTAACACTCAGGAGTAGGCAGAATGGTCTGAGCATAGTTTGGGTCACACAGGGAGACACAATTCCCCTTCCTGGTGAGCATTTGGGAGGGTGAACTGCCTCTCTGGAGACTAAAGACCTTCCGGGCACCATTAAGCTGCCCTGTTCACCAGCATAGGCACAAAGGCATCGGCTAAGGGCAGGGAACCTTGGTGTCAGGTTTTTACTATGCTTTACCATAAACTCTGAACCACTGTGTGGTCACATGACCATTTTCTGGAATAAACCGGCACTAAGCCACAGTGCAGAGAGACCCTCTCCCAGAGGATCAGAGCAGTTCCATGCCATGGGGGGCTCTGAAGTTTAAAGTTTTGAAACCCAGCCAAGCCTGAGATAAACATGGGAGTGCTGTGCTGCCTGGCAGGCAGAATGCTCAGACACAGACAGGAAGGCAGGGATCTGATGGAGGCTGGGGACACAGGAGGGGTTATTGCTCTCCTGTGAGGGATTCTTTTTTTAAAAAAAAATTTTAAATGTTTTATTTATTTTTGAGACAGAGAGAGCATGAGCAGAGGAAGGGCAGAGAGAGAGGGAGACACAGAATCCGAAGCAGGCTCCAGGCTCTGAGCTGTCAGCACAAAGCCCAATGCGTGGCTGGAACCCACGAACCGCGAGATCATGACCTGAGCTGAAGTTGGACGCCCAACTGACTGAGCCACCCAGGCACCCCACTCCTGTGAGGGCTTCTTAAGGAGTGGTGGGTGAAGCTCCCCACTCCAGAGACCAGAGAGTAGAGTGACCTCATATAACCCCCACTCCCACCCATCAACACTGACTTCAGTGAACAAAACAGTGCCACCAAGTGGAGGCCAGAGCCACTCACAAATTCCTGCCACCCTGCACCTTTCAGGCGCATTTCCATTAGGACAAGTCCACCTGAGAATCAGCACAGTAGGTCCAACCCCCGGAACACCAGCAGAAACCCCTCACCCACACCAAGTCTGCTGATCATAGAGTGCTGCAAAGAGTCAACTCTGGGGGAAACAGGATCTAGGTTCCTTTGGTTTGGTTTGGTTTGGTTTGGTTGGGTACAGAGAAGGCATTTCTTAATTATTATTATTATTTGCATCAAGCTTATCTTTTTTTAAAATTTTTTTAACGTTTTTATTTATTTTTGAGACAGAGAGAGACAGAGCATGAACGGGGGAGGGTCAGAGAGAGCGGGAGACACAGAATCGGAAGCAGGCTCCAGGCTCTGAGCCATCAGCCCAGAGCCCGACGCGGGGCTCGAACTCACGGACCGCGAGATCGTGACCTGAGCCGAAGTTGGCCGCTTAACCGACTGAGCCACCCAGGTGCCCCAGGATCAAGCTTATCTTAAGCAGACAAAAACACACCTGGGGTTTAGCTTCTTTTATTTATTTATATTTTTTTGGACCTCCAAAATGACAAGATGTAAGAATTCACCTCAAAAGAAAGAACAAGAAGAAATGATGGCTGGGGATTTAATCAATACAGATATAAGTAAGATGTCTGAACTAGAATTAAAAACAACAAGTATAAGTATACTAGTTGGGATTTAAAAAGGCATAGAAGACAATAGAGAATCCCATACTGCAGAGATAAAAGAACTAAAAACTAATCAAGCCAAAATTAAAAATGCTATAACCAAAATGCAAACCCTAATGGATGCCATGACAATGAGAACGCAGGAAGCAGAGGAACCAATTAGTGATATAGAAGATAAAGTTATGGAAAATAATGAAACTGAAAAGTAGAGGTAAATAAAGGCATTAGATCTTGTGTACAGATGGGGAACTGAGCGACTCTTTAAAGTATAACATTCACATCATAGCAATCCCAGAAGTAGAGAAAGAAAAACAGTCAGAAGGTTTGCTTAAGCAAATTATAGCTAAAAACTTCTCTAATCTGGGGAAGGAAACAGACATCAAAATCCCGGTGCACAGAGAACTCCTATTAAATTTAACAAGACTTGGCCATCATCAAGTCATATCATAGTCACAAAATGCACAGACATGGAATAAATCCTAAAGCAGCAAGGGAAAAAAGTCCTAAACCTAAAAGGGAAGATAGATCAGATTTGCAGGTCTGTCCACAGAAATGTGGCAAGCCAGAGGGGAGTGGCATGATGTATTTAGCATGCTGAATGGGAAAAATATACAGCCAAGAGTACTTTATTCAGCAAGGCTGTCATTCAGAATAGGACAGAAAATGAGTTCCCAAGACAAAAACTAAAGGAGTTCATGACCACTAAGCCAGCCCTACAAGAAATATTAAAGGGGATTCATTGAGTGGGGGGAAAAAGACCAAAAGCAGCAAATACTATAAAGGACAGAGAGCATCACCAGAAACACCAACTTTACAGGTAACACAAAGGCACTGTATTCATATATATCGATAATCACTCTGAATGTAAATAGACTAAATTCTCCAATCAAAATGCATAGGGTATCAGAATGGATAAACAAACAGGACCCCTGCATTGCCTAAGTGGTTCAGTCAGTTAAGTGTCTACCTCTTGATTTCAGCTCAGGTCATGATCTTCTGGTTCATGAGATCAAGCCCTGTGTCAGAGCTGACAGTGCAGAGCCTTCTTGGGATTCTCTGTCTCCCTCTCTCTTTGCCCCACTACCATTCATGTTCTCTCAAAATAAATAAATAAACACTTTAAAATACTGACAGTGCAAAGCCTTCTTGGGATTCTCTATCTCCCTCTCTCTTTGCCCCCTTCCTACTGATGTTCTCTCAAAATAAATAAATATTTTTAAAATATAAAATAATTATCCTTATAAAAAAGACCCATCTATATGCTGCCTATAAGAGTTTAATTTTACTTATTTATTGTTTTTTAATATTTGTTTATTTTTTGAGAGAGAGAGGGAGAGAGAGTGCAAGCAGGGGAGGGGCAGAGAGAGATAGGGAGACACAGAATTTGAAGCAGGCTCCAGGCTCTGAGCTGTCAGCACAGAGCCCAATGCAGGGCTCGAGGTCACAGACCGCAAGATCATGACCTGAGCTGAATGAAGTCGGACACTTAACTGACTGAGCCACCCAGGCACCCCTACAACAGACTAATTTTAAGCCTAAGCACCCCTGCAAGTTGAAAGTGAGGCGATGGAGAACTATCTATCATGCTAATGGACATCAAAAGAAAGCCAGAGTAGCCATACTTATATCAGACAAACTAGATTTTAAAACAGACTATAACAAGAGATGAAGAAGGGCATTATATCATAATTAAGGGGTTAGACCCAGATCTAACAACTGTAAATATTTATACCCAGAAATTGGAAGCACTTAAATAAATTAAGCAATTAATAACAAACATAAGGAAACTCATTGATAGTAGGGGATTTTAACACCCCACTTAGAGCAATGGACAGATCATCTAAGGAGAAAACCAGCAAAGAAACAGTGGCTTTTAATGACATACTGGACCAGATGGACCTAACAGATATATTCAGAATATTTCATCCTAAAGTAACAGAATATGCATTCTTTTTGAGTGCACATGGAGCATTCTCCAGAATAGATCACATACTAGGTCACAAATCAGCCCTCAACAAGTACAAAAAGATCGAGATCATAATATATATATATATATATATATATATATATATATATATATATATGAGCAAATGGGGGAGAGGGGCAGAAGGAGAGAGAGAGAGAGAGAGAGAGAGAGAGAATATCTTAGGCTCCATGCTTAGTTCAGAGCCCCACACAGAGCTTGATATCATGACCCTGGGATCATGACCTGAGCTGAAATCAAGAGATGGACACTCAACCAACTGAGCCACCCAGGTGCCCCAGTGTTCTTGCTCTAAACTGGTCCCATGGTAAGCTACCTGTCCTCATTTAGGCCTCGTTTTATCTCTTTGTCCTTGGCATTTATTTATTTCTTTATTTAAACATTTTTGAGTATAATTGACACACAATGTTACATTAGTTTCAAGTATTTGACAAGTTTACACATTATGCCATACTTATCACAAATGTAGCTACCATTGATCACCATAAAATGCTATTAAATATCATTGGCTATTTTACTTATGCTGTGCCTTTTATTCCAATAACTTATTCATTCCATAACTGGAAGCCTATATCTCCCACTCCCCTTCACCCATTTTGCCCATCCCTGTACCCTCTCCCCTCTGGCAACCATCAGTTTGTTCTTTGTATTTATAGGTCTGATTCTGCTTTTTGTTTATTCATTTGTGTTCTTGTTTTTGATTCCACATATGAGTGAAATCATATTTGACAAACATATTTGTTTTCTTCAGCCTGAATTATTTCACTTAGCCTAATACCTTCTAGGTCCATCCATGTTCATCCTTTTTATGGGTGTGTAATATTACACTCTGTATGTATGTATAAATGTGTATATGTGTATATGTATATATATGCATATCTATCTATCTATCTATCTGTCTATCATCTATCTATTATCAACTATTTATCTACCTACTACTTCTTCCTTATCCATTCATCTATTGATGGACACTTAATTTGTTTCCGTATCTTGGCTATTGTAAATAATGCTGCAATAAAGATAAGGTTGCATAAATCTTTTTGAACTTTTTTTGTTTTTGTTGGGTAAATATCTAGTAGTGGAATTATTGGATCATATGGTATTTCTATTTTTTAAAGTTTTAGTTTTAATTACAGTTAGTTAACATACAGTGTTATGTTAGGTTCAGGTGTGCACTATAGTGATTCAGCACTTCCATACATTACCTGGTGCTCATCACAATAACTACACTCCTTAATCCCCATCACCTATTTAACACATCCCCCCATCCTCCCCTCTCTGGTAACCATCAGTTCTCTATAATCAAGAGTCTGTTTCTTGATTTTTCCCTCGCTCTCATTTTTTCCTTTTGCTTGTTTGTTTTGTGTGTTAAATTCCATATATGAGTGAAATCCAATGGTATTTGTCTTTCTCTAACTGACTTATTTTGTTTAATGCTATACTCTCTATTTCCACCCATGTCATGGCAAATGTCAAGATTTCATATTTCTAATGGCTAAATAGTATTCCATTGTATACATATACCACATCTTTTTTAATTTAAATGTTAGTTAACATACAGTGCAATATTGGTTTCAGGAGAATTCAGTGATTCATTACTTACACACAATACCCAGTGCTCATCACAAGTTCCTTCTTTAATACCCATCTAGGCCATCTCCCACCTACCTACCTCCATCAAGCCTCAGTTTGTTCTCTATCATTAGGGGTCTCTTGTATACCACACCCTCTTTATGCATTCATCAATCAATAGTAACTTGGGCTGCTTCCATAATTTGGCTATTGTAAGTAATGCTGCTATAAACATAGGGGTGTATGTATACCTTT
This sequence comes from Panthera tigris, assembly GCF_018350195.1. Classification (NCBI taxonomy): domain Eukaryota; kingdom Metazoa; phylum Chordata; class Mammalia; order Carnivora; family Felidae; genus Panthera; species Panthera tigris. The sequence goes on from NC_056677.1 coordinate 44,747,733, forward strand.
GAATTAGTGTTCTTGTATTCCTTGTGTAAATACCCAGTAGTGTGATTGCTGGATCATAAACTTATTCTATTTTTAACTTTTTGAGGAACCTTCATACTGTTTTCCACAGTGGCTGCACAAATTTACATTCCTACCAATAGTGCACAGGGTTCCTTTTTCTCCACATTCTCAGCACTTTTTAGTTCTTATATTTTTGGTTCTAGCCATTCTGACAGGTGGAAGATAATATTTCATTGTGATTTTATTCGCATTTCCCTGATTATTAGTGATATTGAGTATCTTTTTCGTGTGTCTATTGGCCATCTATATGTATTCTTTGGGAAAACTATTCAGATCTTCTGCCCAGTTTTTAGTTAGATTGTTTGAAGTTTTTTTGTGTTGAGTTGTATAATTTCTTTATAAATTTTGGATATTAACCTTTTATTTAATATATCATTTGCAAATATATCCTCCCATTTAGTAGGTTGCCTTTTCGTTTTTTTGATGGTTTTCTTTGCTGTGCAAAAAAAAAAAAAAACATTTTATTTGGATATAGACATTTAGACTATCCAAACTGAGAACACATCCCATGGTTGACTCAGTGGCTTCTCATATTTCTCACTTAAAATTGGATATTTCAGGTCATCTTCAGTAACTATTCCCAAATATCAAACTAATTATTTTTATTTCTTTGTACCCAACATCTTTATCTCACATTTTACAATTGCCTTGACAAAAACAACACATATTACTACTGATATTTTAGAAATAACTCTCAACTATCACTAAGTTTTGTACTTTAAAATTTCTTCTTTCTTACTTACAGGTAGCCCAGATATTCTACAGAATCACTACCAATTACCATTATATACTGTTTCCTTTGCACAAAACCTCACACTCACAGGCCCGTGTCAATTGTTAATATATGTGGAGTCAAAATAGATGTTTTTCTTTGGTGATTGGTTTCCATCCAAGTACTAACCAGACCCAACCCTGCTTAGCTTCTGATATCAGATGAGAGTAGGTGTTTTCAGGGTGCTATAGCCATAGACTGGTGATCAGTTTCCAAATATGCCTCTACATGAGCAAGTGGAGTCTATTCTATAGTCTCTATTATCCATCCTACTGTGCTTGTTCTATAGCTTTTTCTCCACTACTGGAAAATAAATTCTCTGTTTTCATAGGCTCTGGTGAAGTAGCATTCCTAGGTGTCCCAAAATAAATACACTACTGAGATCACACCCATAGCACATGGTGCCATCACTCAAACTGAGCCCTAGTGGAATGATCATAAACTACTCCCTAATACATGCTCAGGAAAAGAAAATAGAGGACCTCATGGCAAAGCTAAGATAGATGAAGTAAAGTGGTTTCAGGATAGGAAACACTTTTCCATTTGACTTCATTTGAATACCAATACTCAGCTAAAAGAGTCTGCATCGGCCTTTGTTAAAAATATTCATTCATAATTAATTACAACATAACATAACTTGAGAAACAGTAATAACATATTTTAGCTTAAAAAACTTATATTAGTGCTTAATGGCCATAGTTGATAATATTTATATGTATGAGGGGAATAATATTTTCCTGACTCCTGAATATAAATTCCCTATTTAGTAGATATATTTTTACCTAACAAATTAAAAATACCAGTATGAGTATTTTGCCAAGAGAAAGGATTAGATAGCATCCCAGTGTCCCAGAAAGGGGCAAGGATACCTCATCCTGAAATATTCAAAATATTTCCAAGAGAAACATTTAAGTAATAATAAATGCAGAACTATATGTCATTCTTTACATGTGAGAGGAGGAATCCACCACTCTTGTCTGTTCCCTACAATATTGTTATTAAGAATTTTATAGGGGCGCCTGGGTGGCTCAGTTGGTTAAGCGTCTAACTCTTGATCTTGGCTCAGATCATGATCTCATAGTTCATGAGTTTGAGCCCTGCATCAGGCCCTGTGCTGACAGCATGGAGTATGCTTGTAATTCTCTCTCCCTCTCTCTTTCCCTACCCCACTCATGCTTACTCTCTCTCTCTCTCTCTCTCTCTCTCTCTCAAAATAAATAAATAAACTTAAAACTTAAAGAAAAAGAATTTTATGAAAACACACTTCTGTTAAAATTGTTTCAACCATCACCTTCAGGATACAATTAAAACCCTTAGGCATGTGACATTTAAAGACTTTTTATGTTTGTATCAACCTACTTTAACAGGCCCATCTCTCACAATATTCCCCTGTGATTTACCATGGCTCCTTACGTGGCACCCACAGCATCAAAGGATTCCCTGTTCTTTCCCAAGTCACTAATGTATTCTACTCAGAAGGTACTGGACTGTGTCTTATTTTTGGTGACTTGGTCTGTCTTCCTTGAAGCCATTACAGTTTGATGTTGCCTTGTCCTAATTTGTCAGTATTCTCTGATTGTTCATCCTGGAACCTGTGAAGAAAAATGGTTCTGTCCTTGAGTCAGAAAGGAAACAAAGCCCTTTGATTCAGTGGTGTGGCTATGGGTAGGGTTAAAGGTTGAGCACTAGACGTTTCCTTTCTTCTATGTTTTCAGAAATATTATGTCTGTGACATCTAAACATTCTACCTTGAGAAAACTGGATACACTCCAATCATGGAGGAACTTATCACGAACTTTCCAAACAGAATGTCTCTTCAGTTGCTCATGTTCTTCTAATGAGAATTTCCCTGGTTCTGTGGGGTTGATGCTGTGTTTCAAATTTTTCACATTTTCTTTGGGGCTACTCAATCCTTTGCCAAAGGCGTTGGGGTATAAAGATTATGTCAAGGGGTTAGACAGAAGATGGCAGTTCCTTGTAGAACAATGTGTGTAATGAGAAAGAGAAGAGTCCACTTTCTCATTCCTTTCCCTCTCCATGCCCACTGCCTCCTGGATAATCTAAGATTCTTTCTTATCTCTTAGAACACGATTTTATAGCATTCCCCAAATGATACTGCTGCTTTAGTTTTCTTTTTGTACTATTTCCAGAAGAGAAGATTGACTGATACTGAATTTAGTTTCTGAGTTCATCATGAATAATTAACCCCCCCCAAATAAACCAAAGGAGGCTATAACAATTCTGTAATGTTCATGTGGGCTGCAGGTGGACAACCTGACCCAGGTTGGTGATCAGTTCATGGCTGAGAGTTCTACAAGCCTTCTTAAACTGCAACCCATCTCATTCTGGAAGAGCAGCCTGTCTTTGCCATTGCCAAGGTCAGTGGCCTTTGATGCAACCAGATTGATATTAATGTCCAGTAAGTCTTTTGAGGTGTTTAATTTTTCATGATCAGTACTTACTAAGCCATCCGTGGTCAAGGATAAGGTTACATGCTTAGTTCCAGTTAATGGGCCATGCAAGGTACACAGGGAACCTCACAACTTAAGCAGGGCAATACTTTGCAATATTAACTGACTTTTCCTTTCATGTTTTTTTTTGTACTCCTCTGTATTTGCACTACAAAAGCAGTTGGTCAGCCAACCATTCACTGCCTCAAGGGAAGCAGAAAAGATAGATACTCTTGCCCTTCCTCACATTAGAGGGTTGACTATGAGCCAACAAAGCCTCAGCATAGCCCCTTCCTTAGCACAACCACACTATAGACTCAAAGATTGCTTCCCCTACATCAGAGATTAAATAACCTTTTCATGGGAGAGAATGGAACAGAATTTTTAGATCTCATATAGTTTCTAAATCTGTCTTCTTCAAAAAGCAACATAAACATGTCTCAAGTCCATTTGCACATTCAGTTCTTGCCTTTCAATAGAATGGTGACTTATATTTGGAAAACTATTTATACTAGCTCATCCAACTGGCCCTGACACACACTTACAGTATAAATAACTATAAAACTGTACAAAATTAATTAGGAGAATGTTTGGAGGCACTGGACAGCAAAAGGTGCAGAACTGCAATCCTTGAAAGAAGGAAATCTATGGGATGAGACACTGTTTTCAATAGCATGCTGCCCAGTTCCAGATGGTGGCACAAGGAGTTGAAACCTAAATGTACACAGATGCTTTGGTGAGTTGAGGAGATTGAGGTTTGCAGCTGCTGAAGCACTTCAAATTTGCAGGCCTTATCTGGAGAGAGGGGAAACACTTCTTGTCCTAAGCTGAGGGCAAGACTCCATGAAGCCTATGATGGAACAGGTGCTATTGGGTAGAATACAGAGACATTGCTGAGCATTTGTGGGTATTCAGTTAAGATGACTGATAGGCCAGGCATTAAGGATAAAATACTCCATACTAGAACTAAGTTCAAAACTGACACAAACCCACATAGAGAATGAAACAAGTCTGACAAACCCAAAGGATCCAATAGTAACTTAGCTTAGCTGCCAGGACAAAACTGAAAAACCTTTATAGAATATGACCAAGTCCAAATTTGAAGCAATGTATTATTCACACTGCTATGTACAAAAATTTCATACCAAGAAGCAGGAAAGAGTGAACAAAAATTATGAAAAACAGCAATTAATAGAAACTGATCTCAAGATGTGTAAGCCGTTGGAATTAACAGAAAAACTGAAAAAATTCCCCAGTCCCCTCCTTTCCTGCCCTCACTACCACATCTATCCCCATTGATCCGTGTGAATCTATGAGGTTTCTGTAATAACTTGCTCAAAATCACACAGCCAGTGCTGGAGCCAGGATTCAAACTGAGAGATTTCCCCCCCACTATACTGTGAGGTTAGTTTACTGATTATTAGTATTATTATTAGTGACTATTAGTATTAGTGACCTTTTTATTTTTTAAATTCCAGCATAGTTAATATAAAGTGTAATAGTAGTTTAAGTGTACAATATAGTGATTCAACATTTCCATACAACACCTGGTGCTGATCATAACAAGTGCACTCCTTAATCCCCATCACCTATTTCACCCATTTCACCACTCACCTTCCCCATGGTAACTAACAGTTTGTTCTCTATAGTTAAGAGGTTATTTCTTGGTTTGCCTCTCTCTCTTTTTTCTTTTGCTTGTTATATTTAATTCTCACTTATGAGTGAAATCATATAGTGTTTGTCTTTCTCTGATGGACTTATTTAATTCTCTATCTCCATCCATGTCATTGCAAATAGCAAGATATCATTCTTTTTATGGCTGAGTAATATTCCATCACGTTCTTTATCTATTTTTCATCTATTGATGGACACTTGGACTGCTTCCATAATTTACCTATTGTAAATAATGCTGCAATAAACATAGGGGTACACGTATCCTTTGAATTAGGATTCTTGTATTATTTAGGTAAATACACAATAGTACAATTACTGGATCACAGGGTAGTTCTATTTTTAACTTTTGAGGAACCTCCACACTGATTTCCAGAGTGGCTGCACCAGTTTGCATTCCCATTAACAGTGCAAGAGGGTTTCTTTTTCTCCACATCCTCAGAAACACGTGCTGTTTTTTTTATTTTTAATTTTAGCCATTCTGATGGATGTAAGGTAATATCGCATTGTAGTTCGGATTGGCATTGCCTTGGTGATAACTGATGTTGAGCATCATTTCATTTACCTGTTACTCATATGTTTGTCTTCTTTGGAGAAATGCCTGTTCATGACTTCTGCCTATTTTTTAATTGAGCTATTTGATTTTTAGATGTTGAGTTGTATAAGTTCTTTATATTTTGGATACTAACCCTTTATAGGATATATCATTTGCAAATATCTTCTCCCATTCTGTAGGTTGCCTTTTAGTTTTGTTGATTGTTTTCTTTGCTGTGCAGAAGCTTTTTATTTTGATGTAGTACCAATAGTTTATTTTTGCTCTTGTTTACTTTCCCTCAGGAGACATATATAGAAAAATGTTACTAGGGCCAATGTCAGAGAAATTCTGCCTGTGCTCTCTTCTAGGACTTTTCTGGTTTCAGATCTCATATTTAGGTCTTTAATCCATTTTGAGTTTTTTAAACTCATTTTTAAAAATAATTTATTGTCAAGTTAGCTAACATGCAGTGTATACAGTGTAGTCTTGGATTCAGGAGTAGATTCCTGTGATTCATCACTTACATACAACACCCAGTGCTCATCCCAACAAGTGCCCTCCTCAATGTCCATCACCCATTTTCCCTGTCCCCCCAACCCCCCACCCCCGTCAACACTCAGTTTGTTCTCTGTATTTAAGAGTTTCTTATGGTCGACTTTATTTTTAGGTATGGTGTAAGGAAATGATCCAGTTTCATTCCTTTGTGTGTGGCTGTCCAGTTTTTCCAGTATCATTCGTTGAAGAGAACTGTCTTTTTCCCATTCCATTCTTGCTTCCTTTGTTATAGATTAATTTACCATATAACTGCGGGTTTATTCTGAGTTTTCTGTTCTGTCCCATTTATCCATGTGTGTATTTTTGTGCCAATACCAGAATGTTTTGATTACTATAGCTTTGTAGTATAACTTCACGTCTGGAATCGTGATGCTTCCAGCTTTGTTTTGCCTTTTCAAGATTGTTTTGTCTATTAAGAGTCTTTTATGGTTCCATACAAATTTTAGGATTTTTTGTTCTACTTCTGTGAAAAATGTTGGTGGTATTTTGGAAGGGATTTCATTAAATCTATAGATCACTTTGTGTACTGTTGACATTTTTTTTAATATGAAATTTATTGTCAAATTGGTTTCCATACAACACCCAGTGCTAATGCCAACAGGTGCCCTCCTCAATACCCATCATCCACCCACCCTTCCCTCCCACCCCCTATAAACCCTCAGTTTCTTCTCAGTTTTTAGGAGTCTCTTATGTTTTGGCTCCCTCCCTCTCTAACCATTTTTTTTCCTTCCCCTCCCCCATGGTCTTCTGGTAAGTTTCTCAGGATCCACATAGGAGTTAAAACATATGGAATATGTCCTTCTCTGGAAAGCTTATTTCACTTAGCATAACACTCTCCAGTTCCATCCACGTTGCTACAAAAGGCCATATTTCATTCTTTCTCATTGCACATAGTATTCCATTGTGTATATAAACCACGATTTCTTTTTTTTTTTCCTTCAAACATTCTAGTAATCTTTTTTTTTTTATTTTCTCTTTCTTTTTATTTTTATTTTTTTTTTAATATATGAAATTTACTGTCAAATTGGTTTCCATACAACACCCAGTGCTCATCCCAAAAGGTGCCCTCCTCAATACCCATCACCCACCCTGCCCTCCCTCCCACCCTGCCCTCCCTCCCACCCCCCATCAACCCTCAGTTTGTTCTCAGTTTTTAACAGTCTCTTATGCTTTGGCTCTCTCCCACTCTAACCTCTTTTTTTTTTCTTTCCTTCCTTCCCCTCCCCCATGGGTTTCTGTTATGTTTCTCAGGATCCACATAAGAGTGAAACCATATGGTATCTGTCTTTCTCTGTATGGCTTATTTCACTTAGCATCACACTCTCCAGTTCCATCCATGTTGCTACAAAAGGCCATATTTCATTTTTTCTCATTGCCACGTAGTATTCCATTGTGTATATAAACCACAATTTCTTTATCCATTCATCAGTTGATGGACATTTAGGCTCTTTCCATAATTTGGCTATTGTTGAGAGTGCCGCTATAAACATTGGGGTACAGGTGCCCCTATGCATCAGTACTCCTGTATCCCTTGGGTAAATTCCTAGCAGTGCTATTGCTGGGTCATAGGGTAGGTCTATTTTTAATTTTCTGAGGAACCTCCACACTGCTTTCCAGAGCGGCTGCACCAATTTGCATTCCCACCAACAGTGCAAGAGGGTTCCTGTTTCTCCACATCCTCTCCAGCATCTATAGTCTCCTGATTTCTTCATTTTGGCCACTCTGACTGGCGTGAGGTGGTATCTGAGTGTGGTTTTGATTTGTATTTCCCTGATAAGGAGCGACGTTGAGCATCTTTTCATGTGCCTGTTGGCCATCCGGATGTCTTCTTTAGAGAAGTGTCTGTTCATGTTTTCTGCCCATTTCTTCACTGGGTTATTTGTTTTTCGGGTGTGGAGTTTGATGAGCTCTTTATAGATTTTGGATACTAGCCCTTTGTCCGATGTGTCATTTGCAAATATCTTTTCCCATTCCGTTGGCTGCCTTTTAGTTTTGTTGGTTGTTTCCTTTGCTGTGCAGAAGCTTTTTATCTTCATAAGGTCCCAGTAATTCACTTTTGCTTTTAATTCCCTTGCCTTTGGGGATGTGCCGAGTAAGAGATTGCTATGGCTGAGGTCAGAGAGGTCTTTTCCTGCTTTCTCCTCTAAGGTTTTGATGGTTTCCTGTCTCACATTCAGGTCCTTTATCCATTTTGAGTTTATTTTTGTGAATGGTGTGAGAAAGTGGTCTAGTTTCATCCTTCTGCATGTTGCTGTCCAGTTCTCCCAGCACCATTTGTTAAAGAGACTGTCTTTTTTCCATTGGATGTTCTTTCCTGCTTTGTCAAAGATTAGTTGGCCGTACTTTTGTGGGTCTAATTCTGGAGCATCTATTCTACTCCATTGGTCTATGTGTCTGTTTTTGTGCCAATACCATGGTGTCTTCATGATTACAACTTTGTAGTAGAGGCTAAAGTCTGGGATTATGATGCCTCCCGCTTTGGTCTTCTCTTCAAAATTACTTTGGCTATTCAGGGCCTTTTGTAGTTCCATACAAATTTTAGGATTGCTTGTTCTAGCTTTGAGAAGAATGCTGGTGCAATTTTGATTGGGATTGCATTGAATGTGTAGATAGCTTTGGGTAGTATTGACATTTTGACAATATTTATTCTTCCAATCCCTGAGCAGGGAATGTTTTTCCATTTCTTTGTATCTTCTTCAATTTCCTTCATAAACTTTCTATAGTTTTCAGCACACAGATCTTTTACATCTTTGGTTAGGTTTATTCCTAGGTATTTTATGCTTCTTGGTGCAAATGTGAATGGGATCAGTTTCTTTATTTGTCTTTCTGTTGCTTCATTGTTCGTGTATAAGAATGCAACTGATTTCTGTACATTGATTTTGTATCCTGCAACTTTGCTGAATTCAGATAACAGTTCTAGCAGACTTTGGGTGGAGTCTATCGGTTTTTCCATGTATAATATCATGTCATCATCAAAAAGTAAAAGCTTGACTTCATCTTTGCCAATTTTGATGCCTTTGATTTCCTTTTGTTGTCTGATTGCTGATGCTAGCACTTCCAACACTATGTGAAACAACAGCGGTGAGAGTAGACATACCTGTCGTGTTCCTAATCTCAGGGGGAAAGCTCTCAGTTTTTCCCCATTGAGGATGATGTTAGCTGTGGGCTTTTCATAAATGGCTTTGATGATGTTTAAGTATGTTCCTTCTATCCCGACTTTCTCAAGGGTTTTTATTAAGAAAGGGTGCTGGATTTTGTCAAAGGCCTTTTCTGCATCAATTGACAGGATCATATGGTTTTAATCTTTTTTTTTATTAATGTGATGTATCACATTGATTGATTTGCGAACTTTGAACCAGCCCTGCATCCCAGGAATGAATCCCATGCGATCATGTTGAATAATTCTTTTTATATGCTGTAGAATTTGATTTGCTAGTATCTTATTGAGAATTTTTGCATCCATATTCATCAGGGATATTGGCCTCTTTTTTTACTGGGTCTCTGTCTGGTTTAGGAATCAAAGTAATGCTGGCTTCATAGAATGAGTCTGGAAGTTTTCCTTCCCTTTCTATTTTTTGGAACAGCTTGAGAAGGATAGGTATTATCTCTGCTTTAAATGTCTGGTAGAATTCCCCAGGGAAGCCATCTGGTCTCGGACTCTTATTTGTTAGGAGATTTTTGATAACTGATTCAATTTCTTCGCTGGTTATGGGTCAGTTCAAGTTTTCTATTTCTTCCTGTTTGAGCTTTGGAAGTGTGTGGGTGCTTAGGAATTTGCCCATTTCTTCCAGGTTGTCCAGTTGGTTGGCATATACTTTTTCATAGTATTCCCTGATAATTGCTTGTATTTCTGAGGGATTGGTTGTAATAAATCCATTTTCATTCATGATTTTATCTATTTGGGTCGTCTCCCTTTTCCTTTTGAGAAACCTGGCTAGAAGTTTATCAATTTTGTTAGTTTTTTCAAAAAACCAACTCTTGGTTTCATTGATCTGCTCTACAGTTTTTTAGATTCTATATTGTTTATTTCTGCTCTGATCTTTATTATTTCTCTTCTTCTGCTGGGTTTAGGCTGCCTTTGCTGTTCTGCTTCTATTTCCTTTAGGTGTTCTGTTAGATTTTGTATTGTGGATTTTTCTTGTTTTTGAGATTGGCCTGGATTGCAATGTATTTTCCTCTCAGGACTGCCTTCGCTGCATCCCAAAGCATTTGCATTGTTGTATTTTCATTTTCATTTGTTTCCATATATATATATATTTTTTTTTAATTTCTTCTCTAATTACCTGGTTGACCCATTCATTCTTTAGTATGGTGTTCTTTAACCTCCATGCTTTTGGAGGTTTTCCAGATATTTTCCTGTGGTTGATTTCAAGCTTCATCGCATTGTGGTCTGAAATTATGCATGGTATGATCTCAATTCCTGTATACTTATGAAGGGTTATTTTGTGACCTAGTATGTGATCTTTCTTGGAGAATATTCTATGTGCACTCGAGAAAAAATTATATTCTTTTGCTTGGGGTGCACAGTTCTAAATATATCTGCCAAGTCCAACTGATCCAATTTATCATTCGGGGCCCTTGTTTCTTTATTGATCCTGTGTCTAGATGATCTATCCATTGGTGTAAGTGGAGTATTAAAGTCCCCTGCAATTACCACATTCTTATCAATAAGGTTGCTTATGTTTATGATTACTTGTTTTATATATTTGGGGGCTCCTATATTCAGTGCATAGACATTTATAATTGTTAGCTCTTCCTGATGGAGAGACCCTGTAATTATTATATAATGCCCTTCTTCATCTCTTGTTAAAGCCTTTAATTTAAAGTCTAGTTTGTCTGATATAAGTATGGCTACTCCAGGTTTCTTTTGACTTCCAGTATCATGATAGATAGTTCTCCATCCACTCACTTTCAATCTGAAGGTGTCCTCAGGTCTAAAATGAGTCTCTTGTAGATAGCAAGTAGTTGGGTCTTGTTTTTGTATCCATTCTGATACCCTATGTCTTTTGGTTGGCACATTTAGTCCATTTACATTCAGTGTTATTATAGGAAGATATGGGTTTAGAGTCATTGTGATGTTTGTAGGTTTCATGCTTGTAGCGATGTCTCTGGTACTTTGTCTCACAGGATCCCCCTTAGGATCTCTTGTAAGGCTGGTTTAATGGTGATGAATTCCTTCAGTTTTTGTTTGTTTGGGAAGACCTTTACCTCTCTTTCTATTCTAAATGACAGACTTGCTGGATAAATGATTTTCGGCTGCATATTTTTTCTGTTCATCACATTGAAGATTTCCTGCCACTCCTTTCTGGCCTGCCAAGTTTCAGTAGACAGATCTGTCACGAGTCTTATCAGTCTCCCTTTATATGTTAGAGTATGTTTATCCCTAGCTGCTTTCAGAATTTTCTCTTTATCCTTGTATTTTGCCAGTTTCACTATGATATGTCATGCAGAAGATCGCTTCAAGTGAGGTGTGAAGGGAGTTCTCTGTGCCTCTTGGATTTAAATGCCTTTTTCATTCCCCAGTTCAGGGAAGGTCTCAGCTATGATTTCTTCAAGTACAGCTTCAGCACCTTTCCCTCTCTCTTCCTCCTCTGGAATCCCAATTATGTGTATATTATTTCGTTTAATTATGCCACTTAGTTCTCTAAGTCTCTCCTCATACTCCTGGATTTTTTTTATTTCTCTTTTTCTCAGCTTCTTTTTCCATAATTTTATCTTCTAATTCACCTATTCTGTCCTCTGCCTCTTCAATCCGAGCTGTGGTCGCCTCAATTTTATTTTGCACCTCATTTATAGCATTTTTAACTCCTCCTGACTGTTTCTTAGTCCCTTGATCTCTGTAGTAATAGATTCTCTGCTGTCCTCTATACTTTTTTCAAGCCGAGCCATTAATTTTATGACTATTATATTAAATTCATTTTCTGCTATATTGCTTAAATCGTTTTTGATCAGTTCGTTAGCTGTCGCTACTTCCTGGAGTTTCTTTTGAGGAGAATTCTTCTGTTTGTTCATTTAGGATAGTCCCTGCAGTGGCGGGGAACTGCAGGGCTCTTCCCCTGTGCTGTCTTGAGTAACTTGCATTGGTGGGCGGGGCCACTGTCAGACCTGATGTCTGTCCCCAGCCCACCGCTGGGGCCACAGTCAGACTGGTATGTAGCTTATCTTCCCCTCTCCCAGGGGCAGGACTCACTGTGGGGTGGTGTGGACTCTGTCTGGGCTACTTGCACACTTCTAGGCTTGTTGTGCTGCTTTGATGGGATCTGGTGTATTAGCCAGGGTGGATCCACAAGGTGCACAGGGGTGGGAGGGGCAGGCTCAGCTCACTTTGATGCTTTACTGTCCAGTGGTCCCCTGTGGGAGAGACCCTGCAGCACTGGGCGGGAGGCAGGCAGAGACTTTTGGAGGGATGGATCCACAGAAGCACAGTGTTGGGTGTTTGTGTGGTGCAAGCAAGTTCGGTGATGGGAACTTGTTCCCTTTGGGATTTTGGCTGGGGAATGGGAGAGGGAGATGGCGCTTGTTAGCACCTGTTTTCCCCACTGAGCTGAGGTCTGTCTTCCAGGTCTTAACAACTCTCCCTTCCCAGTGTCCTCACCCTCCCGCTCTCTGAGCAGAGCTGTTGACTTTTAACATTCCAGATGTTAAGTCCTGCTGGCTGTCAGAACTCACGGAGTCTGGCCCCTCCGTTTTTGCAAGCCAGACTCGGGGGCTCTGCCTTGCCTGGCGGTCCACCCCTCCACTTCCCCGGCTCCCTCCTGCTAGCCCGTGTAGTGTGCACTGCCTCTCTGCCCTTCCTACCCTCTTCCGTAGGCCTACACTTGTCTCCAGAGAATCCTTTCTGCTAGTCTTCTGGAGGTTTTCTGGGTAAATTAGGCAGATGTGGGTGGAATCTAAGCAATCAGCAAGACGTGGTGAGCCCAGCGTCCTCCTATGCCACCATTTTCTCTAGATCTCTAGTGTTGACATTTTAAGAATATTTGATCTTCCAATCTATGAGCATGGAATGTCTTCCCATTTCTTTGTGTCTTCTTCAATTTCACCAATGTTTTATAGTTTTAAGAGCACAAGTGTTTCACTTCTTTGGTTAAGTTTATTCCAAGGTACTTTATCATTTTTGGTGCTATTGCAAATGGGATTATTTTAATTGCTCTTTTCTGCTGCTTCGCTATTTGTATCCTATAACTTTACTGAATTCATTTACCATTCCTAGTATGTATGTCTTAAACTTATACAATAATGCATGCCGCTTATTGATTAATAAAATTGGGGAAAAATTCGATCATTACATACAAACATCTTACTTTTTCTTGAAGTTTTAAGTTTTTATTTTAATTCCAGTTAGTTAACATAGATTGTAATATTAGTTTTCAGGAGTAGAATTCAGTGATTCATCACTAAAATGCAACACAGTGCTTATAACAAGAAGTGCCCTCCTTAATACCTATTACCCAGTTAACCCATCTCCCTGCCCTCCTCCCCTCCAGCATCTCTCAGTATGTTCTCTATAGGTAAGAGTCTGTTTTGTGGTTTGCCTCTCTCTCCTTTTTTCTCTTATGAAATAAGCTACGAAGCTAATAGCAAAAAAGAAAAAGGCATAACTTTAAGGAAATGATTCTACAACAATGATATTTATACAATATATATCCAGTTACAAAATCATTAGATTTCATTTTCTTAGACTATAATAAAATAGAGGGAAAGTAAACAAAAAGGTGATTAACAATTTCTGTAACTGAAGAGGTATTAGTTCCTGGAAGATTCCTTCCTCATTATGGGAAAAGAATTTCCAAATTACAGATACTTTACAGATTTGGATCTACAGTTATTTTTATTTTTTAATGTTTATTCATTTTTTTGAGAGAGAGAGAAAGAGAGAGAGAGGGGACACAGAATCTGAAGCAGGCTTGAGGCTCTGAGCTGTCAGCACAGAGCCCAACATGGGGCTCGAACTCATGAACCACAAGATCATGACCTGGCCGAAGTTGGATGCTCAACTGACTGAGCCACCCAGGAGTCCCGGATCTACAATTATTTTTATTAATTTTATTAATTTTTTATTTAAAATTTTTTAAATGTTTATTTATTTTTGAGAGAGAGAAACAGAGTGTGAGTGGGGAAGATGCAGAAAGAGAGGGAGACACAGAATCCAAAGAAAGCTTCAGGCTCTGAGCTGTCAGCACAGAAACTGATGTGGGGCTGGAAATCGCCAACAATGAGATCATGACCTGAGTAAAAGTTGTCTGCTTAACCTACTGAGCAACCCATGTGCTCCTTAAATTTCTTTAGTGTTTATTTATTTTTGACAGAGAGAGACAGAGCGTTATTGCGAAGGGGCAGAGAGAGAGAGAGAGAGACACAGACTCTGAAGCAGGCTACAGCCTCTGTGCTGTTAGCACAGAACCCGATGCAGGGCTCAAATTCATGGACCATAAGATCATGACCTGAGCTGAAGTCGGACCCTTAACTGACTAAGCCACCCAGGCAATCCTAAATCTTTATTTTTGACCGCAAGTGGCAGAGGCGAAGATAGAGGGGTACAGAGGATCTGAAGTGAGTTCTGCACTGACAGAAGTAAGCCTGAAGTGGGGCTTTAACTCACAAACCATGAGATCATGACCTGAGCCAATATCAGATGCTCACCTTACTGAGCGACCCAGAGGCCCCAAAAGCATGTTTTTTTTTTTCACAAAATAGCTATATATAAAAAAGTTAAAAGAAACTAAATTTCATAGCAGAAAATGAGCAAGGGCTTGGTGAGCAGAGATTAGCAGACACTAAAGTTCTATGCTGAGTCTGTCTGGACAAAGGATCAGATAAACAACATGCAGAAGGAATCTGCTGAAGTAAGAAAAAGCTAGTAAACTTTCTAAGAATGCATAAGGTGGCTTGACAGATTGGTGTCTTCAGGAAGCCCAAACAATGAACAGTGATAAGTAAGGATGTATATGAAGTTTAATAGCGGTCAATTATCAAACTACCTTTCTTTTTTAAAAAAAAAATTAATGTTTTTTTTTTTAATTTTGAGAGAGAGAGAGAGAGAGAGAGCGCATGGGCAGGGGAAGGGCAGAGAGAAAGGGAGACACAGAATCTGAAGCAGTCTCCGTGCTCTGAGCTGTCAGCACAGAGCTTGATGAGGGGCTCAAACTCGGGAATGGTGAGATCATGACCTGAGCTGAAGTCAGATGCTTAACCAATTGAGCCACTCAGGCGCCCTCAAATTACCTTTCAAATGGATACTCAACTGATCCAGATCCATCTGTTAAAAAGACTTTCCTGAGTACTTCTGGTTTGATCTCAGAGATGCCCAGAACTGGAAGGAGCATCATTCCTGTTCACAAAACAAGAAGAGATGGGAAAACTGCAAATTAATGACTTATTTTGGAACCCCTCAGTGAACTGAAGTCTAATGGAAAATATAAATTTTAGTGAAAGACAAGGGTTAGCAGGTAGAAAGAAGACCTGAGCATTTATTTACCTGGGACAGACACTGCCCGAATGCCATGTAAGACATTAAGAACATTAAGAACTAGAAATTTTTGAGAAATTTGTAAAGGTCATGTGTGGGCTACCAGAAGAGTATGAAATCCCTAGAGAAGTTTCACACCATCTTGTGAGCTTTTCCTCAAGGAGCCCCACCTGATGTCCACAAGAAAGATCTGAGAGGATCCTTAGAAAGATCGCTCTTGGTGCTTGCTGGGAAAGAAAAACAATAGTCTCTGCCAAAATCCTAGCAGATACATCTTCCCTATTTCCATTATGGTACAAGAGGCTTAATCTACAAGAGAAAGGGCATCTATGTTCTCTGTATATCTTTGCAACTTTTCTGCAAATTTAAAATAATTCACCCTGAAAGATTATTTATATATTAAAAAAGGTTTTCCTTGAGAAAGATAAAAAAGGTGGTCCCTAACATCCAGAAGCTGGCCTGGCACTCACAGCTAGGCCGTGTCCTTCTTCTACAAGCATACACATTTTTACTGAATGCAAGTCTCAGACAAGTTTATTCTGAGACCATGATACAGTGAAACAAAGCATAGCTGCTCCATAATTGTGTCCAAGCACAGGCAAAAGCAAAGTCCCTGTGCCACACATAAAATACCATACCCCCACTCGTTTGGAAAAAATGAGTGACTGCTGCTTCTTTACCAATTATAAATTTATGCCCCTTATCGTCTCTCCTCCCTATGGATAAGGTGTCTTGAGATAACTAATGAAAAAATGGCCCAAGCCTTCTGAAAGCTTTCAAACTAGATTGGATCCTCCCTTTGTTAGTCCCTCCCTAAATCATTCAACCAAAGCTCAAATCCTGTAGTAGATTCTCTAACATCCTCTTACTGACACTCCATGGTGTGTGTTCTCTCTCATTCTAACCTGTTTAATTAATGTTCCTGGAGGTCTTTGGCCCGAGGACATTGAAACCTTAACCTACCAAATTTGCTTGATGCTTTGGATGAAAATCAGTTGACTGAATACGTCGGTCTCTTTCTGGAGTTGATTATCACCCATTTATCTATTTGTCTACTCTTATAGTCTTGATTCCTGTATATTGACATGATTACTGTGACTCTATAGCAAGTCCTGAAAAGGGATAGTATAGCTGGTCTTTTTAAAGGATGTTTTGAGTATTCCTGATAGTTTGTTTTTCTGCATAAGTTTTTAATCAATTTGTAAATTACCTTAAAAAGACTGATGCTGGGGCACTTGGGTGGCTCAGTTAAGTATCTGACTCTTGATTTTGGCTCAGGTTATGATCTCTCAGTTCCATGAGTTGGAGCCCCACGTTGGGCTCTGTGCTGACAGTGCACAGCCAGCTTGGGATTCTGTCTCCCTCTCTCTCTAACCCCATGCTGGTCTCTCTCTCTCTCTCTCTCTCTCTGTCCCTGTCTCTCTCTCTCTCAAAAAATACATAAACTTAAAAAAAAATCTTATTCAAAAATTTAATCAAAATTAAAAGACTGCTGCGGATTTCATAGGGGTCAAAATGAATCTATAGATCGATTTGGGGAGAAATAACATAAAAATTGAGTTTTTAAAAAAAGAAACCAAAAAACAGACTCTTAACTATAGACAACAGAGGACTACCAGAGGGTAAGTGGGTGGGGGTGGGTTAAATAGGGAAGAGGACTAAGAGCACACTTACCTTGATGGGCACTGAGTAATATATGGAACGACTGAATCACTATAATGTACACCTGAAACTCATATAGCACTGGATGTTAACTACACTGGGATTAAACCTTTTTGGTTTTAGTTTTTCTGCATTTAGTTAGGCCTTTTAAAATCTTTCTTTGTGATATTTTGTAGTTTTGGGTGTAGGAATTGTGTACACTTTTGCTAGATTTATTCTTAGATATTTGGAGTTAGTTGATATTATTTTAAACTGCATTATTTTTTACACTGCATTTCAAATTGGTTATTATTAGTGTACAGAGACAGCTGCTGTTTTTTTATTGACCTTCTATTCTGAAATCTTATTAAACATGCTTGTTATTTGGAGCTAATTTTTATAGATTCAACATGCTTTTCTGTGAACAAAATCATGCATTCTGTAAATAATCACATATTCAATTCTTTCTTGCCAATATTTATAAATTTTATTTCACTTCCTTGTTTTATTGCACTGATGAGTACTTCCAATACAGCATTAAATAAGAGAGGCATTCCCGATCCTATGAGGTAAACATTCAGCCTTTTATGATTGAGATTGAGTATAATGTTACACATAGGTTTTTCACTGATATCCTTTATCAGGTTGAGGAAGATTCCTTCTCTTCCTAATTTCCTGAGAGTATTTTTTTTTGTCATATATGTGTACTGAGTTATGTCAAAACCTTCCTTTTTATCTATTGAGAACACCATATTATTTTTGTTTTTATTCTATTGAGATACATTTCATTACTTGATTTGTAAATGTTTAAGCAAGTTAACATTTTATCCAGCTCATACCGTCCTCATAAAATGACTTGGGACATTTGCACTTTTAATCAATTTTCTGGAAGAATGTGTGTAGAATTGGCATTCTTTCCTCCCTAAATGTTTAAGAGAATACACTGGTGAAACTGACTGGGGTGGAGTTTGCTATTTGGAAAGTTTTAATTATGAGTTATATACGGGACCATTTACATATTCTATTTTCCCACATGTCAGTTTGGTAAGTTGTGTTTTTTAAAGGAGTTTTGCCCTTTCCATCTAACTGTTCCAAATTGTTGTTGTCTAGACTTTGTGATATATTTTACTTTCTCTTGAATTTCTATAGAGCTTATAGTGATTTCTACTCTTGCATTTCTTGTGATTTTGAGCCTTTCTCTCTTTTTCTTGATCTGTATATATCATGTTATATTATCTTCATTAATATTTTAAAGAATGGCTTCGTGAGGTTAGAGTGGGAGAGAACCAAAGCATAAGAGACTGTTAAAAACTGAGAACAAACTGAGGGTTGATGGGGGGTGGGAGGGAGGGGAGGGTGGGTGATGGGTATTGAGGAGGGCACCTTTTGGGATGAGCACTGGGTGTTGTATGGAAACCAATTTGACAATAAAATTCATATATTAAAAAAATAAAAAATAAAAATAAAAATAAAAAAGCTCTTAGTGTTGAAATTCTATCCCTATTTAAGCAAATCTCTTCCAATAAAACTACTTACTTGAATTGCAAAAAAAAAAAGAATGGCTTCTTAAATTTGTTGACTTTCTACAGCTTTTTGTTTTTCTTTTGATGATCTCCACTCTTATTTTAAGCATTTTATTCTCTATTTACTTTGGGTTTAATTTTCTGTTTTGTTGTTGTTGTTGTTGTTGTTGTTGTTGTTGTTTCTTAAGGCAGAAGATGATTGCTTTAAGAAGTGCCCCCACAAACTTAACTTTGATTCAGTTAAAAATATTTTACAAATTCCTTTGTGATTTCTTCTCAAGGAGATTTGTTTTTGATTGAACAAACCTGAGCCTTTTTCTTTTTTTTAAGTTTTTTAATTTATTTTGAGAGAGAAAGAGCAAACGAGCGGCAGAGAGGTAGAAGAGAGGGAGAGAGGGGAGCTCAAGCAGGCTCCATGTTGTCAGTGCAGAGCCCGATGTGTGGTTTGAACCCACAAGCCATGAGACCAAGACCTGAGCCTAAGAGTCTGATGCTCAACCAACTGAACCACCCACGCACCCTTGAGACTTTTTCTATTATTGTAACCACACACCGATTCGTACAGAGGTTGGCACATGTAAGTGTTATTTACAGTTATAAAGGGAGAATAAAATATTTTATTTTATTTTATTTTATTTTATTTTTATACCCACATTATTGATGTGTGACTGACATACAAATAGCTGTACATATTTAAGGTATAACTTGATTAAAAATTTCTTAGAAAATGTGCAAAAGGAAGAAAAGAGAAGCAGCAACCTAGAGCATGTCAACCTATAAAGATGTTTAGAGGAAGAGGACCCCATAATAAGTCAAAGGATAGCATCCATGCAGGAAGGAAGAAAACCAGAAGAGAGTGGTTTCACAAAATTCAAAAGATAACAAGGAAGAGGGAGTAGGCAGTATGTCTAATGCTACTAAGAAGTTAAACAGAAGCGTAGGAATGATACTATGATTTCACATCATGCTGGTTATTGAAGAGCATGAAAAAACAAATTTAGAGGGCAGAAGGGGGTGCAAGACTTGTTGGAGGGAGAGGGGAAGAAGTGGAGACAGCCCGTTTCGACAACTTATCTTAAAGGCTTTGCTGTAAAAGGGCAGCAGATAAATGGAACAATAATTGGTAGGGAAGTGTAATCAAGGTATTTGTTTAAAATGGTGTATAGTGGAGCACGATTGTATGCTGATGGGAATGAGTGGTTATCAGCAGGGGCTAAATCTTTTAAATTTTTTTAATGTTTATTTATTTTTGACAGAGAGAGAGAGAGAGAGAGAGAGAGCGAGCATGAGCAGGGTAGGGGCAGAGAGAGAGGGAGACACAGAATCCGAAGCAGGCTCCAGGCTCTGAGCTGTCAGCACAGAGCCCAACGCGGGGCTCGAACCCACAGACTGAGAGATCATGACCTGAGCCGAAGTCGGACGCTCAACCGACTGAGCCACCCAGGCGCCCCAGGGGCTAAATCTTTTAAAGGGTCAGAAGAAAGATTTTATCTGCTGGAGATACTGACTTTGTTAAAATTATGACCCACCTGCCCCAGGCTTCATACTCTTGCTTAAGGACATGATGATACTTACATCCTTGTGTAAAGCCAAATTGAGAATGAGGGATTAGCAAACCAGTAATGGCTAGTGGATGAGGGAAAGAGGTTGGAAGCCCATGAGATTCATACTGAGTACTGGAGGTTAATCTGGACTGACAAATTTAAGTGTTGAGAAATGTATTGGTTAGGGATTATTGTGCGCCACTGCTAGTCCTGGGGCATGTGCGTGAGTGTCTTTATGCATTTGTATGTTCAGAGTTGGGGGGCTGGAGATGTGGAAAGATCCTACTGTTAAGAGAAAAAGAAATCTCTGCAACAGAGGGGAGAATGGAAGGGACTTTCTCTTCCTCAGGAGGAGAAAAGGGCAGTCCTCAAGACAGAGAAGACAAACTAGAAACAGGGATCCACTCAGGGTAGAATCTCCCTAGAAGGCCTACCGTGGTTTTTTTTTGGAGAAGTAGGAGATGGGTGATTTTCCTTGGGCTTTAAGGATGTTGACTTTTAGCCATCGTATCCTAATAGTTTTCTTCCATATTACAATTGTGTCTAGCTCCTCAAGTTACCTTTCACCTGTCATTAAAATCTGCGCACGCATAAAGTCAAGAGTGGTGTTTGGGGAGATTTCAGGGGAAGGGCTTCAAGCAAAGCATTGTCTTCCTGCATTATGGTTCCACTTTGGTCCTACTCCAAAGGAATCTCCTCCTGGGTATCAAGACAGAGACCACCACCCAAACAGATCAGGATCCCCTAAGAGGGGTGTGAGATATAGAGAAGTGGCAGGTAGGTGGAGTTCTGGCAAACTCCTTTAACAAACATAAACTGGATGTCTCAAAAAGACCCCAAGATCAGGAGAATGGGCAAGGCTTTGAGTTCTGTCCAGTGTGGTTTATTCAATAGAAATGGAGATGAGATTCCTTAGATTTTTTCAGACTGAGGGATTCCAAGTGGGCATGGGATATGGTGGGCAGCCAGGACCCATGAAAAGAGAGTGAGGCTGATCAAATGGACTTCCAGAGATAGCTACAATACTGGGAGAGAAGGGAGGGGTAGATGGGACATACCCTCAAGGTTTGTGCTGTCTATCCCCACAAATTTGCTCCAGGAAGTCTCCTGTCCTGCCTGGCACTGTGCTTGCCCAGTCTCCGAAACAGGAGAAAATGTAAAGAAGGAAGTTGGCTACTCTGGATAAGGGGAAAGGGAAAAGGCGCTGTTTTCCAAAACCCAGAGACTGGCAGAGACCTCCCTCCTCTGACTCTCCAAGGCCCTGGTAGAACTGGGGTGGTGGGGCAGGAAGTAGGAGGCTAACTAACTGGTCTTGTGGTCTGGGTAGAGGTTTCCCAGGCCAAAGAGGAGAGGAGGAAGTTGTCCTGAGTGACTACCCTACTGCAGATCATGGATCTTTTCTGGAAGCAGTACTTCTGAAATTGGGCTGGAACTGAGGTTTGTGTCAGAAGATGGGGCTACTGGACACCCAGTCCCCATAATGTGATAGAGGGTACATGGTAGGACGAGGAGAAGTAGATTGGGGGGCATGAATCCTGGATTTCATGTGTATGGTTCGCAAGTAAAACAAATTGTTGGTAAGAAGCCGGCTAGGGGGCCAGGAAGCCTAGGTCTCCCAACTACGTAGGTGTGTTAAGGAGAGGTAGAAATTCTAGGTTTGTATTGAGTGTCTCTCTACAATTTCTGTCCTCCTCCACCCAGCATGGGCTCAGGGCAAGATGGAACTAAATAGATTGAGCCTTTTAATCCCTGAATAGGGGCTTGTGTACCCCAGAGGAACATTCATTTCTCTGCCTTTCTCTGTCTCATTTTTAGTCCTTAGTCATGACAGGAAACAGATACTTTGGTTACCATGGAAACTGAAGCTGAGTGATGCATTGGACTGTAGGAGGAAAGCAGAGGTGGTCCTGACACAAAAGCCCTGGGAGGAAGAGATTTGAGCAAAGCACTCATATTAAATGAATCCAGAAATTTCCACAGGTATTTTGGTCCCTGCAATTACTATCACACAGAAAACACACAGGTGCAAGCGCGCGCGCACACACACACACACACACACACGCACACACGCACACACGCACACACACACGCAAACAAACACGCCATTCTCTGCATCATGCTGCAGGCCCACAGGATTCTTGTGGGTGAGGCTGTGCTATGACCACTTCAATATACATCATCACTCTCTTTTCTTTCCCCTCTCACTCCTCCCTCTCTCCTACCTGCATTGTCTTTGAGTGTCTCCTCCTTCTGTTTTCCTCTATCCCTGCCTCTTCTCTCCCTCCTTAGTTTTTCATTTTGTTCCTGCGTTGTCTTCCCTCTTTTCCCTTTTTCCTTCCTCCTTATCTCTATACTTTGCTCTACCTCACACCCTCCCTCCCCTGCCCCTACCCAGCTACTTATGGAGTGACTAAGAATTAAGTCATTTGATTATGAGCGACCTAACATGGGCCATGCATATTGAGCTTCAGCTTGGTAGATCAGTGCGTCATAAAATGAATCACAGGCAAAATTGTTAACACCGCCAATTATAGTAAGTGATGTGGAATTAAATGAACAATAGGGGAACTAATTTTTGTGGTGGGCTCAGTGCAGGGAATGCCATTAGCATTTGTCCTTCTGCCATCCAGCGTTCTCTTATTGCATCTTTAGGTAACTGTCTTCCCCTTAATGTTGGGGTCAACTACCCTCTTCCATCGTTTGCAGCATGATGGGACTCTTATGATGGGACCTAGGTATCCTGTCCTCTGCTACCCAAGGTGTGAGCCTGAAGTCCAACTGGATGCCCACTCTTTGGGATCTAACACATGCACCAAAAGAGGGTGAGGAGCTGTTTCATCGTGTTGGTGGATGCTTGTTTCTGTTTCCAAGTGCCCCAGAGGCACCTTTGTTCATGTCCTTCATGTATTCTCTTTCATTCTTTGTTCTTCCATCTATTCCTGCTTCTGCTCTCCAGGCTAGATCCTTTTCATTAGATTCTTAACCTCACAAGGACAAAAAGGGTGGGTAAAGAGACAATTATTATAAAGTATGAGAAGGTGGGAAGCAGATAGATGAGTGATGTCTGACTTCACTGGTTTAAGACCATTTAATCCTACCCAACCAGTGAGGAAAACTCCAAAGCAGTGGTCTTTAAACCCCCTCACCAGACCTTCAAACTGTTTGCAAGATTGGCAGTGGCATGTTCTCCAGCAAGTTAGGGGTAATGGTGGGGTTGTAAATTACATGATTGCTCTACAGTATAGTTAAGACACATTTAGACATCCAGAACCCCTCTCGGCAACCTCTATCTGGGCAAATTACTTTCCCCAAACCCTTGGGAGTTTGAGGAAACACTCTCTGGAGGGGATTAAGGGATGATTAATGGACTTTGGGATCTCAGCCTTAGGTGAAGGCAGGCATCCAAACCCAATATAGGGATTTAAGCAAAAATCTACATAAAAGTTTAATTCCTAGCTTCATTCCCAACTTGTGCAAATTGCTGGCATCTTGTCTTTTCCCATAGATGCAGGAGATCTTTCCCCGAGAAATCTATCACAAGTGGAGAGATTTCATAACTATAGCAGGCAAAAGACTCTCAAGTTTTCACATTAGTCTGTTCAAAACATTTTCTAATTTAAACATGATTTCTTCATAGAGGCCTGGGTATCAGGAGGATATTCTTTACTTACAAATATATGAGGGAGTTTTCAAATGGTTTTGGTCATTAATTTATACTTTAATGACATTGTGGCCAGAGAATATTCAAATCAGCAAGGAATCAACTCTTCATGTATACTCCTGGGATTCTACTTATTAAAACATCTTTCTGTAACTTTTCAGTGGAATACAACACAAAAAGGGAATTGTATGAAACATAAGTGTACCATTCAGTAAATTATTATATCATCACAAATATCTGAGTAACTATAGTCCAGGTCAAGAGATCTGGCATTGCCAGCAACCCCAAATCACCCTCATGCCTTTACCTACTCACTGCTATGTGCCACCTCAGCGAGTCTAACTAGTGTTTTGAATTTTAACACTTGGCTTTTGCTTGTTTGTGAACTTCATTGCACATGATAAATAGAGTCATTATAGTACATATTCTTATAATCTAGCTTTCTTCTGGCAGCATTATATTTTTCACTTAGTGCTCTTCATTTTTTTGTAGTTTGTTAGCTGAGTTCATTGATATTCCTTACTGAATAATATTTCAATTTGTATAAATATACCACGGTTTTTTGTGCATTCTATTTCTGATGGTGGATATTTCAGTAATTTCCAGTCCCAGAGTGTTACAAATGTTACTGTGGGAATCATTCACATACATGTCCTTTGATTCACACGTGTATGCATTTGGGGCTGTATTGCTGGATCCTTTTTACTACTTTTTCTTCCCTTATGGCATTGTTTGTGGTGGCAGTGGGTAACCTGGTCTTTTTCATGGTCTCAGAGGGATGGCTTTCAATATTTCATGATTAAGTGCAATGGTTCTTGTAGGCTTGTAAAGATATTCTGATTGGTTTAAGAGAGTTCTCTTATTCCTAGTTGGCATAGAGGTTTTACAATAAATGTTTATTTTTATTTAAAAAATTTCTAGCTCTGTTGATATATAATTGACATATAGCATTACATAAATTTAAATAACATGATGATTTCACACACACACACACACACACACACACACACACACACAATTTCAGTGATATGATCATTTCAATGAAATGATCCCTACAATAAAGTTAGTTAACAACTCCACGTCACATAATTAAAATGTTTTGGTGAAAATCTATTTTCTTAGTAACTTTAAAATGTATGTCACAGTATTGTTAACTATAATCACTGTGCTCAATATAGAACTCCAGGAATTTTTCTTTTTTTTAAATATAATTTATTGTCAAATTGGCTAGCATACTGTGTGTAAAGCATGCTCTTGGTTTTGGGGGTAGATTCCCATGGTTCATCGCTTACATACAACTCCCAGTGCTCGTCCCAACAAGTGCCCTCCTCAATGCCCATCACCCATTTTCCCCTCTCCCCCACCCGCCCCCCCCTTCAACCCTCAGTTTGTTCTCTGTATTTAAGAGTCTCTTATGGTTTGCCTCCTTCCTTCTCTGTTTGTAACTAGTTTTTCCCCCTTCCCTTCCCCCCATGGTCTTCTGTTAAGTTTCTCAAGATCCACATATGAGTGAAAACATATGATATCTGTCTTTCTGTGACTGACTTATTTCACTTGGCATATACCTTCCAGTTCCATCCACGTGGTTGCAAATTGCATGATTTCATTCTTTATCATTGTCGAGTAGTATTCCATTGTATATATAAACCACATCTTCTTTATCCATTCATCAGCTGATGGACAATTAAGTTCTTTCCATGATTTGGCTATTGTTGAAAGCCCTGCTATAAACATTGGGGTACATGCACCCCTCCAGAACTTTTTCATCTTCTAACTGAGATTCTTCACACTTTGACCAACATCTCCCCACATTCTCCACCATCTACTGTCTGTTTCTGTGTTGGGCTTTGTTTTAGATTCCACACATAAGTGAGACCATACAGTATTTGTCTTTGCCTGTCTGACTTATTTCCCTTAGCAGAATGCCCTCAACATCCTTCCATGTTGTACAAATGGCAGGGCATCTCTCTGCTTTACGACTGAATAATATCCCATTATAAAATATATTTTATCCATTCATGTCTCGATAGACACTTAGGTTGTTTCCAAGGTTTGGCTATAGGACACAATGCTGAAATGAACATGGGGATCCAGATATCTCTTCGAGAAAGTGATTTTGTTTCCTTCGGATATAAACTCAGAAGCGGAATTGCTGGATCATATGGCAGTTTTATTTTTAATTTTTTGAGGAACTTCCATTCTGTTTTCCATAGTTCCTGTACCAGTTTACACTCCCACCAACAGTGTACAAGTTTCCCTATTCTCCACATCGCTTGATGTTTATTTTTTGAAAATCAAATTCATGAAATACTTTTCTCTGCATCTATAGGGAATATAATAAGTTTTTCTTCTTAACACATTGATTCTGTGGAATACATTTATTTTTCAGGTGCTAAACCACTCCATTTCTAGAATAATCCTGACTTGCTTGTGATATATTATCCTTTTAAAACATACAACTGGATTTGTTTTGCTAGTGTTTTATTCATGATTTTTCCTTCTGTGCTTATATGAAAGATCAGTCTATACATTTCATTTCTTATAACGTTCTTATCATGTTAAGGCCTCGTGGACTGAGATGAGAAGTGATTCCTCTTTTTGCTATTTTCCGGCAGATATGTAAGATTGACATTTTTTCATCCTGAAAGTTTTGTTGCATTAATTGGTGGTATCATCCGAATATGGACATTGTTTTGTGTTGTTGTTGTTTTCTTCAGATTCCACGTGCTTAATATTTAGAGAATAATTTGTTGATTTTGTGTCATTTTGTGTTTTCTTGAAATTTTTACTTTAATTCTTCAATTGCATTTACATAAAGCTGCTTATGATTTTGATTAATGACCTTCCGATATCTTCATTACTCATAGCTATGTCTCTTCAGTCGTTCCAGACATTGGTTTCTAGAGAACTTCTCTCCTTTTTCTTCAGGCCCACAAAGACGATTATCAATTGTATTGTCCTTCTGAAGAACCAACCTTGACTATTTTGTTTTATCTTTAACTTATTAATGCTCTTATCCTTACTTCATTTCTTCTGCCTTCTTGAGTTGAATTTGCCATTCTACTAAATTTTGAAAGAGAGGCACAGGTTATTGTTTTCTTTCTTTCTTTTTTTTTTTAATTTAAATTCATGTTGGTTAACATAGAGGTTTCAGGCATAGAACCCACGGATTCATCACTTACATATAGCACCCAGTGCTCATCCCAACAAGTGACCTCCTTAATGCCCAACACACATTTAGCCCATTCTCCCACCCACCTCCCTTCCAGCAACCCTCAGTTTGTTCTCTTTATTTATGGGTCACTTATGGTTTGCCTGTCTCACTGGTTTTATCTTATTTTTCCTTCCCTTCCCCTATGTTCATCCATTGTGTTTCTTAAATTCCACACGTGAGTGAAATCATATGATATTTGTCTTTCTCTCACTGACTTATTTCGCTTAGCATAATACCCTCTAGTTCCATCCACGTTGTTGCAAATGACAAGGTTTCATCTTTTTCATCGCCAAGTAGTATTCCATCATATAATATATATACCACTTCTTTATCCATTCATGATTCGATAAACATTTGGCCTCTTTCCATAATTTGGCTATTGTTGATAGGGCTGCTATAAACATTGGGGTGCATGTGCCCCTGCAAAACAGCACTCCTGTATCCTTTGGATAAATACATAGTAGTGCAATTGCTGTGTTGTAGGGTAGTTCTATTTTTAGTTTTTTGAGGAACCTCCATACTGTTTTCCAGAGTGGCTGCACCAGTCTGCGCTCCCACTGACAATGCAGAAGCGTTCCCCTTTCTCCGCATCCTTGCCAATACCTGTTGCTTCCTAAGTTGTTCACTTTAGCCATTCTGACAGGTATGAGGTGGTACCTTATTGCAGTTTTGATTTGTATTTCTCTTTGTGATGAGTGATGTTGAGCATCTTTTCATGTGTCTGTTAGCCATCTGGATGTCTTCCTTGGAAAAGTATCTAGTCATGTCATCTTCCCATTTCTTCACTGGTTTATTTGTTTTTTGGATGTTGAGGTTGATAAGTTCTTTACAGATTTTGGATACTACGCCTTTATCAGATATGTCATTTGCAATTATCTTCTCCCATTCCATCAGTTTCCTTTTAGTTTTGTTGATTGTTTCCTTTGCTGTGCAGACGGTTTTTATCTTGATAAGTTCCCAATATTTCAATTTTGTTTTTGTTTCCCTTGCCTCTGGAGACATGTCTAGTAAGAAGTTGCTGTGGCCGAGGTAAAAGAAGTTGACCTGTTTTCTCCTCTAGGATTTTTTTTAAAAAAAATTATTGTTTATTTATTTTCGAGAGAGACACACACACAGAGTGTGAGTGGGGGAGGGGCAGAGAGAAGGGAGACACAGAATCTAGAGCAGGCTCCAGGCTCTGAGGTGTTAGCACAGAGCCCAACATGGAGCTTGAACCCACGAACCGTGAGATCATGACCTGAGCCGACGTTGGATGCTTAACCGACTGAGCCACCCAGGTGCCCCTCTCCTCTAGGATTTTGATGGTTTCCTGTCTCATATGTGGGTCTTTCATCCATTTTGAATTTATTTTTGTGTGTGGTGTAAGAAAGTGAAATACTTTCAGTGTCCTAAGACCTCCTTTTGTTCCACTTAGTCTCCCTTCCTTGACTCACCCCAAAGTCCTTGCAAACATTGATCTTTTTAGTGTTTCCATAGTTTTGCGTTTTCCATAATATCATATGCATTAGTTGGATTCATACAGTAGGTAGCCTTTTCAGATTGTCTTTTTACATGTAGCAACCTGTCTTTATGTTTCTAAATGTCCCTTTGCAACTTGGTAGCACTTTTCCCTATTTCCCTGTGTAACCCTGCATTATATGGATGTGCCACAGTCTATGCACTTACCTATTGCAGGACATCTTTTGTTTCAGCTTTGTTGAGGTATGGTTGACAAATAATAATTGTATCTATTTAGGTGGAATAATGTAACATTTTGATATCCATTGTGGAATGACTACCACGATCAAAGTAATCATGGTTTGATAGTTACCCCCTTTTTTTTGTGGTGAGAACACTTCATGTGTACTCTCTCAGCAAATTTCAAGTATACAATACACTATTATTAACTATAGTCACCGTGCTGTAACGATTGCATCCAAGTTTTAGCAATTATGAATAAAGCTGTTATAAATTTTTGTGTGCAGGTTTTAGAGTGGACAAATGTTTTCAACTCACTTGGGTAAATGCCAAGAAGCATGATTGCTGGATCATATAATAAGAATATGAAACCTTCATTGTTTTGTTTATCTGGAAATGTCTTTATTTCATCTTCATCTTGAAGGATATTATTCCTGGTTATAGAGCCCATCTTCATCTTGAAGGATATTATTCCTGGTTATATTGTTTCAACACCTTGAATATGTCATCCTAGAGACTTCTGGTCTTCCCTGTTTATGCTGAAAGCCAATCATCGCTCTCATTGTTCCGTTTTGAAGACCATGGCTTTAGCTTTATCTGCCGTGGTTGCTTCCATGATGTTCTCTCTCTCTCTTGCAGGTTGACAATGTAAGTTTAAAAGATGTCTGCTTTAGAACTTTCTTGCTTGAGATTCTTAGTGTTTCTTGAGTCTTAAGCGAGATGTTATTCATCAGTTTTGGAAACAGCATGCCCTTGTCTGTTCAAATATTGCCCAGGCACTTTTCCTGTCTCCTCTTCATTTAACTCCAATTAAAATATGTTCCGCCCATGTTAGCCTCTGCATCCACTGAATCTCTTCCTACTCATTTTGTATTTCCTTCATCTTTTCTCTGTATGTTTTACTCCAGATATTTTTATCTAATTCATCATCTAGTGTACTAACATCTCTTCACCATGACTTACCTGTTGAAAATGTATATAATACATTTCTTGTTTTCAGGTATTTTATATTTTGTCTGTAAAATATCTTTTATGTTTATTTTTTGTTTTGTTTTGTTGATACATAATTTACATTCAATAGACTGTGCCTATTTAAGTGTACAGTTTGATGAGTTTTGACAAATTGAAACGTGTGTAACCACCACCACTATCAATATTCAGAATATTTCCAGTGCCCTGCCAACTTCCCTCTTGTGCATTTGAAGTCAAACATCTTGCTCCATCTCCAGCCCTGGCCAACCACCAAGATCTCTTGTCTCAGTATAGTGTTATCTTCTCAAGAATTGTATGTCAAATGATTCAAACAGCATGCAATATTCTGTTTCCAGTCGTCCACCACATAATGCTTTTGATATTCCCAAACATTGTGTGTGTTGGTAGTTTGCTCCTTTGCGATACTTTGAATATCCCAAAGTTCGCTATTCATTCACCAACTGCTGGACATTTGGGTGTTTTCAGTTTGGGGACATTATGAATAAAGCTGTTATCAACATTCACATACAAGATTGGTGTGGACATGTGCTTTTAGTTTTCTGAATTAAATAAAGACTGGAATGATTAGATTACATGGTACTTGCATGCCTACCTTAATAAGAAACTGCCAAAAACTGCCAAAGTACCTAGTCTTTACACTAACATGTGAAAACCATAGTGGCTCCACCTTACCAGCCCTTGCCATCATTGTCACCCATTTGAATGTAGCTCTTTCTAGTAGTTGTGGTATGCTGTCTCGGTTCAGTTTTAATTTTTATTTTCTTGTTGCCTAATAACTTTGAGCAACTTTACATGCGTTTAATTATTTGGCATGCATTTTCCTTGGGGAAATGTCTGTTCAAATATTTTAGCTATTTTGAAAACAAGTTCTGTGTTCCCATTACTGAGTTGTAAGAGATTTTTGTATGTCCAGACATGCAAGTAAGTTCTTTATTATGTAAGTATTCTCCCTCTCTGTGACTGGATTTTATTTTCTTACCAAGATCTTCCAAAAAAGCAAGGTTTAATTTGCCTTTTAAATTGTTTTATAAAGCCAGTTTACCATTTTTTCCCTATTATTGTTCATGCTTTTTGTGTTCTAGGAAGTGTGGTCTAACTCAAGTTAACAAAGGTTTTTCTCCTGTTACCATGAACAAGTTTCATAATTTTTCCCTTTACATCTATGCTTATTGTCTTTTTTGGGTTCCCCTTGTATGTGATTTGAGGTAATGCAAAAGTTCTATTTTTTTCCATATGCATATTCAATGTTTCTTTAATATTTGTTGAGCACATATTTTCCCTCATTGGATCACCTTAGCTCTATTGTTGAAAATCAATTGCCCATATATGCGTACCTCTATTCCTGGACTTTCTATTTGTTTTCTATTTATTTACATGTCTATATTTATGCTAGTACCACACTATCTTGATGACTGTAGCTTTATAGTAACTTAGGAAGTTAGTCAGCATGAGAATTCCAAATACGTGTTTCTCTTTCACAGTTGTTTTGGCTATTTCAAAGATTTTTTTTTTAAGTATATTAACTTATTTTGAGAGAGAGAAAGAAAGCACGAGCAGGGGAGGGGCAGAGAGAGAGGAGAGAGTGAAAATCCCAACCAGGCTCCACACTGCCGACGCGGAGTCCGATGCGGGGCCTGAACTCACCAACCGTGAGATCACGACCGAAGCCAAAGTCGGACACTTAACCAACTGAGCCACCCAGGTGCCCCTTGGCTATTTCAATCCTTTGTATGTCAGTAAAATTTATATAACCACCTTGTTGTTTTTTTAGTCATTTGAGTTATTATGAATCAGCAGATCATTTTGGGGAGAGTTTTCATCTTAGCAATATTGAGCCTTAAAGTCTAAACACATCATCTATTCTCCATTCATTTACATCTTTTCAAATTTCTCTCAGCAATGCCAATGTAAATGTTTCATTTACAGCTTCACATGTATTTTGTTAAATTCGCCCTAAGAAGTTCATGTTTTGAATGTGTTGTAAATGATATTTTTATTTTTATTTCCAATTTTTTGTTTCTAGGATAGATAACTATAATTGATTTTTGGGTATGGACCTCATATCCTGCCACCTTGCTTATCTCACTAGCGGGAGTTCTAGTAATTTTTAAAAGGACTTGTGGAACTTTCTATGTATGTGATCTTCTCACTTATGAATAAAGACAATTTTACTTCTTTCTTTCCACCTTGTATGCCCTTTCAATTTTTTGCAAATCCTGCCTTAATGCACTAAGACTGCCAATCAGGACTAGGAGTGGTAAGAGACCTTAGAGGGAAAGCTTTCAGATTTTAATGATGAAATATGTTTCAGATGACCTTTATCAGATTTAAGAAGTTTTTCCTATTCCCAGTTTCCAGATAACTTTTAGTCTGAATAGGCGTTAAACTTTGTTGAATGCATTTCCAAATGACACTGGTATCGCATTGTAGCTGTCATAAATTGCCACATACTTTCTCCTCCTTTCCAGACGAGGTGCCTTATCTCAGGTGTCCTCTGCACGCAGTGCTCAAACCCACACCTGTGGCATTTGGTGAGTGTCTGCACCCTCATTCAGGAAAAGGCACATCCTGCTGTGTGCACAGCAGGATCCTGGGAGGTTTCCAGGGTGAGGGTGCCAGAAGAGTCTTGGGTCATCCACCACCCCAGGGCTGGGGCCCAGGCATCATCCATCCCTCTCACATCCCAGGCCATGCACCAGTAAAGCTAAAGTGAAGGGGAACCCATCTCTGTCAGAATCACAGCGTCCCTGTTGCCGAGCCCAGACCCAGCAGCCAGGAAGACAGAAAGCACAGCAGTGGCCAACAAGGCAGAAACCCACCTGAAGCCTGACTTTAGGGGAGGAGACCTTACACAGCCAGCTTCCTGGGGGTGTGACTTACACAGCCCCATGGGACCCCGTGCTCGCAAGCGTTGCACACCTGGTTCCATGCTCTGCTGTCACCCTCTTGGAATTCTTCATTTTTTCACAGGGAGACCCACGTTTTCATTCTCCACTGGGCCTGTGCAATTAGGTGCCTGGATCTGGGTCAGGAGCCTAGTGTGGGTGAGAGAGGGGAACCTCTTCTCAGGGAAAAGAGGCAATGGGGTGCAGGGGTCCTTAGTACTACTCTCTCCCTCTTCTGAACCTGGGACCTCGTCCCTGAGGTCCCTCGACCCTGAGGACGTCACTGAGGGGCCTAAGTTCCACTGTCCCGCCTGCCACTGAGCCCTCCCAGGTGTCTCACCTTGGTCCACGGGAGGAACTGCAGTCCCCACCCCACTCCCGCAGGGATCACTCAGCCCTTCAAGACACCAGGACTTAGGCCTTGCTTTGGCTTCACTGGGAGAGCCCTGTTTCCAGTGAAGAAGAGCTCCAGAGCCCACCAACAGGCCTCGGGTCATGGTCACAGGCAACGGGCTGGTGAGCTCTACTTTCATTAAACCTACTCTGTCGGGAACAATGGCTCCTCCTTCCACCTGCTGGAGGGCTGAGAATGTCGCTGAGGCCTATCTCCTTGCCCTGAAGACTCCATCTGAGGGAGGGATGAGATGCTGAGGTTGTGTGGAGGATGAGGGAAGGGTTCCCTTAAGATGGCGCCTCCAAAGATGGGGTGGAGGAGGCGGGGATTGGTGAATGTCTGTGGACCTTGTTGTGTGGTGGGAGGGACCGTGGCACCAACCCACAGCCTTCCACTCCACCCCTTTTCCCGCCACCTCCCCCACCACTGGCATCTAACTGGGGTTGTACCACGTGGGAAATCATGTAACTCTGTGGACTGGAGCCTCTCGAAACTCACGGTCTAGGCACTCAGCTGGCACCTCCGCATCTCCCAGCACTGTACCCACACCTATTGCCTTCCATGCAGAGGCGGGGCATGGCCATCTCAGAGCACCCGACCACGTGCTCCTCAGAGCACCACGTGCGCAGGTAAAGGAAGAAACTTCCCAAGTAATTTTGCAACTTTAATGTAACACCGATACCAAAAACATGAAAACACGACAGAAGCGCACAACAACAGCACACAACCAAAGCAGGAAGGGCAGAGAGAGCTTCATCTGGCATGCCATCTCAGATGGGCAGGGAGAAGCTGCCTAGAGTGCTGTGTGAGGGAGGGATCTGAGGAGGCACTCTGGCCTGGTGCGTGACGGCCGCAGTCCATCAGCGCTGCCTGCAATGCAAGACACAAAAGCTGACGCAGAAATACAAATATATGTGAAACGGGGAGGGACGCAAGGACAGAACAAATGTCTTTCACACTCTCTTGGTTCCCCCACTGCTTCCAGGCCCTCCCCCGACTTCTCACAGCCCCCTCCCACACCCTCCTGCAGAGTTTCATTTAGCGACTGAAAACCTTACTGGATCCAGGAGAAGAAGTTGGCACTCGTTCTGGCGGCATTTCTGGTCCGGATGGTGGAGCTGGTGCTGGGCCCATCGAGAATGCTGGTGCTGGCCCCACCGTTGGTGCCACTGCTGACACCAGCCCTCCAAGTGGCTCTCCTGTTGGCACGGTTGCTATTCAGAATGTACTGATGGTATCTGGCCCAGAAAGCGAAGGGAATCCTGGCCCAGGCATCGCCAAAATCTCCGTCCTCATCCCAGGTCAGGAGCTCCACCTGTATGTCATCCCAGCTCCACCGTCCAATCAGAGCTTCGTCCCCGATATTCATCTGGGCCCTCATCTGGGCCCTGGCATGCTCCTCAGCCATATCCACATCCATCGTCTTGAATGCATCATCCACAGCCTCCAGGAAATGAGCCTTCCACTCCCGGGGGTCTCGGTTCTGATTCTGCAGTAGAGTGACAGCGACCATCCAAACAGCTAGCCCACCTCCACTGAGCACCTGCTTCCTGCCATACACCCTCCTGGGAGCTGTGCATAATCATTACACAAATAAAGACCGCTGGAGTCTGACTCTCCCGTTATTCCAGGCCAGTCCAGGGGCTTCACCCCATCCCTCCCGCTTACTAAGTCTGTGAACTTGTGTCAGTGACCTACTTAGGAACCTGTCAGTATCCTCACTGGACAGACAGTGGGAGGAGGCCGTGACCAAGAAACAAAGAAGGTACAGCAAGGACCAGACCCAGACCCCATCGCCTGGCCCCAAACAGAGGCTCTCTGTTACCTGGGCAATGAACCGCAGCACCCTCATCTTGCTGGTCTCGTGGCGGGCTCGCAGGCCCCAGAGGAACTCATACTCGGGTGGGCTGCTATTGGGGACCTTCTTGTACTCCAGGTACCTCAGGGCAAGAGGAAGAGAAACGTTTGCTTCCAGCCAGGCAGACCTGTTGTTGCACCAGTGGCTCCCAGGTGGCCCCTTTCCAGCCCGATGATGCAGCTCAGCTCCTGGGGGAGGATGGTCCTGACCTCCAGCCCATGCCTCACTCCCACGCTCACTCCTAGGGTTTCTGCCTCCACGATTGAGGCCTACAAAGCCTTAGGCCGCCAGTCCTGCCCAGAAGCCACGTGGAAGTGCAGGGTGGGACACGTGTAGGGTATCTGTTCATAGGAAGGCCACAAGTTTGTGCCCCTTGTCACAATGCACCCAGAGTCCCGTTGGGTGTGTTGTAAACAGAGGAGCCATTTCATCAGGCACCCTGCTCTGAGCTCACCCCAGTGCAGGGTGTCGTCCATGGCCTGGCGGAACCCCGGGACGGCCCACTGCAGAGAACAACTGTAAAGGGAAGAAGAGCAGCACACTCCGCCCATACCCCTGACGGTGTGCGCGTGCACGTGTCCGTGTGCCTGTGTGGGTGCGCGCATGTTCTCCAAGGACCAAGGACTGGGTGGGCCCTAACCAGAAAGCCAGGAGGGCTGGGCTCTAGGACCAAATGGGGCGCTTACCTGTGGGGGCCACGCTCAGACTTCCACCCTCTGAGTCCCCTGTTCCCGGGATGGAAAGCAAGGGAAATTCTACTACAGCCTATGGGGCAGGTGCCAAAGGGCATGGGGGTTGTAACACACCCTACACCGTGTTCTCTGTCAGCTTGTACTCCCTTTCCCCAAGACCAAGCTGGATCTCTACTCCTCGCCAACACTCCAGCCGCCACCCACACTCACACCAGGGACACCTATCCCTCTGGTGCTAAGATACGGGATGGAGAATGGCTTCTCGGCCAGATCGGCACACGAGGAATGCACAAGCATGAGACAAAGTTAACCTGGCCAGTACTTACTTCTGCTTCACAAAGTCCTCTGTAATGAGCTTCCTTAGATCGCCAAGGAATGGGTGCCTCACCCTGAGGGCAAGGAAAGGAATCCATAACAAGAACAGTGGCAGTGAGGGACACGTGGGTGGGAGCACTCCCTGGCAGGATTGAGAGCTGCCCAGCCTGTGGGGCATCCCCATGGAGGCCTGGGGTGGCACCAGGGGCCGCACGTCAAGGATGTCAAGGATACCCTAGGCAAGGGTTTGGTGGAATCCCTAAATCTGATGGTTTCTCTTACATCTCATCTGGGGACAGAGAGGGGATGTGGAGCAGCGAGGGGCTGAGAGTTCAGGACCATTTCCCCATGCACCGTGACGAGACCCTTTGCCTCTACCCAGTCCAGGACGTCCACTCCCCTGGCACCTGGCCACCAAGCTACTGCAACCCTGGTGCCACTGGTGCCCAAAGACAACACTGAGGGGTGGGAGTCGAGAGCCCAACCATACCCAGGGCGCAGTCCCATCTTGCGTAGTGCCTCCCAGAGGACAGCTGTGAGGGGAGATGAGATACAAGAATTGCACACACAAAGCTGAGACTCTGGGCGGCAGCCCCCCCCCCCCGCCCCCGGCGGCAGGTCTAGCCACTCACCCTCGCTGGCACGGTTGCCATTCATGAAAATGACTCCCAGAATCACCAAGAGGAGGCTCAGCCTGGGGGTGTCCTTGGTCCTAAAGGTGGAGAAAGACGCATTCTATCCGGCAGGCATCTGCCCGAGGGACTA
Source organism: Panthera tigris (assembly GCF_018350195.1). Lineage (NCBI taxonomy): Eukaryota > Metazoa > Chordata > Mammalia > Carnivora > Felidae > Panthera > Panthera tigris. The sequence continues at coordinate 44,784,404 of NC_056677.1, forward strand.
GGATCGGTTCACCTGACTAGCCTTTCCCAGATGGCTGGGCTACAGAGCGGTTCTTCCCACTCTGCGCATGGCTTGTTCTCCGACCCAGACCATCTTTTCCTCTGTCTGAGACTGAATCGCTTCACGCATCAAACGTAGATGCGAAGAGCCCCTCCCAGAGTCGTGTCCACAACAGGGTCAGGGCAGGGAGCAAATGCTTGGCAACAGTGTGTCCACAGGAGGCATATCCAGACCTTCCCCGCCCTTCGAGCACCGGGAGTTAGACTGGACGGGAAGCTTCCTTCTCCCAGGACCACTCTGCCAAGCCCAGGCCAGGCACGTAGCAGGAAGGGACAGGCAACAAGGAGCCTGCTTTCCCAGAAGATGGGGTGAGGAGGTGGCCGGGGTGGGGGTGAAGCCCTGAGAGCAGCCAAGGCTTGACCCCAGGCTCCTGCCCTTTCATCCCCTAATCACTGGGCACCACTAACTGTGGGTAGGAGCTGTGCCAGGCACCAAAGCCCTGTTTTCCCGTTTCTCCGAGAGGAAAGGGAGAGGCACCAGCGAGGAACCCACAATCCTCTTGCCTGCCCTTTCTTACTTTCCCAGGAGACGAGCTGAGGAATCACGTGTGCACACGAGAATGTACAGGTGTTCTTCCTTGTCAATTTCCTTCAGGTGGATCCCAAACTTCTACGTGGGGGAGAAACCAGAACAGGACATGAGAAACCCACGCTGCCTGTCCCGCAGGTAGTCCTTTCATTTCCCGTCAGAACTCTCTCTCAGCTGGGACCCCAAAGTCACGCGGAAGACTGAAGAAGAGAGGCCGAAGAAGAACTGCCCTGTGGGAGCTCTGGCACCGACCAAAGCAACAGGACCCACTTCAGGGGACAAGAGACACTCAAAAGAGCATGAGGGAGAGGACCCCGCGGGGGATGGAAGCATAAGGTGGACGCTCCCAGGTGGAGAAGCTAGGGAGGGCTTCCAGAGCAGGTAGTGCCGGAGGTGGGCCTCAAGGGGCTGCAGGGTGCAAGGCCTGCCTGCAGCTCTTGTACTACAGGGAGCGGCCCCTGTCCCTTTGCCCACCTTTTCCAGAGTGTACGTTGCTCGTTCAATGATCTCAGGGAAATGTTCGTCGTATTCTCGGATGACATCCTTCATCATGTCTGCGGGAGATGAGAGGTGGAGAGAGCACCAGGGCTGAGCAGGGGCCAAAGAGCTGCACCCCCTCAGTCAGCCTCACTGAGGGGAGCACAGTTGGGACCCCCGTACTGTGCAAATGGGAGCGATCAGCTGGGCACACTGGGTGGGGACATGTGATGCGAGGCCCTGCAGGGTAGGGATGGGGACGGGGGAAGGGCAGGGCTCAGGGAGGGGGCGCAGGTTGCCCACCTGAGCGCTTGATGGGAATCTTCTTGTAGTCCTTAATCATCAGATATTTCACCAGTTTATTTGCCTGGAGGAGGAGGAGCACACGGGGAGATCAAGGCATGGCTGACCTCCAAGAACTGGCCCATAGGAGAGGAGAGGAGGAAGACGGGGGAAAGGCAGATTTCTTACCCTCTCTTGCAGAAGGGTCACGTTGCGGGGTGGCAAGCACAGGACATGTCTTGAGGGTACCTGGGACCTCAGGGCCATCGGTGGCCGGGGAACCATATGAGCCCGCACTGTCATCGGAGGCTGCGATGGTCTCCAGGTCGGTGGGACCGCAGGAGGCTCTCTCTCTTCCTCGCTGCTCTCATATTCGTCATCCAGGTGCTTGGACTGTAGCATTAGAGAGAGAGAAGAGACCCAGGGCTACCAGACTCACCGTGCAAAAGTGCCCAGCACACGTCTTAACCAGAAGAGATACTTGGAAATGAGGGTAGTACAAACAGTGGATGACATGTGCTGAGTGCTTACTATGTGCCCCGCACCGAGCCAACCTCTTCTCCCGTCAGGCCTGAGGGCAGAGACTTCGTGGGGTCAAAGCATGCTAGCAAACTTGTGTTGGACCAACGTGCACAAGCTGACAGAAAAGAGGAGGGGAGAAGAGGGGAGGGGAGGGGAGGGGAGAGGAGAGGATAGAGCAGAGAAAGGAGGGGAGCAAGGGGGGGGGTGCAGACAGCAGGGAGGTCTCACCTTCTTGGTCCTCTTGCCTCCCATCCTGACCCAGGGCTCAGCACTGTGCTGGGCAGGGGCAGCTGCACCCTCAGGCCCAGGGATGCTTGTGGACATCTTGGTCTTGGCAGCAGCTGCTGTCACAGCATTCTGAGGCTCCACCCACCGGGTCTTGGCGAGAGCCTTTCCAGATTTGGTCGTCTTGGGCCGGGTGGCTGCCCCCTCCCTGGCAGGTGCTGCCTGGAGCACCCTGGAGGCAGCACTGGGGCCCTCTGTGGCAGCCTCTTGGGCCGGGGCGGGCCTCTTGGAGCGAGAGAAGGCCATGCCACTGACACCTGCCGGCTGGATGAAATCAAAGAGATCGTTCTGACCCAGGAAGGCTGTCTTGGGCCGGGTGGCATCCATCTCACTGGCACACGGAGCCTGAGAGAAACCACAGGCAGCACTAGGACCCTCAGTAGCAGCCTCCTGGGCCTGGGAGCCTGTCTGGGGCTGTGTGGACTTTGCTGGAGCCCCTGGGGCGGCCATCTCACTGGTGACTAGCATCTGGGAGATGTGTGGAGCAACAAGGGTGGTCTCAGGGGTGGCTGCCTGAGCCTGGGCCGCATAGGTCATGGGCTGGGTATCTGCTCCTGAAGCCTGGTCTGTGGCCACTGGGCGGTTAGTGACCACCTGATTGTAGGTGGCACGGGCAGCAGCAGCAGCGGCCCTAGCAGCACGATTGGAGGCGGCTGCGCGGGCTACGTTGACAGCATGGGCAGCAGCCTCATTGGCAAGTGTTTCTGGATCCAGCTGAAATGCCTCCATCAGAGTCCTAGCTAGCATAGGGTTTTCCACTTCCCAGGGCTCATTCTGCAAGGCCAGACAGAAGGGTAGGGGAAGGCAGACAGTTCTACAAGCTCACATCATGCTTCCCACCCAGCCTCCTCCCTGCAGCCAGCTCCCAACCCCCACCCCCCGTCTGTCCCCCTACCCCGGACTTCCCAAACCCCCTTTCTCTGAGCAGGAGAGGGAATGCTCCGGAAGCTGGGCAGTCCTTCCCCATTCAACCCTCCCATTCACCACCCCCCCCCCAAAGCAGCTTCACAGGGGAGAAGGCCCAGGGCCAGCAGGTGGCCAACAAGGAGCCTCACCGATAAGATGCGAAGGCCTGGACCCAAGCTCCCAAAGGCTCTGAGGATACGGATGTCAAAGCTGGTGAGGGTGCCATAGCCTCCAAAAGCACCAAATTCTTCATAGTCATTTCCTTCAACCATCTCCTCCCCGACTTCATCGCTACCCTCATCCATGTCTTCAACGTTGTAGGTTTCTGATTCCATGCGGTAGCTTCCCTCAGCCATGCTGGAGGGGGGGGGGGGGGAGGGTGGTCCCAAGGAGAAGAGAGCTTAGCCAGGGAGGGAGGGTGAGGCTTCTTCAAGGGGGAGGGGGCGGGATCCAGTGGGAGGTGGGATCCCTCAGGAGGAGGGAGGCTGCAATCATCAGGTTACTAGGCAGTACAAGGCAGACAGAGGGGGGAGGGGGAGAAGGGAGAAGCGAGGGAGGGGGTGTCTGTTGGGTTAGATTCTGTCAGAGACGCAGCACTAGGAGAGGGATAGCGATGGTCTCCCTGCACTTAAAGGGGAGTTCAAGAGGGGCACGCTCCCCGTCCCAGCCTCTAGATTTGAATAGGGGGTGGACTGGTGGGCTTGGGTCTGAAGAGTCCCAAAGGGGGATGCATTGAGAGAGGGAGAAACAAAGGGCTTGAATTTAACGACGAAGGGGGAGAGCAGATGACATGAGAGGGCTGAGACTACTGGGACCCCGGAAAGCTATGGGAAACTGAATCCAGAGACCCTCTGGCTAGGTCCAGGCGGGGGCATTCAGCTGGTGATTCAGGTCTGGGTTGGGCTCATACAGGAGCGCTAGGGGTGAGAAGGGTGGGGGTGGGGGCTCGGATTAGGTGAGGCATGAATTAGAGCGCTGGAGGTCTCAAACCCCAGGATCGCAACTCCAGGAAGGGGCCCACGGGGTCAGCTTGGTTGGAGTGATCTAGGAGTGGTTGGGGTGGGGGTAGGGCCTCTGCTCTAAGATAGCTCAGGAGGGTGCACACGGGTCTGCTAAAGGGGTTCGGATTGTGGGCTCCAGTGTAAGTGGGGATCAGAGAGCCTGAGTCTCCTGTTGGAAGACTCTCCTCTCCTGTTGGAAGAGGTCGGTGCGGAGGGGGGGGGCGGGGGGCAGAGTGTCCTACCTAGACCGTGGGTCTAAGCGGGCTCAGGTTCTGAGTGCCTGGGCTTTGTTCAGAGAGCCTGAGTCTCCTGTTGGAAGACTCTCCTCTCCTGTTGGAAGAGGTCGGTGCGGAGGGGGGGGCGGGGGGCAGAGTGTCCTACCTAGACCGTGGGTCTAAGCGGGCTCAGGTTCTGAGTGCCTGGGCTTTGTTCAGATCCGGCTATTGGGGGAGGGGAGGGCGCACCGTGCCGGGTTCCACTCGTCCTCTCCCGGTCCAGTCCGCGGCTGGATTCTTACCTTCCCTGGGGCTCCAATGGCGTCCGTCCTCAGCACCAGGAACCCCGCAGCCGCGCCCTCGCCTACTGCTGCCAGCACAGCAGCTCCGACCACCCCGCCCCTTTTCTCCGCGCACCCCCCGCGTCTGGGCAGCCTGCGCATGCGCGGACCCCTCCAGCCCGCCCGCTTTCCCAACAAAAGCCCTCTCCACCAGGTCCCCAGTGCGCATGCGACTCCAAGAGTGGGTGGGCGGGGTGGGGGGTGTTTTCTCCTTCCCGCCCGAGACCCCTCACCCCTCCTCTGACCACAGGCTCGCGCACTCGCAGCTCTGGGTGCAGTTCGACCACCCAATCATCTACCCTCGGTGCCTGCACTTCTGCACAATGCTTCTCGTCCCTGCCCTCCCCGTTCCCGCTAAACTCCTCTGGTGTGGTCTGGAATACACTATGCCTGGCTTCCCCAGCATGACCCCTAGGTCACAAACACAAAGGTCTCTAGCTGTGTCTCTAACTGTAACAAGGGGAATGGAAATGGCCAGAGGATGCCAATTGCCCTTGTGTTGCCCAGCACTACCCATCTCTATGGCCCCCAGACACACTGGGAACATCTGCTTCCCCAGCTACTCTGTATGCAGCTTGTGCATCACAGCGCTGTCTGTACTGGGGCTTGTCTTCTTCTCGCAGCAGCCCTGGGAGGTGGCTGTCAGCATCCCCATTTTACAGATCAGAAAGCTGAAGTGCAGTCACACCACATGAACTAGACAAGGCCACAGAGCCAGTAAACAGAAAATGCAATATGTGGGCCTGGGTCTTCCTGACTCCAGACCCCATGTCCCAGTAGGGCTGGCCTGGGGACTGAGGTGCGCACCCCCCCCTTCAGTTGGAGCGACAGATCAACCCCTCAGCTCTCCTGCCCTGCCAACACCTGTCCCAAACAAGCAAAGTTTGTGCTCTCTGAGACGCAAGCTCATGCTCTGTATCCGGGACACAGGTAGAGACCCCCAGTCTCCAGCCCTCACCTACTGCACGCGTGGGTCCATCCAGGTGTGGGAATTGCTCCTTGGGGTCCACTCCCTGACCTAACCTCAGGCCTCTTCTCTGTGAGTGGCACAAACACGCTGCCCCTGAGGCCTTCCTGGTGCCCGCTGGAGCGGCCAGGACAATCAGGCATTTTGTGTGTCTGAGCCATGGCAAGCCCTGCTTCAGAGTAAATGTTTGCCCGGGGTTCCTTGCAGGGCAGGGGCCTGGGGCCGCTGTGGTCTTGTGGAAAGAAACCGGGCTGGTCTTCAGAATTCCAGGGATGGGGTGCCGGGCCAGTCTGTTGCTAGCTGTGTGAGCCTGCTCGGGTCCCTGGACATCTGTGAGCCTGGTTTCTCAATATGCAACATGGAGAGCACAGGAAGCACATCCCAGGGTCCTACCCAACCCAACACATGCTGCTGTGCTTCCAGAATGACTGGAGAAACTGCTTTGGAGGCAGACAATGCTATGTTTCCAACTCAAATCGAACCTGTGCTTTTTACAAAAACCATAGCAGACTTTCAGATTTGTTTTTATGTCAGCCTCTCCGGGACTCCTGTGTGTGAATGGAAGCTATTGCTAGGACCACAGCTTTTACTCTCCAGTGACCAGTATCAATTCTGACTGGCTGGATGACTTTCCTCAGCTGTTGCATAGCAACCTCCCTTGTCAGCAGCCTGTGTCTCTTCAGCCCTTCCTGTATAACACGTTTCTGTGGGAGGTGACCAGACCCTAGAAATGAAAGCCTTGGCAAGCTGCTCAGTGCTAATAGAAAATACTGTGTTCCCATCTCAAACTGAACCTGTGCTTTTTACAAAAGCCATAGTGGACTCTCGTACTCATTTTGTTCGCTTGTTTTTGCTTTCTTTCTCCTTTCTGAAATTGAGCTATAATTGGCATATGACTTTATGTCAGTTTCAGGTGTGCAACGTAGTGATTCAATATTTTTATGTATTGTGAAATGATCACCACAATAAGTCTACTTAACGTCCATCCCCATACATAGCTACGACTTTTTTTTCTTATGATGCGAGCTTTTGTCACATTCGTTTTTATATCAGCCTCTCTCTATATATGCTATATAACCATATATCTATGCTAACATGCTAGTAACTCCAAAATCTACAGCTCCAGTTTGAACCTCGCCTTTGAGATCCAAACCCATATATTCATTCCCCTACGTGACATCTCCATTTGGATGTCTCAAGGGCTCCTCACAGTGAGTCTGTCTAGAACTGGTCACTTGGTATACCTACCCCTCCCAAAGGCTCAGACTCCCCATCTCTCTTGTTTCTAAAACTCCCATCTTCACCATCTCAGTAAATGGCACCATTATCCACACTCACTCCAGAAAATGGAAGTCAGCTGCCACCACTCCCCTTTGCTCATACACTGCACCCTGATGGGAAGCCTCTGCAGCTCTCCAGAACTATCTCTCTGTGTGGCTCTCCCCTCCCTTATTTCCAGCAAATTCTAGTCACGTTGGCCTCTCAGAACTCTCAACTCTGTCTCCTTCACTCAGGCTCTCCACTGGGCTCTGTTTGTGTTCAGTCTCCCTGTGCTGCAGCCTGTAAACTCTACCCAGGCAAGAAATTGGGGGAGTTGGGCAATCTGAGAGCTCACCATATTAGTTTCCTTTCTCTCAGGGATTGCTCTCTGCTGTTGCCTGTGGTGCCATGACGTAAAAGCTTTAGAATTTTTTTTGGTTTGCAGCTATTCAGGTGGGAGAGTAAATCGGGTTCCTGTTAAACCGTCATGCCTCCATGATGTATTTCTTAAATTTGAATTTTTTCTTAAATTTGAATTTTTTTTTTCACTGAGCCATAGGGTTTTAAGATGTGTTTCCTTGCTACACATGCATCTAAGATCTACCTAAGTGACTCTGCACAGATATCGTATGGCGTGTATTCATGACATTTTTCTTTCCAATCTGCTCCCCCAGGGCTTTACCCTGACTCCTAAGGAAGTGGAAAACTGGAAAAAATATACAACCATTCAACACCAAAGGTAAGAATTACAGGGAACTTCTCATCAGAAACAATGCAAGTTATAAGATGGTGGCATATCATCTTTATAATAGTGAAATAATTAATAACTGCCAACTCAGAATTTTTATAGTCAATGAATATCTTTTTTAAAATGAAGTTGAATTAAAAGTTCTTTTCATACATACCAGTGTTGAAATAATTCATCATCATTGGATATGCACTACAAGAAATAGTAAAGGATGTCTTTCAGGCATGAGAAAAATGACAGTAAATATAAATATACTCTACACAAATGAATAAACAATACTGGAGATGTTAAATATGATGATAGCGATAAAATAATCTTTTTTTTTTATTTTTGGAACTTTCTTTATAAATTAATTGAGAGCGTAAACAGAAATTCATAGCAATGCATTGTGGAGTATAAATTCTGCGGAATTAATTTCTTGGACAATAATAGCACAGGGCCTAGTGGGAATATAAGTATACTGTTGGTAGGTTCTAATTCTACATGCGAAGTAGTACAATATTACTTGAAAGTAGACTGTGGTAAGTTAAAAGAAGCATCAAATGTAAAACCTATCCAAAAAATTATGGCTAATAAGCCTATTTGGAAGATAAATGGTATTATCATGAAATACTTTAAAATAAGTCCTAAAAGGGAAAACAAAATAAGACAACAGATGAGCAAGTAGAAAACAAATAGCATGATAGTTTTAAATCCAACCATATCGACAATGGTATTGAATACAAATTGAATTCACCAATTAAAATGTAGAGATTGACAAATTGGATTCCTTTTTCTTAAATAGGCTTTATTTTTAGAGCACTTTTTAAGTTCAGAGCAAAACTGAGCAGAAAGTACAGAGCCATCCCATAAACCCCTTGCCCAAAACAGACACAGCCTCTCCCACTACCAACATCCTGCACCAGACTGGAATACCTCCTCCTACAATCAATGAATCTATACTGACACATCATTATCATGCAAAGTCCACGGTTCATATCGGTGTTCACTGTTGGTTTTGTGCATTCCATGGGTTTGGACAAATATATAATGACATGTATCCACCATTATAGTACCACACAGAATTGTTTCACTGCCCTCCAAATGCTCTGTGCTCCACATACAAACCCTTCTCTCTTTCCTAACCACAGGCAACCACTGAGTTTTTGTTTGTTTGTTTGTTGTTTGTTTGTTTTGTTTTGTTTTTGTATTTTTAAACTGTTTCCATAGTTTTGCCTTTTCTGAAATGTCATATAGTTGGAATCATACACTATGTGACCTTTTTAGATTGGCTTCTTTTAGTGGGTAATGTGCATTTAAGTAAGGCTCCTCTGTGTCTTTTCATGGCTTGACAGCTCATTTCTTTTTTTTTTTTTATTTTTTTTTTTATTTTTTTTTTCAACGTTTTTTATTTATTTTTGGGACAGAGAGAGACAGAGCATGAACGGGGGAGGGGCAGAGAGAGAGGGAGACACAGAATCGGAAACAGGCTCCAGGCTCCGAGCCATCAGCCCAGAGCCTGACGCGGGGCTCGAACTCACGGACCGCGAGATCGTGACCTGGCTGAAGTCGGACGCTTAACCGACTGCGCCACCCAGGCGCCCCGACAGCTCATTTCTTTTTAATGCTGAATAATATTCCATTGCCTGGATGTGCCACAGTTTATTTATTCATTACCCTATGGAGGACGTCTTGGTTGTTTCCAAGTTTTAGCAATTATGAATGAAGCTGCTATAAACATATATGTGAGATTTTTGTGTGGACCTAAATTTTCAGCTCATTTGGGTAAATACCAAGGAGCACACCTGCTGCATTGTATGGTCAGAGTAGATTTAGTTTTGTAAGAAACTGTGCAACTGTCTTCCAAAGTGGTTGTACAATTTTGCATTCCCACCGGCAATGAATGAGAGTTCCTATTGCTCCACATTCCCACCAGCATTTGGCATTGCCACTGATCTGGATTTAGGCCATTTTAATAAGTGTGTAGTGGCATCTCATCGTTGTAATTTGCTTTTGCCTGATGACATATGACGTGGAGCATGACAAATGGATTTTAAAAATAAGATCCAGCTATATGGTGTGTACATGAATTCCACTTTAAATGTAAAGGTACATAGAGGTTAAAAGTAAAAGGATGGGAAAAGATATAGCATGCTAGCAGTAATCAAAATCAAGCTGTAATGGATATATTAATAACAGACAAAGCAGATTTCAGAACAAAATACATTACCAGAGATAGTAATTGGTTATATTTATATTTACAATTATATTTGTATTTAAAATTGGTGAAAATGGTCAAGTGGACATAAAAATTCTAAACAGAGTTTGGAAATAAATGAAAGAAAGAAAAATTCACAATTAGGGTCAGAGATTTTAAGTCTTTTCTCTCAAGAGTTGAACAAGTTGACAAAAAAAAAAAAAACCCAAAACCAGTAAGTGTATAAACTGAAAAACACTATCACCCAAATTAATCTAATTAACATTTTAGCACACTCTCCCCAGCGGCAAAGAACACACACTCTTTTCATATATACATGAAAATTTACCACGATAGAAAATATTCTGGGCCATAAAAAAGTGTTACTAAATTTGACAGGATTAGCATCACCCAAAGGATTTTCCTAGAGGACAGTGGGATTAAATTAGAAGTAGATAACACAAATGTATCTGTAATATTTTAAAAGTATTTGGAAAGTATATAATACACTTCAGTAACATATGGGTGAAAGAGGGAATCAAAAAGAAATTTAGAAAGTAATTTGAACTGAATGAAAAGAAAGTACAACTTACTAAAATTAGTAGGATGTTTCTAAAGCAGTCCTTACAAAGAAATTTATAGAGCACAAATGCCTACATATAAAAATAAGAATTCAAATCAATGACCTAAACTTCAGTACTTAGAAACAAAAATGCAGACACAGTGAAGACCAAAATAGCAGAAGAAAGGAAATAAGGGAAAGTGCAGCAGTCACTGAAGTAGATGATAGAGAAAATAAAATACATTAAATCTGATCCTTAAGAATATGAATACAATTGGGGTGCCTGGGTGGCTCAGTTGGTTAAGTATCCGACTTCGGCTCAGGTCATGATCTCGGGGGTTCCTGAGTTCCAGCCCCACGTGGGGCTCTGTGCTGACAGCTCAGAGCCTGGAGCATGCTTCAGATTCTGTATCTCCCTCTCCCTCTGCCCCTCCCCTGCCTGCTCGCTCTCTCTCTCTCTCTCTCTCTCTCTCTCGAAAATAAATGGACATTAAAAAAATAAGTAAAAAAAGAATATCGGTACAACTGATAAGCCTTTATCTAGAATGATTAGGGGAATAAAAGCAAGAAGACACAGGGCACCTGCGTGGCTCAGTGGGTTAAGCATCCGGCTCTTGACTTTGGCTCAGGTCATGATATCATGGTTTGTGTGTTCAAGACCCACATCGGGCTCTGCACTGGTGGCGCAGATGCTGCTTGGGATTCTCTCTCTCTCCCTCTCTCTCTGTCCCTCCCCAGCTCATGTGCTCTCTCTCTCTTTCTCCCTCTCTCTCTCTCTCTGTCTGTCTCTCAAAATAAATTTAAAAAAAATTTAAAAAAGGAAAATATTATAAAAAATGAGAGAGAGAAGACATGAGTTACCAATATCAGGAATGAGAGAACTGTTGTCATCAATGATCTTACATTAAGATATTAGAAATGAATATTATCAATAACTTTATTGTAATCAATGAAATTTTATACCACAAAGATATTCAAGAAAATGAAATTTAAAATGTCATTTGCAATAGCAAAAATGCCATTTACAATAGCCTAAAAATATAAATTGTTTTCGTATAGATGTGGTAGAAGAATGTGCAGCATTTTACCTGAAAACATTAAAATATTGCCAAAAACAATTAAAGAAAACTTAAATAAATGCAGAGGTATACCATGTTCATACTATCTCAAATACCAAACGTTGTTAAAGACTTAATTTGCCACAAATTCATCAATAGACTCAGCACAATCTCTGTAATAATCCCATCAGGGTTTTTGTAGGAATTGGTAAACTGATTCTAAAATTTATAAAGAAATACAAAACACCTAGAGTATCTAAAACAATTTTGGAAAAGGAAAACCAGTTTGAAAGATTTATGCCATCAGAATTCAACACTGTTTTTTTCAGGTGTTGAGGATTAAGAAGGGCACTTGTGATGAGGACCGGATGTCGTACGGAAGTGTTGACTCCATACACTGTACATCTGAAACTAATATTACATTGCATATTAGCTAACTGAAATTTAAATTGAAACTTAAAAAAATAGAAAAGAAACCAACAGTTATTTCGAAGCTACAATAATCAAGAGAGTTTGCAGTTGACATAAAGAGAGACAATAGAACAATTTAGCATGATAGAAATTCCAGACACAAATACATGCAAGTATATAGCCAATTTGCTTTTACAAAAAGATGTCAAGGAAATTCAATGGGGAAAAATTAATCTTTTCAAAACATAGTGCTGCTTTTTTTTTTTGCCATATATAAAGAGAAAGAAAGAAAGAAAGACAAAGACAGAGAAAGAAAGAAAGAAAGAAAGAAAGAAAGAAAGAAAGAAAGAAAGAAAAAGAAAGAAGGAAGGAAGGAAACCTCAATCCTTACTTGACACCATAAACCAAAACAAACTTAAAATGGATCAAAAACCTAAACGTGAGCTACAATTGTAAAATTTCTACAAGGAAACATAGGAAATTACGACCATCACAGTGTCTTTGGTTTGGGCAAAGTTTTTCAAACTAGGATGTCTAAAGAACAAAGTATGCAAGACAAAAATTAGTAAGTATGACTTCAAAATTAAAAATGTTTTGGTCTTCAAATGTCACTGTTTTGAAAATGAAAGGGAAAGCCACAGACTGGGATAAAGTATTTAGAAAAAATATATATCCAACACAGTACACTTTTCAACTATATAAAGAACTCTTGCAACTCAGTCATAAGAAGACAAATACCCAACTAAAAAACTGGAAACATGGACAAACTATTTCAACAGACTACCTCAACAAAGAAGTAATACAGATGGCAAATAAACACATGAAAACGCGTTCATCATCATTTATTATTAGGGAAATGCAGATTAAAGCCACAATAAAAAAAAAAAAACTGTGTCGACACCTTCGTATGACTAAAATAAAATAACTGACCCTAACAAATGGTAGCAATGATATGGAGCAACTAGAATACTCATACACTGGTGGTGGAAATGTAAAATAATGCAAACACTTTGGAAAACAGTTTGGTAGTTATCTAGTTAGATATACATCTCGCATACAACCCAGTCATTCCACTGCAAGGTGAATGCAGAAAAAAGGAAAACGTAAATCTAAAAAAAAAAAAAAAATGTGTTTATGAATGTTCTTTGCAATTTTACTTGTAATAGACAAAATCCTGGAGACAAGCCAAATGTTCATCAACAGGGACATGATCTAACTGTGGTATATCCATATAATGTTATAAACCATTAAAAAGGAATGAATTATTGCCACATACAGCAACAAGAGTAAATGTGAAAACACAATACTTGAAAAAAGCCAGAAGTATCCCCCCCAAAAAAGAACACAGATGGTATAATTATATTTAATAACACTAGAAAATGAACAATAACTTATAGTAATAGACATCAGTTCAATGTTTGCCTGGTGATGAGAGCATGAGGAGGGCAGGATGGATTTCAAAGGCATACAAGGTTATTTTTCATTGTTGTGTATATATATACATCATATACATATACACATACATATACATATACATATGTATGTATACTTAAGTATATATATATACACACACATACATATGTACATACACACACACGCCTATACATATGTATATATACACATTATCTCGAGTATGATGACTGTTTCACAGGTACATATGTCAAAATTCATCAGACTGTGCACTTTAAATCTGTTCAGTCTACAGTGTGTCGATTATAACTCAATACAGTGTAAAAGAAAACAAAAACAAAAAGCAGATGGAGAGGCACCTGTTTGGCTCAGTCAGTTAAGCATCCGACTCCTGATTTCAGCTCAGGTCATGATGTCATGGTTCCCGAGACTGAGCCCCATGTAGGGCTCTGCACTGACAGCATGGAATCTGCTTGGGATTCTCCCTCTCCCTTTCTCTCTGCCCCACTTCCACTTCGTGCGCACGTGTCCTCTCTCTCTCTCTCTCTCTCTCTCTCTCAAAATAAAAAAATAAACTTTTTAAAAAAGACAGAGGATGGGGAGATATATATTGCAAACTTTATAAATTTATAAGATATAAATATCAAATATTATGTAAACCAAGGGCAGATGCCTCACGGTATGCATTTTTCAGTTGCATAAAAAGAATGATATGTATTAAATGCAATAGAATTTGTTGTCTCTGTGAGAGGCATAGCGTGGGAGTGGAAAATGCCAACAAAAAGGATCAAACAAATGAATGACAAGTGAGGGGTCTGGCCTGAAAGAATCATGAGAATAGTGATATGAGCTGGAAATAAGATTTTGTCAACCCCTGACCCTAAATATCCCCACGGTCCCTTCGCTTAAACTATTCTGACCTTCTCTTAGGCCCGTGAGAGTCACACTTGTGACTGCCTTAGGGGCTTTATAGTGCTGCTCCTGGGGCCCCTGCCCTGGTAACCCATTTTCCTCTCGTGCTCAACTGTCTACCTCAGGCTTACTTTTGAGGTCTCAACTTTCACATCAGTTTTCCATGAAGGCCTTTTCTGGCCACAAACCGCTTTATCCCCCATTTAAATTACTCATCCTCTTTTCCTTTCTCTGAGCACCCTGAAAACTTGCTCCATTTCAGTATTTGTCCTAAGGGGATATAGTCGTTAGAGAGAAGCTTGCTGAAACATCTGTCTCCCCGTTCCAGCCGCAGCCCCATGGTGAAAGTTGCCATTGTCTGTTTGGTTCTCCACTGTATATCCTGAGGGCCTATTCCGATGTCTGTTACATAATAGACTCTCCAGGATGTTTGTGGGAGGAATAATTGAAACTGAATGGAAAGGAAGGAAGAATAAGAATCAGTAGAGGGATTGGTATGTGAATGTATATATTCATGCTCTCCAGCAGATGTGGCTCCCTGGGGCCCTGACAGTGGGGACACAGACAGGGATATGTGAGGGAGAGCAAAGGGATGAAAGATACCCAGATATGGAATATGTGGAACGGGATGGAAGGGAGAAAGAGAAACTCAGCAGAAGAACCAGCTGGAGGACTGAAACGATCTAGGAAGGAGAGAGAGAGAAGTGGCGGCAAAGAGAGAGGGAGGACTCAGCGGAGACGAGGGAGAGGTGGGGGGAGAGGGACAGGAAGTAGGACTGCAAGGTGACAAGCAGAAAGCCAGGGGCAGGAGGAAAGTTAAGGAGCGCCTCTCCCCAGAGGCACACCTTACTGGGTGGTGATCAAAATAATGAATTCCACAAGTTCCCCCTTTTCTTTCTTTCACTGTCATCTCTTAACGTTGGCCATGAAAATTTAGAGCTGTCTGTAAAAATCAAGACAACAAAGGTCCCACCTCACTCATTGCTTTTGGCGAAAAGCTGGTGGCTGAGCTCTCACCAGCAACAAGGCTACAGGCAGGAAACACGAAGAGCACACTCTTCATTCTGAAGCAGCTGCATTCAGGTGGCTATGTGGGAAGCACACACCGTGAAGGTAATAGACTGATGTCTGCATTGTATTTGTAGAAAGGAAAAAAAAAAAAAAGGAAACATTTTATCAAGTCTTTCATGTAATATGCCATGGAGAATTCCCCATTGTGGGGCACTGGAAAAGAACTGAGTCCTCTCAGGGACAAAACAAGGAATTGCAGATGGAAGTTGCCCTGCTGCTGGTATTGGGAATTCCCTATATCTAAACCTCTAAAATGGAGTAGGGTGAGGGGCATGTGAGCATGTGGAGGTGTTGGCAGGAATCTGACGGTATGGGACTAGTGTTTGTCCACAGGACAAAACAACATCTTCCCCCTACCCTACACTGCCACTCTGCCCTCTCCCCGGGGCTTTCTCTAAATGAGGCACAGACATGAGGGCGTCGAACACTGTTCACTGGGCTAGTTCCCAGCACCCCTCAATTTAGAGCCTTCTGGTGGAGTTGGGTTGAAGCACAGGCTTGGACTCAAGAATGAAGCAGAATCTCTTTGACTACTTCTGCATCTTACCACCACTGACCCCTAATGTGCAAGGATGATGACTCAGCCCCAAATCTCCAGTGAGAAGAAAGGAAGAGAGAGTGATGTGGCAGCACCCCAGCCTTCACAGGTTGGCACTGGCTCAGTTTACTGCTTAGTGTTGCAAGAGAGAGAGAACATGCACATGTCTTACATGCATGGGTGCCACCTCACAGCGTGCAGTGGTACTGCGCTCAGTGCTCCGGAATCTGGCCCGTGTAAAGGAGTGGGGAAAGGGCCTGGGAGTGGGGGCTTTCCCTTGCCTGAGGAGAGGGAAGAGAAGCGTGACCCTAGTAGATTCCCTGCTAGTTAGAACCACGGATGGGAACTGATCTGATCCTAGGAAAAGGAGGTCACGTGTAAAGTCTCAAGGGATTTTGCTGTTAAAATCTCAAATGTACTAGTTCTGGAAAGTGTTAAAATGTGGACTTGTTGAGAAAAACAAATGCGAATTCACAATAGTGTATTTTCATTAGAAAATGAAGAAGCAATAAAATCTGGCATATAATCACTGATGCTTTTAAAACTTTTATCATGTTGGAAATCAGTCACGTGCTTTGGTTGACAACATACAACTATATTTATAAAATATAACAGGGTGAGGTCTATATAAATTACAAAACAAGGATATTTGCTTTATACATTTATTATAACGTGTTGATTACTTTCATAAAGCAAACACTACAAGAAAATATGAAGGTGGATACAGTAAAGTAAATATATCAAATTGCAATGTTCAGAATTAGCTAGTTCTAACACTGGTTCAAAATCATTGCATACAAACATTTATTTTTTCACATGTGAGATAAACTGATAGGCTGGAAGGTGGTTGGCAAGAAAGGGAGATGGCTTTACGGAAGTGATTTTTACAATGATCAGCTTTTACCATACATGCTATTCAAATAAAAGGCATTAGATTTTATTTTATTGGACGATGATAAAATAAAGGCCGGAAAATAAGAAAGAGACAAATCTTTGGTTAATGATTTCTTTACCTGAAGAGATATTTAATTCCTGGAAGATTACTCCAAGGTTAAGGAAGAAGACTTCTGGAAACCGATAAAATGTGGATCTACTGACAAAAATAAATGTAAGTTCACACACAAAAAATCCCCCCTGAAAGTAATATTATGCTGTATGTGAACTGACTGGAATTTAGATAAAAACACAAAAAAAGAAAAAAAAAAAAGAAGAACAAAGCAACAAAATCTAGCATATAGATGCTATTTTAAAACTTTAAATGGTGGGTATAAATTGAACACATGTAGCTACCTTTACAAAATGTAAGAGGGTGAAGTAGACATAAATTTAAAAACATAGGAGTGTGATTTCATAAATCTATTATAACATGTTGACTGTTAAAAATAATCTAGGACTATGAGAAAAAATAAGTACAAAACAACTAATTATAGCAATTTTAAACTCCAGAATTTTCTAGTTCTAACACTGGATCAAAATCACTCCAGATACCTTATTGTTCATCTATTAAATAAAAGGGTAGGTTAGCAGGTGGAAAGCAAGAAAGAGGGATAACTTGAAATAAATGAATATCCTAAAAATTGGCTTACACCAATATACGCTGTTCAAAAAAATATATTACATTTTACCACTATGCTAAAATAAAGAGAAAGGGAACAAGAAAGAGATGAATCATGGTTTTGGGATATATGTTTCTGGAAGATTCCTCCAAAGTTAGGAAAATAGATTCTCCGTAACATTATATGTTTGGGACCTTTATTAGTTTCATGGCTCATTTAAATTTTGTTGGGATCAGGAACACCCCTGCCTTGGAAGATAATGTACCAGGAGGATACTTTCCTTGCACTTCCTACCACAACCCCTCCCCACCTCCCTTTGTTGTTTTCTTTTTTCTTTTCTTTTTTCTTTTTTGCCTAAGGAACTGATTATTTATTTATTTATTTACTTATTTATTTATGTTATTTTTAATTTTTAATTATTTTTTATATATGAAATTTATTGTCAAATTGGTTTTCATAGGACACCCAGTGCTCATCCCAAAAGGTGCCCTCCTCAATACCCATCACCCACCCTCCCCTCCCTCCCACCCCCCATCAACCCTCAGTTTGTTCTCAGTTTTTAAGAATCTTATGCTTTGGCTCCCTCCCTCTCTAACCTCTTTTTTTTTTTTCTTCCCCTCCCCCATGGACTTTTGTTAAGTTTCTCAGGATCCACATAAGAGTGAAACCATATGGTATCTGTCTTTCTCTGTATGACTTATTTCACCTAGCATAACACTCTCCAGTTCCATCCACGTTGCTACACAAGGCCATATTTCATTCTTTCTCATTGCCACATAGTATTCCATTGTGTATATAAACCACAATTTCTTTATCCATTCGTCAGTTGATGGACATTTAGGCTCTTTCCATAATTTGGCTACTGTTGAGAGTGCTGCTATAAACATTGGGGTACAAGTGCCCCTCTGCATCAGTACTCCTGTATCCCTTGGGTAAATTCCTAGCAGTGCTATTGCTGGGTCATAGGGTAGATCTATTTTTAATTTTTTGAGGAACCTCCACACTGATTTCCAGAGTGGCTGCACCAATTTGCATTCCCACCAACAGTGCAAGAAGTTTCCCGTTCCTCCACATCCTTGCCAGTATCTATAGTCTCCTGATTTGTTCATTTTGGCCACTCTGACTGGCGTGAGGTGATATCTGAGTGTGGTTTTGATTTGTATTTCCCTGATGAAGAGCGACGTCGAGCATCTTTTCATGTGCCTGTTGGCCATCTGGATGTCGTCTTTAGAGAAGTGTCTATTCATGTTTTCTGCCCATTTCTTCACTGGGTTATTTGTTTTTCGGGTGTGGAATTTGGTGAGCTCTTTATAGATTTTGGATACTAGCCCTTTGTCCGATATGTCATTTGCAAACATCTTTTCCCATTTCGTTGCTTGCGTTTTAGTTTTGCTGATTGTTTCTTTTGCTGTGCAGAAGCTTTTTATCTTCACGAGGTCCCAATAGTTCATTTTTGCTTTTAATTCCCTTGCCTTTGGGGATGTGTCAAGTAAGAAATTGCTACGGCTGAGGTCAGAGAGGTTTTTTCCTGCTTTCTCCTCTAGGGTTTTGATGGTATCGTGTCGCACATTCAGGTCCTTTATCCATTTTGAGTTTATTTTTGTGAATGGTTTAAGGAAGTGGTCTAGTTTCATCCTTCTGCATGTTGCTGTCCAGTTCTCCCAGCACCATTTGTTAAAGAGACTGTCTTTTTTCCATTGGATATTCTTTCCTGCTCTGTCAAAGATTAGTTGGCCATACTTTTGTGGCTCTAATTCTGGGGTTTCTATTCTAGTCCATTGGTCTATGTGTCTGTTTTTGTGCCAATACCATGCTGTCTTGAGGATTCCAGCTTTGTAGTAGAGGCTAAAGTCTGGGATTGTGATGCCTCTTGCTTTGGTCTTCTTCTTCAAAATTACTTTGGCTATTCGGGCCTTTTGTGGTTCCATACAAATTTTAGGATTGCTTGTTCTAGCTTCGAGAAGAATGCTGGTGCAATTTTGATTGGGATTGCATTGAATGTGTAGATAGCTTGGGGTAGTATTGACATTTTAACAGTACTTATTCTTCCAACCCATGACCATGGAGTGTTTTTCCATTTCTCTATATCTTCTTCAATTTCCTTCATAAGCTTTCTATACTTTTCAGCATACAGATCTTGTACATCTTTGGTTAGATTTATTCCTAGGTATTTTATGCTTCCTGGTACAATTGTGAATGGGATCAGTGTCTTTATCTGTCTTTCTGTTGCTTCATTATTAGTGTATAAGCATGCAACTGATTTCTGTACATTGAATTTGTATCCTGCGATTTTGCTGAATTCATTTATCAGTTCTGGCAGACTTTTGGTGGAGTCTATCGGGTTTTCCGTGTATAATATCATGTCATCTGCAAAAAGTGAAAGCTTGACTTCATCTTTGCCAATTTTGATGCCTTTGCTTTGATTTTGATGTCTGATTCCTGATGCTAGCACTTCCAACACTATGTGAAACAACAACAGTGAGAGTGGACATCCCTGTCGTGTTCCTGATCTCAGGGGGAAAGCTCTCAGTTTTTCCCCATTGAGGATATTAGCTGTGGGCTTTTCATAAGTGGGTTTTTTTTTTATTTTTAAGTATCTTCCTTCTATCCTGACTTTCTCGAGGGTTTTTTTTTTTCTAAGAAAGGATGCTGAATTTTGTCAGATGCTTTTTCTGCATCGATTGACAGGATCATATGGTTCTTATCTTTTCTTTTATTAATGTGATGTATCACATTGATTGATTTGTGAATGTTGGACTAGCCCTGCAGCCCAGGAATGAATCCTACCTGATCATGGTGTATAATTCTTGTTACATGCCGGTGAATTCGATTTGCGAGTATCTTATTGAGAATTTTTGCATCCACATTCATCAGGGATATTGGCCTCTGGTTCTCTTTTTTACTGGGTCTCTGTCTGGTTTAGGAATCAAAGTAATGCTGGCTTCATAGAATGAGTCTGGAAGTTTTCCTTCCCTTTCTATGTTTTGGAACAGCTTGAGAAGGATAGGTATTATCTCTGCTTTAAATGTCTGGTAGAATTCCCCTGGGAAGCCATGTGGTCCTGGACTCTTATTTGTTGGGAGATTTTTGATAACTGATTCAATTTCTTTGTTGGTTATGGGTCTGTTCAAGCTTTCTAATTTCTTCCTGTGTGAGCTTTGGAAGTGTGTGGGTGCTTAGGAATTTGTCCATTTCTTCCAGGTTGTCCAATTTGTTGGCATATACTTTCTCATGGCATTCCCTGATAATTGCTTGTATTTCTGAGGGATTGGTTGTAATAATTCCATTTTCATTCATGGTTTTATCTATTTGGGTCATCTCCCTTTTCTTTTTGAGAAGCCTGTCTAGAGGTTGATAAATTTTGTTTATTTTTTCAAAAAAACAACTCTTGGTTTCATCGATCTGCTCTAAAGTTGTTTTTTTTAGATTCTGTATTGTTTATTTCTGCTCTGATCTTTATTATTTCTCTTCTTCTGCTGGGTTTGGGGTTTCTTTGCTGTTCTGCTTCTGTTTCCTTTAGGTGTGCTGTTAGATTTTGTATTTGGGATTTTTCTTGTTTCTTGAGATAGGCCTGGATTGCAATGTATTTTCCTCATAGGACTGCCTTCACTGCATCCCAAAGCGTTTGGATTGTTGTCTTTTCATTTTCATTTGTTTCCATATATTTTTTTAATTTCTTCTCTAATTACCTGGTTGACCCATTCATTCTTTAGTAGGGAGTTCTTTAACTTCCATGCTTTTGGAGGTTTCCCAGACTTTTTCCTGTGGTTGATTTCAAGCTTCATGGCATTGTGGTCTGAAAGTATGCATGGTATGATCTCAATTGTTTTACACTTACGAAGGGCTGTTTTGTGACTCAGTATGTGATCTATCTTGGAGAATGTTCCATGTGCACTCGAGAAGAAAGTATATTCTGTTGCTTTGGGATGCAGAGTCCTAAATATATCGTCAAGTCCATCTGATCCAATGTATCATTCAGGGCCCTTGTTTCTTTATTGACCGTGTGTCCAGATGATCTATCCATTTCTGTAAGAGGAGTGTTAAAGTGCCCTGCAATTACCACATTCTTATCAATAAGGTTGCTTATGTTTGTGGTTAATTGTTTTATATATTTGGGGGCTCCCGTATTCGGCGCATAGACATTTATAATTGTTAGCTCTTCCTGATGGATAGACCCTGTAATTATTATATAATGCCCTTCTTCATCTCTTGTTACAGCCTTCAATTTAAAGTCTAGTTTGTCTGATATAAGTATGGCTACTCCAGCTTTCTTTTGACTTCCAGTAGCATGATAGATAGTTCTCCATCCCCTCACTCTCAATCTGAAGGTGTCCTCAGGTCTAAAATGAGCCTCTTGTAGACAGCAAATACATAGGTCTTGTTTTTTATCCATTCTGACAGCCTATGTCTTTTGGTTGGCGCATTTAGTCCATTTACATCCAGTGTTATTATAGAAAGATATGGGTTTAGAGTCATTGTGATGTCTGTAGGTTTCATGCTTGTAGTGATGTCTCTGGTACTTTGTGGTCCTTGTAACATTTCACTCACAGAATCCCCCTTAGGATCTCTTGTAGGGCTGGTTTAGTGGTGATGAATTCCTTCAGTTTTTGGGAAGACCTTTATCTCTCCTTCTATTCTGAATGACAGACTTGCTGGATAAAGGATTCTCAGCTGCATATTTTTTCTGTTCATCACATTGACGATTTCCTGCCATTCCTTTCTGGCCTGCCAAGTTTCAGTATATAGATCTGTGACTAGTCTTATCGGTCTCCCTTTATATGTTAGAGCGTGTTTGTCCCTAGCTGCTTTCAGAATTTTCTCTTTATCCTTGTATTTTGCCAGTTTCACTATGCTATGTCATGCAGAAGATCGATTCAAGTGAGGTGTGAAGGGAGTTCTCTGTGCCTCTTGGATTTCAATGCCTTTTTCCTTCCCCAGATCAGGGAAGTTCTCAGCTATGATTTGTTCAAGTCCACCTTCAGCCCCTTTTTCTCTCTCTTCCTCCTCTGGAATCCCTATTATACAGATATTGTTACGTTTCATTGCACCACTTAGTTCTCTAATTCTCCCCTCATACTCCTGGATTTTTTAATCTCTCTTCTTCTCAGCTTCCTCTTTTTCCATAATTTTATCTTCTAACTCACCTATTCTGTCCTCTGCCTCTTCAATCCGAGCTGTGGTCGCCTCTATTTCATTTTGCACCTCATTTATAGCATTTTTTTAGCTCCTCCTGACTGTTTCTTAGTCCCTTGATCTCTGTAGTAATAGATTCTCTGCTGTCCTCTATGCTTTTTTCAAGCCCAGCGATTAATTTTATGAGTATTATTCTAAATTCTTGTTCCGTTATATTGCTTAAATCGGTTTTGGTCAGTTCGTTAGCCGTCGCTACTTCCTGGAGTTTCTTTTGAGGAGAATTCTTCCATTTGGTCATTTTGGAGAGTCCCTGGAGTGGCGCGGAACTACAGGGCTCTTCCTCTGTGCTGTCTGGAGTAACTTGCATTGGTGGGTGGGGCCGCAGTCAGACCCGATGTCTGTCCCCAGCCCACCGCTGGGGCCACATTCAGACTGGTGTGTAGTTTATCTTCCCCTCTCCCAGGGGCAGGACTCACTGTGGAGTGGTGTGGCCCCTGTCTGGGCTACTTGTACCCTGCCAGGCTTTTGGTGCTACTTCTATGGGATCTGGCGTATTAGCCAGGGTGGATCTGCAAGATTCACAGTGGCGGGAAGGGCAGGCTCAGCTCGCTTTGCCTTCAGTGCTCCGCTACTGGAGGGGCCCTGTGGCACCGGCTGGGAGGCAGACAGACCCGTCAGAGGGATGGATCCACAGAAGGACAGCGTTGGGTGTTTGCGTGGTGCAAGCAAGTTCGGTGACAGAAAGTGGTTCCCTTTGGGATTTCGGCTGGGGGATGGGCGAGGGAGATGGCACTGGCCAGCGCCCTTGTGCCCCGCCGAGCTGAGCTCTGTCTTCTGGGGCTCAACACCTCTCCCTCCCGGTGTCCTCTCGCCCTCCCTCTCTGTGAGCAGAGCTGTTGACTTATAACATTCCAGATGTTGAGTCCTGCTGGCTGTCAGAACTCACGCAATCCGGCCCCTCTGCTTTTGCAAGTCAGACTCGGGGGTTCTGCTTTGCTGGGCAGGCTGCCCCTCCATCGCCCGGCTCCCTCCCACCAGCCCGTGTAGCGTGCACCGCCTCTCCGCCCTTCCTACCCTCTTCCGTGGGCCTCTTGCCTACGCTTGGCTCTGGAGAGTCCGTTCTGCTAGTCTTCTGGCGGTTTTCTGGGTTCTTTAGGCAGATGTGGGTGGAATCTAAGTGATCAGCAGGACGCGGTGAGTCCAGCGTCCTCCTACGCCGCCATCTTCCTCCAGTCTCCTCTCCCTTTGTTGTTTTCAAATACACCCATTTATTAAAGTGTAACTTACAAAATATTATACAAGTAAACACACCACACCTATGCAATCACCACTCAATCTGAAATGTAGAATATCATGTAGCTCCCTATCAAGGCCCTCTTGTGCCCCTTCCCAGTTACCCCCATCCCTCATCTGCAAAGTAACCACAGCTGTCACCTCCAGCAGCAAGGTGCACATTTGTCTGATTTTAAATTTATGTGAATGGAATCATATAGTATAGAGTCTTCTGTGTGTGGCTTCTTTTCACTCAACATCATTTTCCTGTGTTTTATCCATGCTCTTGGGTATGGTAGTTATCCAATCATTTAATTGTTACATTTTATTCTATCATGGGAATGCGTATGATTTATTCATTAATTTTACTTGTTATAAATATTAAGGTAGTTTTTTTTTTGGTCTGGGATAGTACATATTTTGTGATATGAACAATACTGTACATATTTTAGAGATAATTGTACTTACAGATGTGCATTTGTAGAGTTACCTACAAGCTGAACAGCTAGGTCATAGGACATTGCCTACACTCAGCCTTATTAAACAGTACCAAAGAAATTTCCAAAATGATCGTACCAAAATGATTTTCTAAAATGATTTAAAAAAATGTTGTGTGGTAAAACGTATATAACATAATAGTTATCATTTCAACCATTCATAAGTGTAGAATTCTGTGGTATTAAATAACATTCACAATGTATCCATCACCATCACCACTAACTATACTTAAAACTTTGTCATCATCCCCAACATAAACTACGTACCTATTAAAAAAATAACTCCCCATTTCTTACTCCCACCAGCCCCTAGCAATCTCTTATTCTACCTTTTGCCTGTAGGAATTTGCTTATTCTAGGTAACTCATGTAAGTGAAATATGTTATATGATACGAATGTAAATATAGTATTTGTTTTACTGCGTCTGGCTTGTTTTAGGTAGCATAACGTTTTCAAGGTCCACCAATGTTGAGGTGTATGTCAAAATTTCATTTTTTATGTCTGAGTAATATTCCGTTGTGTGCATATACCTTATTTTGCCTACCCGTTCATCCGTTGATGGACACATGGCTGTTTACACCTCATGGCTATTGTCAATAATGCTGCTATGAACATGGGTACACACATTTCTGTTCAAGTCTGTGTTTTCAATTTTTTCTGGATATATACCTTTGAGTGGAATTGCTAGGTCATATAGTAGTTCTGTATTTAACTTTTTAAGAAGCTGCCAGCACCTCAGCCATGAAAAGCTGTGATCAGCAATCAGAACACAGAACCTCGACATTTAGAGAGCAAGGTCCTTATTGCCCACACTGGCTCCAGCAAGCCACACCAGCTGCCTGCCTGTATTTTCTTCTAAACACTTTATTATTTTACATTTATTATTTAGATGTGAAATACATCTCAAATGTATTATTTCACATTTTGTGAAGATGGGGGAATATTCTTTATAGAGATTCTATATATAGAGATATACAGTTGATACCACACAAGTTATTAAAAAGACCATCTTCTCCCCCACCTCACTGCGATGGCATTTACATCATCAATGACCATAGTGTGCATGCATGTTTCCAGATTCTTTAGTGTATTCCATCTGTCTGTTTATCCTTGCACCAACAATATAATGTCTTCATTATAACTTTCCATTAACTCTTCTTACAGAGTCCTTCAGCTATGCTTTTCTTCCTCAAGATTACTTTGGTTCTTTCTCCCCGTTTACATTTACATATACGTTTTAGACAATTTCCAAAATTCCTGCTGTGTTTTTAAAATTTAATTAAATTTAAATTGGTTCAAATTCCAGTATAGTTAACATGTACTGTCATATAAGTTTCATGTGTACAATATACTGATTCAACAATTCCATTCATCACCCAGTGCTCATCACAACAAGTGCACTCCTTAATCTCCATCGCCTATTTCACCTCACCCACCCACCTATAGAGTTTGTTCTCTATAGTAAGAGTCCGTTTCTTGGCTTCTCTCTCTTTCTCTCTCCCTCTCCCTCTCCTTCTCCCTCTCCCTCTCCTTCTCTCTTCCTTTACTCTTGTAGTTGCTGTTGTTTCTTAAGTTCCACACATGAGTGAAATCATATAGTATTTGTCTTTTTCTGACTGACTTATTTCACTTAGCATTATACTCTCCAGCTCCATCCATGCCGCTGCAAATGGCAATATTTCTTTGTTTTTTTTTTATGGCTGAATAATATTCTTTGTATATTTTGGATGTTAACCTTTTATCGGATATGTCATTTGCAAATATCTTCTCCCATCCCATAGGATGCCTTTTAGTTTTGTTGATTGTTTCCTTCACCGTGCAGTAGCTTTTTATTTTGATGTAGTCCCAATAGTTTATTTTTGCTTTTATTTCCCTTGTCTCAGGAGACATAGCTAGAAAAATGTTGCTGTGGCCAATGTCAGAGACCTTACTGCCTGTGCTCTCTTTCAAGGATTTTTATGTTTTTAGGACTCACATTTAGGTCTTTAATCCATTATGAGTTTATTTTTGTGTGTGGTGTAAGAAAGCAGTCCATTTTCATTCTTTTGAATGTTGCTGTCCGTTTTTCCTGACAGCATTTGTTGAAGAGACTGTATTTTTTTTCCCATTGAATATTCTTTCCTGCTTTGTCGAAGATCAATTGCCCATATAGTTTTGGGTTCTTTTCTGGGTTTTCTATTCTGTTCTATTGATCTATGTGTCTGCTTTTGTGCCATACCATGCTGTTTTGATTACTACAGCTTTGTACTGTAACTTGGAGTCTGGAATTGTGATGCCTCCAGCTCTGCCTTTTTTTTTTTTTTTTTTTTTGAAATTGCTTTGGCAATTCAGGGTCTTTTGTGGTTCCATATAAATTTTGGGATTTTTTGTTCTAGTTTTGTGAAAACTGATGTTGGTTATTTTGATAGGGATTGAATTAAATGTGTAGATTACTTTGGGTAGTAGAGACATTTAAAGAATATTTGTTCTTCCAATCTGTGAGCATGGAATGTCTTTCCATTTCTTTGTGTCCTCTTCAATTTCTTTCATTAGTGTTTTATAGTTTTCAGAGTACAGGTCTTTCACCTCATCGGTTAAGGTTATTTCTAGGTATCTTATTGGTTTTGGTGCAATTGTAAGTGGGATTGATTCCTTAATTTCTCTTTCTGCTGCTTCATTATTGGTGTATAGAAATGAAACAGATTTCTGCACATTGATTTTGCATCCTGCGACTTTACCAAATTCATTTTTCAGTTCTAATAGTTTTATTTTTTGTGAAGTCATTAGGGTTTTCTCTATAGAGTATCATGTCATCTGCAAATAGTGAAAGTTTTACTTCTTCCTTACCAGTTTGGGTGCCTTTTATTTCCTATTGTTTAATTGATGTGTCCAGCTAGGACTTCCAGTACTATGTGGAATAAAACTGGTGAGAGTGGACACCCCTGTCTTGTTCCTGACCTTAGGGGGAAAGCTCTCAGTTTTTCCCTGAAAAATCTGCTGTGTTTAAAAAATTTTATTACATCACCATTTGTTAAAGAGACTGTCTTTTTTCCATTGGATATTCTTTCCTGCTCTGTCAAAGATTAGTTGGCCATACGTTTGTGGGTCTAGTTCTGGGGTTTCTATTCTATTCCATTGGTCTATGTGTCTGCTTTTGTGCCAATACCATGCTGTCTTGATGATTACAGCTTTGTAGTAGAGGCTAAAGTCTGGGATTGTGATGCCTCCTGCTTTGGTCTTCTTCTTCAAAATTACTTGGCTATTCGGGGCCTTTTGTGGTTCCATATGAATTTTAGGATTGCTTGTTCTAGGTTTCACTCTTACGATCGTGGATCCTGAGAAACTTAACAGAAACCCATGGGGGAGGGGAAGGAAAAAAAAAAGAGGTTAGAGTGGAAGAGAGCCAAAGCATAAAAGACTCTTAAAACCTGAGAACAAACTGAGGGTTGATGGGGGGTGGGAGGGAGGGGACGGTGGGTGATGGGTATTGAGGAGGGTACCTTTTGGGATGCGCACTGGGTGTCGTATGGAAACTAATTTGACAATAAACTTCATAAAAAATTTAAAAAAAAATTTTATTACACTGTTTCTATAGAGCAATTTGGGCAGTATTTACATCTTACGTTATTGAGACTTCCATCCAGGGGCATGGTATTTATTTAGATTTTCTTTAATTGTTCTAAATAATGGGTTGTGTCTTGCATTTCTTTCCTTAGATTGATTCCTAGGTATTTTATTTTTTATGTTATTGTAGACGGCATTACCTTTGCTATTTCCTTTCCTTTTGTTTGTTCATTTTTGTTTATAGAAAAATAATTAATAGTTATATGTCCTTTTGTCTCCTGCAACCTTGTTAAGTTCACTTATTAATTCTAATAGTTTGTAAATTCTTTTGGATTTTTCTATGTGTTTAATAATATCATGTGTGAATGATAACATTTATATTCCATCCTTTCCAATTCTGTATTCTTTTCCTTGTCTATCTGTTCCATTTTCAGTTTCAGGTAGGATGCTTTAAATAATTCACCACTATTGATGTTTGCTACCTGTTTTATGGATAGTATTTACCAGGTTCAGTATTTAACAGTTCTATTCACTAATTTTCTAAGAATTTTTCAAAAAATAATTAATTTTGTAAAATTATATGTTTCTATATCCATTGAGATGTTTCTATATCCATTCTAAAATTATATGTTGCTATATCCATTGTCATATAACTTAACTCTCTTCTATTAATATGTGGAACTACACTGATAGATTTTCCAACATTAAATCACGCTTGCCTTGCTTAATCATGCCTTAATCTCCATGGACTATCCCTTGTATATATTGCTGATTCTATTTGTTAATATTTTGTAATTATCCTTTTTGTAAGGTCTGTTTCTGGTCTTGGGTTCAGATTTTTGCTAGAGAGTTAAAATCATTGTAAAGAGTAATTTTTCTAGTCGTTCAAAGACTTTATTTGTAATTGGTGCTATTTCTTGTCTTTTTTTTTTTTTTTTTTGAGACTGGTTGACACACAATGCTACATTAGCTTTCAAGATAGTGTTGAATATACTGTACAGCATAGTGATGCTCAACATCACCGATCATCAGGAAATGCAAATCAAAACCACAATGAGATATCACCTCACACCTGTCAGAGTGGCTAAAATCAAAAACCACAAGAAATAACAAATGTCGGAGAGGATGTGGATAAAGAGGAACCCTCGTAGACTTCTGGTGGGAATGGAAATTGGTATAGCCACTGTGGAAAATAGTCTCAAGGTTCCTCAAAAAATGCATAATAGAAATGCCGTACAATCCAATAGTTCCACTACTGGATATTACCCAAAGGGAAAAAAAATAACCCTGCTGATTCAAAATACGTATGCACCCCTACGTTTATTTGCAATACTATTTACAATTGTCAAGATGTGGAAGCAAACTTAGTGTCCATCAATAGACAAATGGATAAGGAAGGTGTGGTATACATATACAATGGAGTATGATGCAGCCATAAAATTGGTGGCGTTTCTTTCCCAAGTGTTTGGAAGGATTCGTTGGTTGAACTGTCTATGCCTGAAATGTTCTTTGTGGGAAAGTGTTCAATAACATACAGTTTAAACAATAACCTTAAGATCAATCATATTTTCTATTTCTTCTGTCAGATTTGGTAAGTTGTTTCTTTCGAGAAATTTTTCATTTTATTTAAATCCTCAAATTTTTTTAGTGTAAAGTTGTCCATAACAATTTTACACCAGTTACCTCTTCAATATCTATGTCTTCATGTTGTGATCTCATTCATTCTTGATATGGTCATTTATGCTTTCTCTATGTTTGTTTTCTTGATCAGTCATGCTATTGGTTTATCAGTCATAATCTTTACAAACAAATGTTAGCTGTATTTTCTCTATCCTAGGTCTGTTTTTCTGTTTCATTGATATCTTCATTTTTTTTTAAGTTTTTAAATTCATTAAGCTTTAATGTAATTACAGATATATTTTTGTTTAAATCTACCATCTTACTATCTGCTTCTGTGTCTCCCATGTGTTTGATGTCTTTTTCTTTTTTTGTTTTTGGTTTTGGTTTTGGTTTTGTCATATTCTGATTAACCAAGTATTTATCATCATTTTATATTTCCTCTTCAGAAGCTGGTTACATGTATAATTCCTTTCTTTCTGTGACGATTCTCAAGAACACACTATGGGGGCGCCTGGGTGGCTCAGTCAGTTCAGCGCCTGACTCCTGATTTTGGCACAGGCTGTGATCTCACGGTTTGTGGAATCGAGCCCCCTGTGGGGCTCCACACTGACAGCGCAGAGCCTGCGCTGGGATTCTTCTGTGTCTCTCTCTCAGCTCCTACCCCACTCTCACACGCTCGTGCTCTCTATCTCAAAATAAATAAATAAACTTAAGAAAAGAAGAACACACTATGCATTTTGCTAATTAGAGTCTTTTTTTTTTTTATGGATACTTTCACTACTTCCCAGAAAAGGCCAAGGATATTAAAACACTTAGTTCCCTTCATGTCCCTCATCTTCTGTGTTATTTTAAGCATGCATTTTAATTTTACATATATTTTAAGGTCCATATTATACTATTTCGTACACCAATAATCATTTAGAATAACCCATATATTTTCCCCTTCCGTTTCCATTTATTCTTTTCGTATCTCCATGTTTCCATTGGTGATCATTTCACTCTACCTGAAGGATGTCCATTCTGCTCCATTCTCTCTCCTTCCTCTCTGTCTGACTCAAATTCGATATCTTATACTTATTCTCCATTTCTCATATATCTTACACTTACCTCTTTGTCTTCTATCCTTATTGCTTTCTATTTTTCATTCTGGATATTTTAATATGATATATTTTCTACTTCGTATTCCTTTCTTCTTGTCTTACCTGGTTCTAAACCAATCTGTTATGTTTTTAATTTCATTTATTTTATTTTCATTTCTAAATTTTTTTATTGTGTTATTTTTATATATTTAAGTTTTCTGGTTAAATTCTTCTTGTCATCTAGTTTCTTGAATTCCAAATGCTGGATTATTTATGGACCTGTTCATTTTATTTCTTTTTCTTTTTCTTCTTTTTTAACCTGGGGTTCCTTCCATTTAGTCCTATCTTGTTCATGCCTGCTACTTTTTTTTTTTTAGTTGTTTACTATACTTTGCATATAAAACATGTAGAGATCACTTAAGATTTTGGCCTCCAGAGAGGAATTATTTTGCCCTCTGGCATAAAGTTAGAATAGGAGACTGGACTAGTGAATCCCCTTCCCAATTCTTATTTTTGATATTTGTATTATTTTTCACTTTGTCCACTTTCATAACTTTTACATTCTGTTCTGTGCCCATAACCCCTTGACTGTTTAGTCTTCGTTCTAGTTATAAATGGGATCATTGTTCAGCATCATTCATTATACTCACACTTTTCTATTCCTGGTTTATGTATTATTGTTCATCCATGAGTTAAATAGACTTCATCATTAAGCACTGTAATTATTCTTTTAATAGGGCCATTCCATACATTCTTTCATGTTTGAAAATGTACACAAATCACCTTTATATTCAACTGTTATCTTTGTTGTGTATGACACTTTTGAGTGATAGTCTGCTCACAGTTTTGTGCACATTGCTGCATTGCCTTCTGGAATGAAATGCTGGCACCGCAAAATCTGAGCTCAAACTGATTTTTCCTCCTTGTAGGTAGGTGATTTGTCTTCTCTAGTTGACTATATGAATAATTACGTTTTTATACTTCCATTTAAATAACTTACCCTGGATTCATCTTTGTCATTATTTTTCTACACATTTTTCCAATATGTGGTGTTTTTTTGTTTTTTTTTTTTTTGTTTGTTTTGTTTTGTTTTGAGCCAGAGCTTCAGCATGTTGTGTGTGTGTGTGTGTGTGTGTGTGTGTGTGCGTGTGTGGGTTTTTTTTTTTTTTTTTTTTTTACTTCAAGGGAAATTTCCTACACTGTTGAAATGTTATTAGATTTCATATATTTTTAGGGATCCAACTAAACTAATTTTGTATTAATTTTGTTCCCCATTTTTATGACTTTCCTAATTGCTATAATTTTCCTGTTTCCTTTCTTTGCACTCACTGTAATGATCACAAGCCAGTTTCTTCTTTGACGTTATTCTTTTTAAAATAAGTCTTTTATTTTTGAAGTGCTTTATATTTACAGAAAACTTATGAAGATAGTACAGACTTTATAGAGAGTTTCCTTTATTATTAACCCCTTATGTTAGTATAGTAAATTTGCCACAATTAGCAAAATAATATTAAAACGTATTATTTTTTTAAACTTTATTTATTTCTGTATTTCTTTATGTATGTATGTATGTATGTATGTATGTATGTATGTATTTATTTATTTTGAGAGAGACAGAGAGAGGGAGAGAGGCAGAGAGAGGAGAGAGAGAATCCCAAGCACGTCTCACACTGTTAGTGTGGAGCCTGATGCGGGGCTCGAAATCAGGCACCATGAGATCACCACCTGAGTGGAAGTCAAGAGTCGGATGCTTAACCGACTGAGCCACTCAGGCACCCCAATATTAATATTTATTAACTAAAGCCTACACTTCCTTGGTTTTACCTACTCTCTTTCTGTTATAAGATCCCATCCAGGATACCACATTTAGTCATCACTTCTCCTTAGGTTCCTCCTGCCTGTGACAGTTTTTTAGTCTTTCTTTGTTTTTGATGACCTTGACAGTGTTGAGGAAGTATTGGTCAGATATTTTGCAGAATGCCCCTAACTTGGATTTCGTCTGATGTTTGTTTCATGGTTAGACTGGGGTTTGGGGTTTGGAGGAGGAAGATCACAGCACAGAGGTTAAGTGTTATTCTCATCACATTATATTAATTTTTTTTTACATTTATTTATTGTTGAGAGACAGAGTGAGACAGAGTACAAGCGGGGGAGGGACAGAGAAAGAAGGAGACACAGAATCTGAAGCGGGCTCCAGGCTCCGAGCAAGCATTCAGCACAGAGCCCGACGCCGGGCTCGAACCCACGAACTGGGAGATCATGACCTGAGCCAAAGTCGGTCACTTAACCAACTGAGCCACCCAGGTGCCCCCCCCATCACATTATATTCAGGGTACATTCTATCAACATGATTTATCACTCTTAAGGTTAACTCGGGTTTCTTCACTATAACGTTACTCTTTTTTCCATTTTTCCATTCTTTACTCTTTGGAATGAAGTCACTGTGAGCAGCCCACACTTAAGGAGTGGAGACTATGTTCAACCTCCTTGAGTGTGGGGTTTCTATAAAAAATTATTCGGAATTCTTAACTATGGGAAATTTGTCTATTTCACCTCCATTTATTTTCTTCAATCACTTATTTATGCTAGTGTGGAATCATGGGTACATATTTTACACTTTGGATTATAATTCAATACTACTTTATTTATGTTGTCCCCCAATTGTTTCAGCTTTGGCCATTAGAATATCTTTCAGTTGGCTCCAGTGTCTCTTTGACTTAACCCCATCATTGATTTTTTTTTTTCAGTACTTCATTACTTTCAGTACTTCTTCACTTTCTGGTACTGCAAAATGCTCCCTACTCATGTTGCATATTCCCTGCCTCAGTCCTAGAATTAGTCATCTCTTCAAGGAGTCCCAATTCTTTTTATCAAAGAATGATATTAGAAATCAAGGCCTGTAGAGAACAAACTGATGGCTACCAGAAGGGAGGTGGGTGGGGGATGGGTTAAATAGGTGGTGGGTATTAAGGAGTGCATTTGTTGTGATGAGCACTGGGTGTCGTATGGAAGTGTTGAATCACTCTTTTGAACAACTGAAACTATTACTACACTGTACATTAACTACCCGGAATTTGAATAAGAACTTTAAAAAAAAGGAAATCAAGGGCTGGGTATGAGGTGGCTGATGTTATTCCTACTTTTTTCTTTGTTGCTTTCCTTCTTATTTCTAATATATTTGCTAGACTTACAATGGTGGGTTTGGGGGGGGGTTGTTTGTTTGTTTGTTGTTTGTTTTTTAGTTCTTGCTTCATTTCCCAAGCTCAGAAATTTTTCCTTTCATCACATTCTGTTGTTCTAATTTCCTGTCTTTGAACTCCTGTTTAATTGAATGTGTATTATGGTTAAATTCTTCCGCATTATGAAGTACTTACAGAGAATAGTTGATTTTTTTTTTCTTTTGGGTAATGCTGCTTTCTTGGCTCTTCTGTTCCCTACTCCTTCTTCAAGGATAGCCAATATATTGATTTATGAACACCATAGGTTAGTTTTGCCTGTTTTAATAATTTATATAAATGGAAGCAGACAGGTTGTATTATTTGATGTTTAAGTTCTTTAATTTAATATTATATTTGTGTGATTCATCTTGATTGATGTGTGTAGCAGTAGATCACTCATTTTCATATAGTATTATATGAATAGAACATAATGTATGTATCCATTTCACTATGGCACTTGATTAGTTTCAAGAGAGTTGGGAGAAAGAGAGAACAGGAGAGATTAATAATAGATCTATCATCCTTTTCTTCCATTTGCTCTTTTTTACACAAGTTTCCCATCCTATCCAAGAGTACCTAGCTCTCTAGATGAAAATCTGCCCACATGCAGAAGTCCATGAGCAAGAAACCTGGGAGTCAAAAATCACGTGAGTGTTGGGAATCCAGCAGTGATTTGGGAACATGCAAGTAAAATACTTGACCTGATTGTGTGAGGATAGTGTCTGAATGAACGCGTGTGTCATTTGAACAAATATGAGATAAAGGAGTGTTTTGAGTATCTCATTATAGGTATTTTACATGTGATTAAATCTGTGCAAAATACAGAGTGAACATGTATATTTACAGTGTATATTTACAGTATATATACAGTGAACATGTATATTTACAGTGTAGGCTATGTAATGTGTGGAGTACATTTTAATAAGTGTGTTTTCATCTGAGAAGGGGTTGTGACCTCTAAGCAGGGGTTTAACCTTAGAAAAGGTGCATTCCATTTTACTGAGTGTGAGCAGCACATCAAATAGTATGCATATGTATCATCTGAATGTGACCTTTCAAATGTGAGTGACATCTGAATGTATAGATTAAAACAAAACGAATGTTTGTGCCATTTGAATGGATGTATAAGACTGCTCAATGAGAGGTTCCCAACTGAATGAATGCAATGCCTGAAAGCATTATAACTTCTCAATGAGTATTTGGCATCTGAGAGAGTGTGTGTTGCCTCTTGTTGAGTGTATGTGATATCATGATGACTGTGTACTAGATGAGGGTAACATCTGTGTGTATAACATCTGAATATTTTTCTCCTATCTCAGTCAGTCTATAAATATTGAATGCATGTACATACCACCTGAGTAAGGAAGCTAATCATCTGAACTTTAGTGTTACACGTCTGAATGAAGGTGTGTGCCATCTGAATGTGTGAGCAATATGTGAAAGAACGTAAGTAGCAAGTATATACCTATGATAGCTAAGGTGCTATGTATGATATATTCAGGATTGTGTGCCATATCTATAAAGTATATGGGAAATATCTGAGCCTGTGTTTGATGTCTGGATCATTGAATGGGTTCCAAATGAGTGTAACAAAATAATGAGTGAATGTAACATCTAATGTATGTTGTAACTGAATGTGTGACAAATATGTATTTAAACTCCTTCAGAATATGTGTTGCATTCCTACCGTATGTCAAGCAGTGTTCAAATGCTGGGGTTACAGCAGTAAGCAAGAGAGACAAGAAAATGGGTTCATGTAACATCTGAGTGTGGTATCTTAAGGAATAATTGTGACCTCAGGGAAAATGTGTCTAATATTTTGAATTTTGAATAAGTGAGTTTTTAGTATAAACATTTAATTTTAGAATGGTTCAAGATTTAAAGGAAAGTTGAAAGATGGTACAGAGAGTCATCATATACCCTTCACACAGTTAACTCTAATGTAATCATTTTACATAACTATAACTACATCGCATTTGTCAAAACTAAGAAATTAACCTTGGCACGTTACTAGTAACTGAATAACAGACTTTATTGAGATTTCACCTGCTTTTTCCCCCACCAATATTCTTCCTTTTTCTTCCAAGATTTTATTTAAATTCCAGTTAGTTAACATATAGTGTAGTATTGGTTTCAGGCGTAGAATGTAGTGCTTCATCACTTACGTATAACACCCATTGCTCATCACAACAAGTGCCCTCTTTAATGCCCATCACCCATTTAGCCCATCCCCTCACCCACCTCCCCTCCAGCAACCCTCAGTTTGCTCTCTGTAGTTAAGAGTCTCTTGTGGTTTGCCTCCCTCTACCAATATTCTTTAACTGTTCAAATGTCCAATCTGGAATATCACATTGCAATTAGTCATCATATCGCCTTTGTCTTGTAGAATCAGCCATTACAACCAGAAGCTCTGGTTCCTTTCATTGGAGCATGTATTTAGAAACCAAGGTCTGGGCAGTGGGTGTGCACTATAGCGTTCACTGCTTCTATGCCCTCTCAGTGGAAAGAGCTATGTAATAAATGTATGTATACTAATCCATGTATACACACATATGTATAAATAGATATAGATGAAGATTTATATATATAACATATATATATATATGAATAGATATGGATGAAGATTTATATATATATATATATATATAACATATATATAAATAGATATGGATGAAGATTTATATATATATATATATATAAATATATATAACATATACAGATAGATAGATAGATAGATATGGATGAAGATTTATATAACACACACCCCCCCACACACACATATATAACATGTATAACATGAGATTAATACTAATGTTTCTAACTCTCACTGCAAAGGCTTTATTCTAGCCTTCCACCCTTGCTTATTTGAAACTTCTTTCTTAGACATTGAGAGACATGGATATGTATAATACAGTTTCAGAATTGCTAACCTATATGTCCGTGGTAAGTTAACAGAATACAGCGTTTATGTATAATTATTAGGTTCCTGTTTGGTTTTTTTAGCCATTCTAATACATTCTAATACATAGTGGCATTTGGTAGTTTTAATTTTCATTTCCCTGATGGAAAACAATGTTGGCCATCTTTGGAAATATTTATTTGCCATTCATGTGTCTTCTTCAATGAGATGTCTATTCAAATCTATTCTCCATTTTTTAATTAGGTTTTTTATTTCTTCGGTAAATTCTAAATGTTCTTTGTATTTTCTAGCCACAAGTACATTGTTAGATCTAGGATTTGCAAATCAGTGGCTTGTTTTTAATCATTTATTTTTTTATTTTTATTTTTTTATTAAATTTTTTTTTAACATTTATTCATTTGTCCGACTGAGAGAGACAGATCATGAGCGGGGGAGGGGCAGAGAGAGAGGGAGGCACAGAATCCAAAGCAGGCTCCAGGCTTGGAGCTGCAAGCTGTCAGCACAGGGCCCGACGCGGGGCTCAAACTCATGGACTGCGAGATCATGAACTGAGCTGAAGTTGGGCGCTTAACCGACTGAGTCACCCAGGCGCCCCATTTTTTCATTTATTTAAAGGGGTCTTTAGAGGGGCAAAGGTTCTTAATTTAATAAAGTTCAATTTATTAATACTTTTCTTCTCTTTATGTTGTATCTGAGAAATCATTGCCTAGCCCATGGTCACAAAGATACTCTTCTGTGCTTTACTATGGAAGTTTAATAGTTTTAGGTTATACATTTTGGTCTGTAATTAGCTTTTCTTCTTTTGTCCTGGATTTTATTTTATTTATTTCTATTTATTTATTTTTGGAATTTATCTATTTATTTTGAGAGACACAGAGAGTGCAAGTGGAGGGGGGCAGAGAGAGAGGGAGAGAGAGAACGCTAAGCAGGCTCCACACTGTCAGTGTAGAGCCCAACGGAGGGCTCGATCTCACAAATCATGAGATCATGACCTGAGCCAAAAGCAAGAATCAGACGCTCAACCAACTGAGCCACCCAGATGCCCCTATTTATTTTTAAAATTTAATTCCAATATAATTCACATACAGTAATATCAGTTTCAGCTGTGCCATATAGAGATTCAACAATTCCATACATCACCCAGTGCTCATCACGACAAGTGCCTTCCTCGATCCCCTTCCCCATTTAACCCCCACCCCAACCTCCCTACTGGCAACCATCAGTTTGTGTTCTATAGTTAAGAGTCTGTTTCTTGGCTCCTCTCTGTCTCTGTCTCTGTCTCTGTCTCTCTCTCTCTCTCTCTCTCTCTCTCCCCTCTCTCTCTTTGCCCTTGTTCATTTGTTTTATTTCTTAAATTCCACATATGAGTGAAATCATATGGTATTTGCTTTCTCTGGCTGACTTATTTCACTTAGCATTATACTCTCTAGCTCCATCTATGTCATTGTAAATGGCAAGATTTCGTTATTTTTTTTTGTGGCTGAATAATATTCCGCTGTATGCGTATACTACATCTCCTTTATCTGCTTCCATAACTTGGCTATTGTAAATAATGCTGTCACTAATTTTCACTGTATTTTGTATATGGTGATAGCTATGGATCAAAGCCAGGTTTGTTTGTTTGTTTGTTTCTATACAGATGTCCAATTTTTCCAGCACTACCTGTTATAAAGACTGTCCCTTCTCCATTGATGACCTTTGCCCATTGTCCAAAATCAACTGACAACACCTGTCTGGAAAAATTTCTTGACTCTCTGTTCTGTTCCACAAATCTATGTGTGTATACTTTTACCTTGATTAATTACTGTAGCTTTAGAGTAAGTCTTGAATAGGGTAGTGTGAGTTCTCCAACTTTACTTTGGTAGGAATTTGCCTTACATGAGATTTTTTTTGGCTTATATTATAAATGCTATAATCAGTTTGTGAATATCTAAAAAAATAATACTTACTGGGTTAATAATTGAGATTGTGTTGAAGTTATAAATCAAATTGGGGAGAATTGACATCTCAACGGTATTGGGTATTTCAATCCATGAACGCAGAATTTCTCTTTATTTGTTTAGATATTCTTTAATTTCTTTCACAAATTTTGTAGTTTTCAGCAAACCTGCACGTGTTGTTAAATTTACACCCAAACACTTAATTTTTTTGTGTGTACAATTGTATCTTTTGTGCAAATAATATGTTTTATTTCAAATTTAGATTTTCCTTTACTAGCATATAGGAATTTAGTTGAATTTTTTCAAGCTTTTATCCAAATTCCAGTCAGCCAACATACGATGTAATATTAGTTTCAGGTGTAGAATTTAATGATTTGTTTTCTAACTTGCAGTTTCTAGATGCTATTAAAAAAATGGACTTTCTACATAGACAATCATATCAGCAAATAAAATTAAGTTTATATATTTCTTACCAATTGTATTTTTTTTCCTCCAAGTGTTTATTTGAATTTCAGGTTGTTAACATACAGTGCAATATTAGTTTCAGGTGTAGAATTTAGTGATTCATCACTTACATAAAACACCTGGTGCTCATCAAAACAAGGGCACGCCTTAATCCCCATCACCTATTTAACCCATCCCCCTACCCACATCCCCTCCAGTAGCCATCGGTTTGTTCTCTATAGTTAAGAGTGTGTTTCTTGGTTTGGCTCTCCTTTTTCCCCCCATGTTGATTTGTTTTCTTTACTAAATTCTACATATGAGTGAAATAATATGGTATTTGTCTTGCTCTAATTTATCATAATACTCTCTAGTTCCATCATAATACTCTCTAGTTCCATCCATGTTGTTACAAATGGCAAGATTTTATTCTTTTTTATGGCTGAGTAATATTCCATTATATATAATATTGTATATAATATAATATATAATATATATAGTATAATATATAATATATAATATATGTATGTATACATACATATATAATATAATATATAATATATATAGTATAATATATAATATACAATATACAATATACAATATATAATATATGTATGTGTACATACATACATAGAGAGAGAGAGAGATCTATATATCTCACATCTTCTTTAGATGAGCGTTTGGGCTCTTTTCATAATTTAGCTATTGTTGATAATGCTGCTACAACATCGGGGTGCATATGCCCCTTTGAATCTGTAGGTAAGGGTAAATACCTACTAGTGCAATTGCTGGATCGTGGGGTAGTTCTATTTTGAACTTTTTGAGGAACCTCCATACTGTTCTCCAGAGTGGCTGTACCAGTTTGCCATCCCACCAACAGTTTAAGAGTGTTCTCCTTTCTCTGCATCCTCACCAACACTTGTTGTTTCTTGTGTTGTTGATTTTAGCCATCCTGACAGGTACGAGGTGGTATCTCATTGCAGTTTTGATTTGTATTTCCCTGATGATGAGTGATTTTGGGCACCTTTTCATGTGTGTGTTCGCCGTCTGGATGTCTTCTTTGGAAAAGTGTCTATTCATGTCTTCTGCCCATTTCTTCACTGGATTGTTTGCTTTTGGGGTGTTGATTTGTATAAGTTCTTGACACATTTTGGATACTAGCCTTTATCAGATATGTCATTTGCAAATATCTTCTCTGATTCCATAGGTTGCCTTTTAGTTGTGTTGACTGTTTCCTGCGCTGAGCAGAAATATTTTATTTTGATGTAGTCCCAATACTTTCTTTTTTTTTATTTTTTTTTAAATGTTTATTTGTTTTTTGGGGGCGCCTGGGTAGCTCAGTCTGTTAAGCGTCTGACTCTTGATTTGGGCTCAGGTCATGATCTCACAGTTGTGAGATTGAGCCCCGCATTGGGCTCTGTGCTAACAGTGCAGAGCCTGCTTGGTATTCTCTCACTTGTGCGCTCTCTCTCTCTCTCTAAGTAAATAAATAAACTTTTAAAAAAATGTTTATTTTTGAGAGAGAGAGAGAGAGAGAGACCGCACAAGCAGGGGAAGGGTAGAGAGAGGGGGGCAGAGGATCTGAAGCACGCTCTGCACTGAAAGCAGTGAGCCCGGTGTGGGGCTCAAACTCACGAACCTCCAGATCATGATCTGAGCCAAAGTTGGACGCTCAACTGATTGAGCCACCCAGGTGCCCCCCAATAGTTTATTTTTGCTTTTGTTTCCCTTGCCTCAGGAGATGTATAGAAAGATGTTGCTCTGACTGATGTCAAAGAGGTTACTGACTGTGTTCTCCTCTAGGATTTTGATGGCTTCCTGTCTCACATTTAAATCTTTCATCCGGGGCACCTGGGTGGCTCAGTCAGTGAAGCATTTGGACTTTGGCTCCGATCATGATCTCGCGGTTCTTGGGTTTGAGCCCTGCGTTGGGCTCTGTGCTGACAGCTCAGAGCCTGGAGCCTGCTTCGGATTCTGTGTGTGTGTCTCTTCTCTCTCTGTCCCTCCCCTGCTCACACTCTGCCTCTCTCTCTCTGTCTCTGTCTCTCTCTCCCAAAAATAGATAAACATTAAAAAATTAGATCTTTCATCCATTTTGAATACATTTTTGTGTATGGTGTAAGAAAGTGGTCTAGTTTCATTCTTTTGCATGTAACTGTCCAGTTTTTACCAGACCATTTGTTGAAGAGACTGTCTTTTTCCCATTGGATATTCTTTCCTGCTTCGTCAAAGATTAGTTGACCGTATAGTTGTGGGTTCATTTCCGGGTTTTCTATTCTGTTCTATTGATTTATGTGTCTGTCTTTGTGCCAGCACCATACTGTCTTGGTGACTACAGCTGTGTAATATAACTTGAAGCCCATAATTGTGGTGCCTCCAACTTTGCTTTTCTCTCTCCAGATTGCTTTGGCTATTCGGGGTCTTTTGTGGTTCCATACAAATATTAGAATTGTTTGTTCTAGCTCAGTAAAAACTGCTGTTGGTATTTTTATAGGATTGCATTAAATGTGTAGATGCTTTGGGTAATATAGGCATTTTAACAATATTTGCTCTTCCAGCCCATGAGCATGGAATGTTTTTCCATTTCTTTGTGTCTGCATCTCTTTTTTATTTCTTCTTTTTCTTTATCAAACTGTTTTGGATTTCTAGTATGATGTTGCCTACAAGTAGTGTGAGAGACATACTCGCTTTGCTTCTGATCTTGGGGTCTCTTTTATGTCTATTATCTATTATCTCTATTATCTACTATTACTTTTTTTTTCTAAATGTTTTATTTATTCTTGAGAGAGAGACAGACAGTATGAGCGGGGGAGGAGCAGAGCAAGAGAGGGACACAGAATCTGAAGCAGGCTCCAGGCTCTGAGCTGTCAGCACAGAGCCCAATGCGGGGCTCGAACTCACAGAGGGTGAGATCATGACCGGAGCCGAAGTCGGACGCTCAACCAACTGAGCCACCCAGGTGCCCCTCTACTATTACTTTTTAACATTATCATTTAGTCTTTTGTCATTAATATAACACTAACTGTAAACTTTTTCATTATTACCTCCTTTATTATATTAAGAAAATTCCCTTTTGTTTCTAATTTTCTGAGAGTTTTTATAATGAGTGGATGTAGAATTTTTTCAAATAATATTTCTCCTTCTATTGAGATGCTCAAATGTTTTTTCTCCTTGAGACTTTTTAATATGGTGAATTACATTTAAAAAAATTTTAATGTTAATGTAGCCTTGCATGCCTGAGTAGAACATATCTAGTCATGCTATCTTACCTTTCTTTTTTACCTTGCTGAATTTGGTTGTTCAATATATTGTGTCTATGAGAAATATTTCTTTGTAGGGATCTTTTCTTGTAACATTTTCATGTGGTTTTGGTATTGTGGCGACGCTGGCCTCATCAAATGAGATAGTAAATGTTTTCTCTTATTCTCCTTCTTGGAATGGTCTTGTAGAATTGGTGATATTATTTCCTTAAATGTTTGATAAAATTTACCGGTGAAACTGTGTAGGACTGGAGTTCTATTTGTGGAAGATTTTAAATCACAAATTCAAGTTCTTTAATACATGTAGGAAAATTCAAGTTATCTATTTCTTATTGAATTAATTTTGTTAGCTTGTGTCTTTGAAGGAAATAATCTATTTCAATTTATGTTGTCAAATTTATGGGCACAGAGTTCTTTATAGTATCCCATTATTAGCATTTTAAAGTCTGTAGGATCAGTAGAGATGTCTTCTTTTTCATTCCTGAAATTCATAGGATTGTCTCTCTTTTTTTTTTTTTTAAATCTTGGTTATGTGGATAGAGTTTTATTAATACTGATGATAGTTCAAATAACCAGCTTTTGGTTTCATTGATTTTTCTCCATTGTGTTTCTGTTTACAATTTCATTGATTTCATTTTTTAAATAACTTTATTTATATATAATTCACATACAAAAAATCCAGTGTTTTAAAGTGTACAATGAATGGCTTTTAGTATATTCGCAGTGTGATACAACCATCACTATACCCTTACTTTAAAACATTTTAATTACCCCCAAAAGAAACCCCGTACCCATTAGTACCCATTCCCATATTCCTACCCAGCATTAGGCAACCGCTAATGTACTTTTTATATTTATAA
This sequence comes from Panthera tigris, assembly GCF_018350195.1. NCBI lineage: Eukaryota > Metazoa > Chordata > Mammalia > Carnivora > Felidae > Panthera > Panthera tigris. The sequence goes on from NC_056677.1 coordinate 44,827,473, forward strand.
TTTTGCTTACTGTGTACATTTCATAAAAACAGAAGCCTATAATATGGGCTCTTTATGATAGCTTATTTCAGTCAGCATAATGTAATTGAGGATAATCAATATTTTTTTCATGTATCTTTATGTCATTCTTCTATTGTAGAATAAACATACTACTGTATGGATTTACTACATTTTGTTTATTCTTGCATCAGTTGATAAACATTTGGGTAATTTTCACGTTGTGTAGATTTACACTTTGTGTAGAGATAGATAGATAGATAGATACATATAGATGTAGATATAGATAGATATAGATTTTTTTCACTTCTTTTGGGTACATTCCTAAGAGTGGAATCACTGTGTTATATGGGATTCTATGTGTAACATTTGAGGGGTTCTCAAACTTTTTTTCAAAATGGCTGCATCATTTTACATTCTCACATGCAACGTATGAGAATTCCAATTTCCCCACATAATTGCTAACATTTGTTATATTCTGTTTTGGGTTATAGTCATCCTAGTGTGTGTGATGAGGTATTTCATGGTGTGTGTGCGTGTGATTGTGTGTGTGTGTGTGTGTGTGTGTGTGTGTGTTTAAATTTTTATTACTGAAGTGTAGTTGACATACGATGTTTTATTAGTTTCAGTAGGAGTTAAGATGGCAGAGAAGTAGGGGGACCCCGGGCTTTCCTCGTCCTTCAAACACACCTGTATTGAGATCAGATCACTTGGAACACCCAGGAAATCGATCTGCGGACTGGCAGAGCGTCTCCACAGTTGGAGGGAGATGGCTTGCCAGGTGTGAGGTGTGTGAAAGTGAATTGGGGGAGAGAAAAAACGGTGGTGCCTCGGAGGGGAGGGAACCACTTCCATGGAGAGGCAAAAGGTAGAGAAAGAGAGATGGGTTGAGAAATTGTGGCATCAAGTTAGCACAGAGGAAAACCTCTCTGGACCATGGACTGGAGAGCGAGAAATACTGAGTGTCCCAGTTCCTTTTTGCAAACAGTGTTTGGAACTCAAACTCTGAGGTTTCAGAAGGGCACGACTTTCTCTGGAGCAGAGCTGTGGCACACACTCCTGGGGAGGAGGGAGCTGGTCCTGGAGTGCATAGCGTGGTGTAGAGATTTCTGGGGTGCACTGGGAGAGAACAGTCCCCCTCCTGGAGTACTTTTGGAAGAGGGTTTCTTGCCTCCCCAAGGACAAAAGACCCTGCAGGTGCCAGCCAAAGGCCTTTCATCAGCAGGGTGGAGAGGCTCTACTCTGGAGTAGGGGAGCAGATCCATGCAGTGCCAGGTCCTTTAATCCTTTGAATCCCGGCTGTGTGCCAAAGAAAAAGCACAGGAGAGTTGTGGCACAGGGTAAGGTGACTGCCCTCACCATTCTGTGGGAGCTGCCTGAACAGTGGGGGTTGTGAGACTCCCAGTCCAGGGATGAGAGATTGGGGTGGCACCATCCCCCCGAAACACCAAAACCTCACAGAGCAACACAGTGGCCCCAAGTGGAGGCGGGACCCACTTACACTGAGCCCTGCCCCCCTGTGCCTGGCAGCTGCTTATTTACTGGGACAAGACTGACTCTGAGCCAATGAAGAGGACCTCTCCCCCAGACCAGCACAGCCAGCACCCCCATGCACCAAGTGCACTGAAAATCGTGCCTCAAAATGACATGGACAGTTCTTGTTTCTTTTCTTCTTCTTTCATCTTTTTTTTTTTTTCCTTTTGGAATCAGGCTCATAGATTCTTGTTTGTGCTTTTCATTTCCTTTTCTCCTTTTTTTGTGGATCAGGCTTCTCTATTTTTTTCTTTTTCCTTCTTTTTTCTTTTCTCCTTTCTTTTTCTTTGGAATTAGCCTTATCGCTTTTTGATTCTCTAGTTGTTGTTGTTGTTGTTGTTGTTCCCTTTCTTTTCTGTCTTTGAGATCGGGTTCCTTCCCCCTTTTTTCCAGAGTTTCAACAAACAAGTCAAACAAATAAAAGCACACCTAGTTAAAGGTACAAACACTCCACCACCACAAGCAAGGAGGAACTCTGCAGAGGACTGACCAGTGGGAAAGAGCACCCAAAATGCAACAGCAGAGTGCATACAGCATACGCCAGAAACATTTCCTGAAGTGCCAGACCCTGGGCAATGTATGACCCCTTTTTAATATAGCAACACTCTCAGGTGCAGGAAACATAACAAGCTTTGAAAGCACGTAAAAGACAGAAACTTAGCCAAAATGACAAGATGGAGGAATTCTCCCCAAAAGAAAGGTCAAGAAGAAATCACAGACAGGGACTTGCTCAAAACAGATATAAGCAACATATCTGAACAATAATTTAGAACAATAGTCATAAGACTACTAGCTGCACTTGATAAAAGCATAAAAGACACAAAAGAAACCCTTGCTGCAGGGATCAAAGACCTAAGAACTAGTCAGGAGGAATTTAAAAATGCTATAACCGAGATGCAAAACAAACTGGATACAGTGGCAATGAAGATTGGAGAAGTAGAGGGGAGAATATGTGAAAAGGAAGATAAAAATATGGAAAATAATGAAGCTGAAAAAAAGAGGGAAAGGAACTTACTAGATCATGAAGGGAGACTTAGGGAACTAAGTGATTCCACGAAATGAAACAATATCCATATCATAGGAGTCGCAGAAGAAAAAGAGTGAGAGAAAGGGACAGAAGGTTTATTTTAATAAATTATGGCTGAGAACTTCCCTAATCTGGAGAAGGAAATAGGCATCCAAGTCCAAGAGGCACAAAGAACTCCCCTCAAAATCAACAAAAACAGGATAACACCACCATGACATATCATAGTGAAACTTGCAAAATACAAAGATACAGAGAGAATTCTGAAAGCAGCTAGGGACAAAAGGTCCTTAAACTACAAGGGTAGACACATAAGGTTAGTAGCAGGCCAGAGGAGAGTGGCAGGAAATATTCAACACACTCAATGGGAAAAATACGCAGCCAAGAATTCTTTATCCAGCAAGGCTGTCATTCAGAATAGAAGGAGAGACAAAGAGTTTCCCAGACAAACTAAAACTAAAGGAGTTTATGAACACTAAACCAGCCCTGTGAGAAATTTTAAGGGGGACTGACTGCATGGAGAGAGAAGAAGAAGAAGAAGGAGGAGGAGGAGCAGGAGGAGGAGGAGGAGGAGGAGGAGGAGGGGAATGGGAAATGGGAAAGGGGAAACGAGAAGACCAAAGCAATAAAGACTACAAAGGGCCAGAGAACATCACCAGAAACTCTACAGGTAACACATTGGCACTAAATTCATAACTTCCAATAATCACTCTGAATGTAAATGGACTAAATGCTCCATTCTAAAGACATGGGGTATATTTGCAAGTTGCTATGAGAGTAAATTTTAAAAGTTCTCATCACAAGAAAAAAAATTGTAACTACGCGTGATGATGGATGTTAAGTAGACTTATTGTGGTGATCATTTTGCAATATATACAAATATGGAATTAAAAAAAGAAATGGGGTATCAGAATGGATAAAAAAATCAAGATCCATTCTAACAGGTGTTAGGAGATATCTCATTTTGGTTTTGACTTGCATTTCCCTGGTGATGAGTGATAATGAGTGTCTTTTCATGTACCTGTTGGCCATCTGTATGTCTATTTTGGAAAAATGTCTATCAGATCCTCTGCCCATTTTTATTTTATGTTTTTAATTTAAATTCAAGTTAGTTAGCATACAGTGTAGTCTTCGCTTCAGGAGTAGAACCCAGTGATTCATCTCTTACATATGACACCCAGTGCTCATCCCCAAAAGTGCCCTCCTTAAGGCCCATCACCCATTTAACCCATCCCCACTCACCTCCTCTCCAACAGCCCTCCATTTGTTCTCTGTGTTTAAGAGTCTCTTATGGGGGCGCCTGGGTGGCTCAGCTGGTTGAGCGTCCGACTTCAGCTCAAATCATGATCTCACAGTTGGTGAGTTCGAGCCCCATGTCACGCTCTGTGTTGACAGCTCGAAGCCTGGAGCCTGCTTCAGATTCTGTGTCTCCCTCTCTCTCTGCCCCTCTCCTGCTCCCCTTCAAGAAAGCAGGGATACAAGGAATATACCGCATCACCATAGAAGCCATATAGAAAAGGCCCGCAGTTAATATCATCCTCAAAGGGGAAAAACTGAGAGCTTTCCCCCTAAGGTCAGGAACACGACAGGGAAGTCCACTCTCACCACTGTTGTTCAACATACCACTGGAAATCAGACAACAAAAAGAAATAAAAGGCATCCGAATTGGCAAAGAAGAAGTCAAACTTTCACTCTTTGCAGATGACATGATATTCTACATGGAAAACCCGAAAGACTCCACCAAAAAACTGCTAGAACTGATATGTGAATCCAGCAATGCCGCAGGATATAAAATCAATGTACAGAAATCGGTTGCATTTCTATACACCAATAATGAAGCAGCAGAAAGAGAAACCAAGGTATTCATCCCATTTGCAGTTGTACCAAAACCCATAAGATACCTAGGAATAGACTTAACCAAATAGGTAAAAGATCTATACACTGAAAACTATAGAAAACTTATGAAAGAAATTGAAAAAGACACAAAGAAATGGAAAATCATTCCATGCTCATGGATCGGAAGAACAAATGTTGTTAAAATGTCTATACTACTCAAACTAATCTACACATCCAATGCAATACCTATCAAAATAAAACCAGCATTCTTCACAGAGCTAGAACAAACAATCCTAAAATTTGTATGGAGCCACAAAAGACCCTGAATAGCCAAAGTAATGTTGAAAAAGAAAACCAAAGCTGGAGGCATCACTATTCCTGACTTCAAGCTGTACTACAAAGCTGTACTCATCAAGACAGTATGGTACTGGCACAAAAAGAGACACACAGATCAATGGAACAGAATAGAGAACCCAGAAATGGACCCACGAATATATGGCCAACTAATCTTTTTTTTTTATTTTTTTTTAATTTTTTTATTTTTTAATATATGAAATTTACTGTCAAATTAGTTTCCATACAACACCCAGTGCTCATCCCAAAAGGTGCCCTCCTCAATACCCATCACCCACCCTGCCCTCCCTCCCACCCCCCATCAACCCTCAGTTTGTTCTCAGTTTTTAACAGTCTCTTATGCTTTGGCTCTCTCCCACTCTAACCTCTTTTTTTTTTCCTTCCCCTCCCCCATGGGTTTCTGTTACGTTTCTCAGGATCCACATAAGAGTGAAACCATATGGTATCTGTCTTTCTCTGTATGGCTTATTTCACTTAGCATCACACTCTCCAGTTCCATCCACGTTGCTACAAAAGGCCATATTTCATTCTTTCTCATTGCCACATACTATTCCATTGTGTATATAAACCACAATTTCTTTATCCATTCATCAGTTGATGGACATTTAGGCTCTTTCCATAATTTGGCTATTGTTGAGAGTGCTGCTATAAACACTGGGGTACAAGTGCCCCTATGCATCAGTACTCCTGTATCCCTTGGGTAAATTCCTAGCAGTGCTATTGCTGGGTCATAGGGTAGGTCTATTTTTAATTTTCTGAGGAACCTCCACACTGCTTTCCAGAGCGGCTGCACCAATTTGCATTCCCACCAACAGTGCAAGAGGGTTCCCGTTTCTCCACATCCTCTCCAGCATCTATAGTCTCCTGATTTGTTCATTTTGGCCACTCTGACTGGCGTGAGGTGATATCTGAGTGTGGTTTTGATTTGTATTTCCCTGATAAGGAGCGACATTGAACATCTTTTCATGTGCCTGTTGGCCATCCGGATGTCTTCTTTAGAGAAGTGTCTATTCATGTTTTCTGCCCATTTCTTCACTGGGTTATTTGTTTTTCAGGTGTGGAGTTTGATGAGCTCTTTATAGATTTTGGATACTAGCCCTTTGTCCGATATGTCATTTGCAAATATCTTTTCCCATTCCGTTGGTTGCCTTTTAGTTTTGTTGGTTGTTTCCTTTGCTGTGCAGAAGCTTTTTATCTTCATAAGGTCCCAGTAATTCACTTTTGCTTTTAATTCCCTTGCCTTTGGGGATGTGCCGAGTAAGAGGTTGCTACGGCTGAGGTCAGAGAGGTCTTTTCCTGCTTTCTCCTCTAGGGTTTTGATGGTTTCCTGTCTCACATTCAGGTCCTTTATCCATTTTGAGTTTATTTTTGTGAATGGTGTGAGAGAGTGGTCTAGTTTCAACCTTCTGCATGTTGCTGTCCAATTCTCCCAGCACCATTTGTTAAAGAGACTGTCTTTTTTCCATTGGATGTTCTTTCCTGCTTTGTCAAAGATGAGTTGGCCATACGTGTGTGGGTCTAGTTCTGGGGTTTCTATTCTATTCCATTGGTCTATGTGTCTGTTTTTGTGCCAATACCATGCTGTCTTGAGGATTACAGCTTTGTAGTAGAGGCTAAAGTTTGGGATTGTGATGCCTCCTGCTTTGGTCTTCTTCTTCAAAATTACTTTGGCTATTCGGGGCCTTTTGTGGTTCCATATGAATTTTAGGATGGCTTGTTCTAGTTTCGAGAAGAATGCTGGTGCAATTTTGATTGGGATTGCATTGAATGTGTAGATAGCTTTGGGTAGTATTGACATTTTGACAATATTTATTCTTCCAATCCATGAGCAGGGAATGTCTTTCCATTTCTGTATATCTTCTTCAATTACCTGCATAAGCTTTCTATAGTTTTCAGCATACAGATCTTGTACATCTTTGGTTAGATTTATTCCTAGGTATTTTATGCTTCTTGGTGCAATTGTGAATGGGATCAGTTTCTTTATTTGTCTTTCTGTTGCTTCATTGTTCGTGTATAAGAATGCAACTGATTTCTGTACATTGATTTTGTATCCTGCAACTTTTCTGAATTCATGTATCAGTTCTAGCAGACTTTTGGTGGAGTCTATCAGATTTTCCATGTATAATATCATGTCATCTGCAAAAAGCGAAAGCTTGACTTCATCTTTGCCAATTTGGATGCCTTGGATTTCCTTTTGTTGTCTGATTGCTGATGCTAGAACTTCCAGCACTATGTTAAACAACAGCGGTGAGAGTGGGCATCCCTGTCGTGTTCCTGATCTCAGGGAAAAAGCTCTCAGTTTTTCCCCGTTGAGGATGATGTTAGCTGTGGGCTTTTCATAAATGGCTTTTATGATCTTTAAGTATGTTCCTTCTATCCCGACTTTCTCAAGGGTTTTTATTAAGAAAGGGTGCTGGATTTTGTCAAAGGCCTTTTCTGCATCGATTGACAGGATCATATGGTTCTTCTCTCTTTTTTTGTTAATGTGATGTATCACGTTGATTGATTTGCGAATGTTGAACCAGCCCTGCATCCCAGGAATGAATCCCACTTGATCATGGTGAATAATTCTTTTTATATGCTGTTGAATTCGATTTGCTAGTATCTTATTGAGAATTTTTGCATCCATATTCATCAGGGATATTGGCCTGTAGTTCTCTTTTTTTACTGGGTCTCTGTCTGGTTTAGGAATCAAAGTAATACTGGCTTCATAGAATGAGTCTGGAAGTTTTCCTTCCCTTTCTATTTCTTGGAATAGCTTGAGAAGGATAGGTATTATCTCTGCTTTAAACGTCTGGTAGAACTCCCCTGGGAAGCCGTCTGGTCCTGGACTCTTATTTGTTGGGAGATTTTTGATAACCGATTCAATTTCTTCGCAGGTTATGGGTCTGTTCAAGCTTTCTATTTCCTCCCGATTGAGTTTTGGAAGAGTGTGGGTGTTTAGGAATTTGTCCATTTCTTCCAGGTTGTCCAATTTGTTGGCATATAATTTTTCATAGTATTCCCTGATAATTGTTTGTATCTCTGAGGGATTGGTTGTAATAATTCCATTTTCATTCATGATTTTATCGATTTGGGTCATCTCCCTTTTCTTTTTGAGAAGCCTGGCTAGAGGTTTGTCAATTTTGTTTATTTTTTCAAAAAACCAACTCTTGGTTTCATTGATCTGCTCTACCGTTTTTTTAGACTCTATATTGTTTATTTCTGCTCTGATCTTTATTATTTCTCTTCTTCTGCTGGGTTTAGGCTGCCTTTGCTGTTCTGCTTCTATTCCCTTTAGGTGTGCTGTTAGATTTTGTATTTGGGATTTTTCTTGTTTCTTGAGATAGGCCTGGATTGCAATGTATTTTCCTCTCAGGACTGCCTTCGCTGCGTCCCAAAGCGTTTGGATTGTTGTATTTTCATTTTTGTTTGTTTCCATATATTTTTTAATTTCTTCTCTAATTGCCTGGTTGACCCACTCATTCGTTAGTAGGGTGTTCTTTAACCTCCATGCTTTTGGAGGTTTTCCAGACTTTTTCCTGTGGTTGATTTCAAGCTTCATAGCATTGTGGTCTGAAAGTATGCATGGTATAATTTCAATTCTTGTAAACTTATGAAGGGCTGTTTTGTGACCCAGTATATGATCTATCTTGGAGAATGTTCCATGTGCACTCGAGAAGAAAGTATATTCTGTTGCTTTGGGATGCAGAGTTCTACATATATCTGTCAAGTCCATCTGATCCAATGTATCATTCAGGGCCCTTGTTTCTTTATTGACTGTGTGTCTAGATGATCTATCCATTTCTGTAAGTGGGGTGTTAAAGTCTCCTGCAATGACCACATTCTTATCAATAAGGTTGCTTATGTTTATGAGTAATTGTTTTATATATCTGGGGGTTCCGGTATTCGGCGCATAGACATTTATAATTGTTAGCTCTTCCTGATGGATAGACCCTGTAATTATTATATAATGCCCTTCTTCATCTCTTGTTACAGCCTTTAATTTAAAGTCTAGTTTGTCTGATATAAGTATGGCTACTCCAGCTTTCTTTTGGCTTCCAGTAGCATGATAAATAGTTCTCCATCCCCTGACTCTCAATCTAAAGGTGTCCTCAGATCTAAAATGAGTCTCTTGTAGACAGCAAATAGATGGGTCTTGTTTTTTTATCCATTCTGATACCCTATGTCTTTTGGTTGGCGCATTTAATCCATTTATATTCAGTGTTATTATAGAAAGATACGGGTTTAGAGTCATTGTGATGTCTGTATGTTTTATGCTTGTAGTGATGTCTCTGGTACTTTGTCTCACAGGATCCCCCTTAGGATCTCTTGTAGGGCTGGTTTAGTGGTGACAAATTCCTTCAGTTTTTGTTTGTTTGAGAAGACCTTTATCTCTCCTTCTATTCTAAATGACAGACTTGCTGGATAAAGGATTCTCGGCTGCATATTTTTTCTGTTTAGCACACTGAAGATCTCCTGCCAAGCCTTTCTCGCCTGCCAAGTTTCAAAGGAGAGATCAGTCACGAGTCTTATAGGTCTCCCTTTATATGTTAGGGCACGTTTATCCCTTGCTGCTTTCAGAATTTTCTCTTTATCCTTGTATTTTGCCAGTTTCACTATGATATGTCGTGCAGAAGATCGAGTCAAGTTACGTCTGAAGGGAGTTCTCTGTGCCTCTTGGATTTCAATGCCTTTTTCCTTCCCCAGTTCAGGGAAGTTCTCAGCTATAATCTCTTCAAGTACCCCTTCAGCACCTTTCCCTCTCTCTTCCTCCTCTGGGATACCAATTATGCGTATATTATTTCTTTTCAGTGTATCACTTAGTTCTCTAATTTTTCCCTCATACTCCTGGATTTTTTTTTCTCTCTTTCTCTCAGCTTCCTCTTTTTCCATAACTTTATCTTCTAGTTCACCTATTCTCTCCTCTGCCTCTTCAATCCGAGCTGTCGTCGTTTCCATTTTGTTTTGCATTTCGTTTAAAGCGCTTTTCAGCTCCTCGTGACTGTTCCTTAGTCCCTTGATCTCTGTGGCAAGAGATTCTCTGCTGTCCTGTATACTGTTGTCAAGCCCAGCAATTAACTTTATGACTATTATTCTAAATTCACTTTCTGTTATATTATTTAAACCCTTTTTGATCAGTTCATTAGCTGTTGTTATTTCCTGGAGATTCTTCTGAGGGGAATTCTTCCGTTTGGTCATTTTGGATAGTCCCTGGAGTGGTGAGGACCTGCAGGGCACTTCCCCTGTGCTGTGGTGTATAACTGGAGCTGGTGGGCGGGGCCGCAGTCCGACCCGATGTCTGCCCCCAGCCCACCGCTGGGGCCACAGTCAGACTGGTGTGTGCCTTCTCTTCCCCTCTCCTAGGGGCGGGATTCACTGTGGGGTGGTGTGGCCCGTCTGGGCTACTTGCACACTGCCAGGCTTGTGGTGCTGGGGATCTGGCGTATTAGCTGGGGTGGGTAGGCAAGGTGCACGGGGGCAAGAGGGGCAGGCTTAGCTCGCTTCTCCTTAGGTGATCCACTTCAGGAGGGGCCCTGTGGCAGCGGGAGGGAGTCAGACCCGCTGCCGGAGGTTTGGCTCCGCAGAAGCACAGAGTTGGGTGTTTGCGCGGAGCGAGCAAGTTCCCTGGCAGGAACTGGTTCTCTTTGGGATTTTGGCTGGGGGATGGGCGAGGGAGATGGCGCTGGCGAGCACTTTTGTTCCCCGCCAAGCTGAGCTCTGCCGTCTGGGGACTCAGCAGCTCTCCCTCCCTTTGTCCTCCAGCCTTCCAGCTTTCTGAGCAGAGCTGTTAACTTATGACCTCCCAGACGCTAAGTCGCGCTTTCTGTCGGAACACAGTCCGTCCGGCCCCTCCGCTTTTGCCAGCCAGACTCGGGGGTTCTGCTTGGCCGGCGAGCCGCCCCTCTGCCCCGGCTCCCTCCCGCCAGTCCGTGGAGCGCGCACCGCCTCGCCGCCCTTCCTACCCTCTTCCGTGGGCCTCTCGTCTGCGCTTGGCCCTGGAGACTCCGTTCTGCTATTCCTCTGGCGGTTTTCTGGGTTCTTTAGGCAGGTGTAGGTGGAATCTAAGTGATCAGCAGGACGCGCGGTGAGCCCAGCGTCCTCCTACGCCGCCATCTTCCCTCCAACCTCTCTGGCCAACTAATCTTTGACACAGCAGGAAAGATTATCCAATGGAAAAAAAAGACAGTCTCTTCAGGAAATGGTGCTGGGAAAACTGCACAGCGACATGCAGAAGAATGAAACTGGACTACTTTCTTACACCATACACAAAAATAAATTCAAAATGGATGAAAGACCTTAATGTGAGACAAGAAACCATCAAAACTCTAGAGGAGAAAACAGGCAGTAGCCTCTTGTCAAAGCCAAGGTCACTTGCCTGCAGCAACTTCTTACCAGACATGTCTCAGGAGGCAAGGGAATCAAAAGCAGAAATGAACTGCTGGGACCTCATCAAGATAGAAACCTCCTGCACAGCAAAGGAAACAATCAACACAACTAAAAGGCAACCAACAGAATGGGAGAAGATATTTGCAAATGACATATCGGACAAAGGGTTAGTATCCAAAATCTATAAAGAACTTATCAACCTCAACAACCAAAAAACAAATAATCCAGTGAAGAAATGAGCAGAAGACATGAATAGACACTTTTCCAAAGAAGACATCCAGACGGCGAACAGACACATGAAAAGGTGCCCAAAATCACTCATCATCAGGGAAATACAAATCAAAACTGCAATGAGATACCACCTCGTACCTGTCAGGATGGTTAAAACGAACAACTCGGAAACAACAGATGTTGGCGAGGATGCTGTGAATGGGGAATGCTTTTGCACTGTTGGTGGCAATGCAAACTGCTATGTTAGTATAAGCATTCCATCTCAGTGTAAGTGTATAGCATATGCATGACCATGTTACCTCTGCATTAGTGTGTGTGTGTGTGTGTGTGTGTGTGTGTGTGTTGAGTGGATCTCTTTTGCACTGCTGGTGAGAATGTAAATTGATGCAATCTGTCTGAAAACAGTATATTTGACTGAATGTGTGTGCATGTGTGCACCATATGGGTAGTCACCAATTATGTCTGAGTGAGCTGTGACAATGGATGGGCAATTGTGACACCAGAATAGGTGTGTGCATCATCTGAAACTATAACAAATGTTCATTATCAGATTTCACATTTTCTCATTCTATTGTCTCAAAATGTCATTTAGGCACTAAGCAAACACACATGTCTCATATATTTATTCAGATGTTAAAATAATAGTTTATCTTTATACCCAAATTTTGATATAAACCTGACTTATTCATTAACTTCTGCTTTAAGTTCAAATATGTAGAAAGTTGGAAAGAACATTTTTACCATCAGTACGGCAAGAAAAAGGTTGAACAGACTGCAAATTAACAAAGTTTCTTAAACTATTCAGAAAACAGAATGAGGATCCAACTCAAAATTTGGAGACAGAATGGAACCCTCAGATATGAGTGTATTTTGTTATCTGCTTACTTGGGACATATGCCACCAGACACCATATAAGGTAATAGGAAGATTAAATCAGAAAGAATTTAATGAATTGCTAAAGCCTAGCATGGACAAACCTAAGAACATGAAATGCCCAGGAGCCACAGGCATAAGGGCTTCCCACACTCTTCCCACACTCTTCCCGCGTTCTCCAGATAGCCCATCAAGTTTTCACACAGAGAATTTGCAAGTAATTGGAGAACAGTGTCTCCTTGATGCTGAGGGAAGAAAACAACAACCACAACTAAATCCACCCAGACCCACCTCCCCCATCTGTATTACAGAAAAAAGTTAATCTATAGAAGAAAATTAATCAAAACCTGTACCCTGAGTGCACAGATGGAATTTCATTGCAACTGGGACACTTTACAGAGATCACCACCAAACTCTCCCCAGACCCATCTCCCCTCTCTCTCCCAAGTAAGAAAAGGCTTAATATAAAAGAAGGGAAGGCATTGCAGCAATAAGTTGAGAACATTGTGGAAATGAACTGCAGATAGGGTAAGGGAATGGGGGGCTGGGGAAAGGCTCTTCTCCTGGAGCAAGGTAAGAAATACTTGACAAGCCCATAATTACATCTGGAAGAGGGGCAGAAAACATGTGAAATTCACATCCTTAAGACACAGGTATACAGTGCCTGCCTAATACTGAGACTAAATCAAAGGATCAAATACATTCATTATGCTTATTTTATTCCTCACACAAATCGAACAAGTATGAAGTAAATATAACAGTGGAATACAACTGATAGAGCTGCAAGAGATAGATTCACTCTGGGGAGAAGCACAAGTGGTAAGAGAGAGAAAATAAATTACTGGAAGAATATTAAGGCCTTGGTATCCATAGCCACAATAACAAAAAAAAAAAACCTCCTCTTTAAATCTGGTAACCAAAGCAACAGTAATCTTCAGTTCTAGTAGCCATAGCAACAACAAATTTCAGCTGCAGTGCAGTTCCTGACTACATTGAAACACAAATCCACGGTAAAGTCATAGAAAAGGGAAAGACTGGCTCATATCCAAGCATAAGAATATTTATCATAGTTTCTACTATCCTGTACAACATGTCCTGCTTGCAACAAAAACTACAAGGCATAAAGAATCAAGAATAACACAGTCTAAGAAGACAAAGCAATCATTAAATCTAGACTCAGATATGAGACAGGTGTTGGAAATATTAGGCAGAGAATTTAAAACAACTATAACTAATGTTAAAAGCTCTAACAGAAGTGGTAGAGAACATGCAAGATTGTATAGGTAATTTGGAGCACCTGGATGGCTCAGTCAGTTAATCATCCAACTCTTGATTTTAGATCAGGTCATGATCTCACAGTTCATGAGATCGAGCTGACAGCCCAGAGCCTGCTTGGGATTTTCTTTCCTCTCTCTCTGCCCCTCCACCTGCTCATGCACTCTCTCTCTCAAAATAAATAATCATTTAAAAAAAAGATTAGGTAGCTACTGTGAGAAATAAAAGCTGTAAGAAAGGATTAAATAAAATGCTAGAAATAAAAGAAACACCAACAGAAATGAATAATGCCTTCAACAGGCTCGTGAATATTCTCAAAGCAGTTATGAAAGAATCAGTTAACTTGAAGATTGGTCAGTAAAAATTATACAAATTCAAATAGAAACAGAAAAATACAGTAAAAAAAGAACATCCAAAAGCTGTGGAACAATATCAGTGTGACATATGTGCAGTTAGAATTCCATAATGAAAAGAAAGAGCAGGCAAGAATTAACACTTCAAAAAGCAATGGTCATGAATTAGCCAAAATTAGTGACAGACAACAAGCCATAGAACCAGGAAATTTAGAGAACACCAGGCAAGATAAATGCCAGAGCGTGCACGTGCACACACACACACACACACACACGATATTTAAACTGCTGAAAACCAGCGATAAACAGAAAATCTTTAAGAAGCCTCAGAAAAAAGACACATTGCCAAAAAGAATAAGATAAATTTTATAGCAGAATTATCAAACAGGAAGACAATTGAGTGATATCTTTAATGCATTAAAAAAATCATCAAACCAATATTCTATACCCATTCTATATCCTTCAAAAAAATGAAGATTGGACTTCCAGTTTCAGATCAAATATGGAGAGATACAGAAAAACATATGAATAAGCAATATATTAATGACTTCATCTGGTTCCAACATAGAGCTAAATTCACAGAACAGCCATGCTGAAATTTGGAGAAAGACAGATACTTACAGTGAGATACAATGACTTAAGCATGGGAGTTCCCTGCTCTTTTGCAAGCTTTTGGAGGAAATCTTCCAAGCTATGAAAACCTAGAGAAATTGCCTCCCACCTTTATGGTGTTGGTTAGGACAAAGGAAGAGCAAAGAGAAAGTCACTGGGAAATCTGAGATTCTTTCACCTTACAGAACAAAATTTTTAATTAAAAGAGAACAGAATATCACCCAGAGGCACTAGTGATATATTGATGCAGATGAAGAAAATGGAACTGTGCCAAGATCCAGGTCAACAATCTCACTATGTAAAAAAGAAAAGAAAATCCTTAATCCGTAGAGAGAAAGTCCTCAACCTATAGACAGAGAATAATGGTAAATAGCTGGTTTAGCTGGAGGAAGGAAATGAAGATGGTGAAAGCTCTAGCCTTCCATGAGTGACAGAAAAGCCTGTAAGGTCACATCACTGTAAAACAGACCCACTGTGTTTCTCAAAGGTTCAGGCATAAGAAGGACATTGCGAAATGCACCCCACCCTGATTCCCCATACTCTACCACCACAGTAAAATCATTCAGTGACAATAGCAAATTACACCTGGGAAAGCTACAAGAGACAGATTACTTCTTTTTTTTCAACGTTTTTTTTTTTTTTTTTTTTTTTTTTTATTTTTGGCACAGAGAGAGACAGAGCATGAACGGGGGAGGGGCAGAGAGAGAGGGAGACACAGAATCGGAAACAGGCTCCAGGCTCTGAGCCATCAGCCCAGAGCCTGACGCGGGGCTCGAACTCACGGACCGCGAGATCGTGACCTGGCTGAAGTCGGACGCTTAGCCGACTGCGCCACCCAGGCGCCCCAGAGACAGATTACTTCTTTGGAGCCAAATAAAGAGAGCACCAGAAGCCAATATGGGACACAAAACAATACCACTAGAGGAATCTCAAGCCTCTACTATCCATAGCAACAGTAAATTTCAACACTGGTAACGAGGCAATGAAAAAAAAAACTTCAAATAGTGTACAATTCCTGGCTAGATTAATAAAAACTGACACGCTAGAGGCCTATTTCCCTCATATCTACTACCCTAAATAACACATCATGCTTTCAAAAAAAATTTTAAAAGGAGGCCAAAAGTTAAAATAAAACAATGGGCGAGAGGGGTCAAAAGGTTAAAAAATCACAATCTGAATAGAAAAAACAATCATCAAAACCAGACTCAAAT
Source organism: Panthera tigris (assembly GCF_018350195.1). Classification (NCBI taxonomy): domain Eukaryota; kingdom Metazoa; phylum Chordata; class Mammalia; order Carnivora; family Felidae; genus Panthera; species Panthera tigris. The sequence goes on from NC_056677.1 coordinate 44,843,141, forward strand.
GTGACATATTGATGAAACTATCAGATGAGGAAATTAAAATAACTATGAATAATATGTTAAGGTTCTAATAGAAAAATGAGAGGGTTGTCCTTTCTCCACATCCTTGCCAACACATATGGCTTCTTCTGTTTTTAATTTTAGTCACTCTAACAGAATTGAAGGGATATCTCATTGTAGTTTTGATTTGTATTTCCCTGATGGTAAGTGATGTTGAATGTCTTTTCATGTGTCTGTTAGCCATCTATGTTTTCTTTAGAAAATTGTCTATGCATGTCTTCTGACCATTTTTTATTTGTTATTGTTTGTTTTTTGGGTGTTGATTTGTATAAATTCTTTATAGATTTTGGATTGTAACCCTTATATGACATTTTCAAATATCTTCTCCCATTCCAAAGGCTGCCTCTTAGTTTCCCTGATTTTTTCCATCTCTGTGCAGAAGCTTTTTGTTTTGATGAAGTCCCAATAGTTTATTTTTGCTTTTGTTTCCCTTGCCTCAGGACACATATGTAGGAAAATGTTGCTATGGCCGATGTCAAAAATATTACTGCTGTGTTCTCCTCTAGGATTTTGATGGTTTTATGTTGCACGTTTATATCCTTGATTGATTTTTAATTTATTTTTGTATATGGTGTAAGAAAGTGGTCCAGTTTCATTTCTTTGCATGTTGCTGTCCAGTTTTCCCAACATCATTTGTTGAAGAGGCTGTCTTTTCTCATTTGGATATTCTTTCCTGCTTTGTCAAAGATGAATTACCCATATAGTTGTGGATTCATTTCTGGGTTTTCTATTCTGGTATTTTGACAAGAATTGCATTAAATGTGTAGATTGCTCTGAGTAGTATAATCATTTTAGCAATATTTGCTCTTCTTATCCATGAGCATGGAATGTCTTCCATTTTGTTGTGTCTTCTTCAGTTTCTTTCATTCATGAAAGTACAAGTCTTTCAGCTTTTTGGTTAGATTTATTCCTAGATATCTTATTTTTCGCGAAGTTGTAAATGGTATTGATTCCTTAATTTCACATTCTTCTGCTTCATTAATGGTATATAGAAATGCAACCTATTCCTGTATATTGATTTTGTATACTGCGACTTTACTAAATTGGTGTATCACTTCTAGAAGTTTGTTGGTGGAATCCTTTGGGTTTTCTATATAGAGTATCATTTCATCTGAAAATAGTGAAAGTTTGACTTCTTCCTTGCTGATTTGGATGCCTTTTCTTTCTTTTTGTTGTCTGATTGCTGTGGCTGGGACTTCCACTACTACGTTAAATAAAAGTGGTGAGAATGGACATCCCTGTCTTTTCCTGACCATAGAGGAAAAGCTCTCAGTTTTTCCCCATTGAGGGTATTAGGTGTGGGTTTTTCACATAGGGCCTTTATCATGTTGAGATATGTTCCCTCTAAACCTATTTTGTTGAGTTTATTTTTTTTTTATCATGAATGGATGTTGTACTTTGTCAAATGCTTTTTCTGCATCTATTGAAATGATCATATAGTTCTTATCCTTTCCTTTATTAATACAATGTATCACATTGATTGATTTGTGACTATTGGACCACCCTTAAAATTGAGGAGTAAATCTCACTTGATTATGGTGAGTGATTTTTAAAAATGTATTGTTGCGTTCAGTTTGCTGGTATTTTATTGAGATTTTTGCATCTATGTTCATCAGGGATATTGGCCTGTAGTTCTATTTTTTAGTGGACTCTCTGTCTGGTTTTGGTATCATGCTGGCTTCAAAGAATGAATTTGGAAGTCTTCCTTCCTTTTCTATTTTTTGGTATAGTTTGAGAAAAACAGATATTCACTCTTCTTTAAATGTTTGGTAGAATTCACCTGTGAAGCCATCTGACCCTGAACTTTTGTTTGTTGGGAATTTTTTGATTACTGATTAAATTTCCTTGCTGGTTGTTGGTCTGTTCAAGTTTTCTATTTCTGCCCGTTTCAGTTTTGTTAGTTTATATGTGTCTAGGAATTTGTCCATTTCTTCCAGTTGTCAATTCATTGGCATACAGTTTTTCACAATATTCTCTTGTAATTGTTTGTATTTCGGTGGCATTTGTTGTTATTTCTCCTCTCTCATTTGTGATTTTATTTATTTGGGTACTTTCTTTTTTATTTTTGGTAAGTCTGGATAGGGCACTATCAATTTTATTAAATTTTTCAAATAACCAGCTCCCGGTTTCATTCATCTGTTTCATTGTGGTTTTTAATTTTTTTGTTTTCGGGTTTTTTAGTTCTGTATCCTGTATTTCTGCTTGAATATTTATTATTTCCTTCCTTTTTCTGGCTTTAGGCTTCATTTGTTCTTTTTTCTAGCTTCTTTAGGTGTAAGGTAAGATTGTTTATTTGAGATTTTACTTGCTTCTTCAGGTAGTCTTGTATTACTATATAGGACTGCTTTTGCTGCATTCCAAAGGTTTTGGACGATTGTGTTTTCCTTTTCATTTGTATCCAAATATTTTTTATTTCTTCTTTGATTTCCTGGTTGACCAATTCATTGTTTAGTGGCATGTTATTTAATCTTCATGTTTTTGTGATCTTTCCAGATTTTTTTCTTATGGTTGATTCAAGTTTCAGTGTTGTGGTCAGAAAAGGTACATGGTATGACTTCAGGCATTTTTGTATTTGTTGAGGCCTGTTTTGTAACCAAATATGTGATCTATAATGGAGAATGTCCCATATGTACTTGAAAAGAATGTATATTCTGCTGTTTTAGGATGGAATGTTCTGAATATATCTGTTAAGCCCATCTGGTCCAGTGTGTCATTCAAAGCCATTGTTTCCTTGTTGATTTTCTGTTTGATGATCCGTCCGTTGTTGTAAGTGGGGTGTGAAAGTCCTGTACTATTATTGTATTGTTATCAATGAGTTCCTTGTGAAAGTCCTCTACTATTATTGTATTATTATAAATGAGTTATTTTGTTTGTTATTAATTACTTTACATATTTGGGTGCTCCCACTACGGTGCATGAATAGTTACAATTGTTACATCTTCTTGTTGGATTGCCCCTTTATGATTATGTAGTGCCCTTCTTTGTCTCTTGTTACAGTCTTTGTTTAAATGTCTAGTTTGTTCAATATAAATATTGCTATTCTGGCTTTCTTTTGACATCCACTTGCATGATAGAGGTTTCCCCATCCCCTCACTTTCAATCTGCAGCTGTCTTTAGGTCTGAAGTCAGCCTCTTATAGGCACCATATTAATGGGTCTTGTTTTTTTTAAATCCATTCTGACACCCTATGTCATTTGATTGGAGCATTTAGTTCATTTACATTCAAAGTAATTATTGATAGGTATGTATTTATTGTGATTTTATTACTTGTTTTGTTTGTTTCTGGAGATTTTCTCTGATCCTTTCTTGTCCTTTGTCACTTTTGGTCTCTTTTTTGCACTCAACGAGTCCCTTTTAATATTTCTTGCAGGGCTGGTTCGGTGGTGACGAACTCCTTTAGTCTTTGTTTGTCTGGGAAACTCTTTATCTCTCCTGCCATTCTCAACGATAGCCTTGCTGGGTACAGTATTCTTGACTGTGGATTTTTACCATTCAGTACTTCGAATATATCGTGACACTCCCTTCCTGCTTGCCAGTTTCTGTTGATAAATCTCCAACTAGCCTTATGGGTTTTCCCTTGTAAGTTAAGGATTTATTTTGTCTTGATGTCTTTAAGATGTTTTTCTTTACCAATATATTTTACAAATTTAATTGCAGCGTGTCTTGGTGTTGGCCTGCTGTTGTTGATTTTGATGGGAGTTGTCTGTGCCTCCTGGCTCTGGATGTCTGTTTCCTTCCCCACATTAAGGACGTTTTCAGCCATTATTCTTAAAGTAAATTTTATGCCCCCTTTTGTCTCTTCTTCTCCTGGAACTCCAATAATATGAATGTTAATTATGTTTAATGGAGTCACTGAGTTCCCAAGTCTATTCTCATGCTGCATAATTCTTCTTTCTTTCTTTTATTGAGCTCATTGCTTTCCATCACTTTGTCTTCTAGGTCATAAATTCATTCCTCTGCTTCTTCCAGCCTGCTATTCATTGCATCAAGCCTGTCTCCAATCTTGTTTATTGCACTCTTCATCTCTGATCAATTCTTTTTTAACTCTTATCTCTGTGGTAAGGGTCTCACTGATGTCTTCTATTCTTTTCTCAAGCCCAGTGAGTATCCTTATGATTGTTGCTTTAATTCTTCATCAGGCATGTTATTTATATCTGTTTCACCTAGATCTCTGGCCGTGGTGTTATCTTGTTCTTTCACTTGGAATAAATTCCTCTTTCCTGCATTTTGTCTAAGTCTCTGCTTTCTTCTCTGTGTTAGAAAAGACAGTTATGGGCACCTGGGTGGTTCATTCAGTTAAGTGTCCAACTTCAGCTCAGGTCATGATCTTGCAGTTTGTGAGTTTGAGCCCCACATCAGGCTCTGGCTGACAGCTCAGAGCCTGGAGCCTGCTTCAGATTCTGTGTATCCCTCTCTCTCTTCCCTTCACCCTCTCATGCTCTGTCTTTATCTCAAAAATAAATAAACATTAAAAAAATTAAAAAGTAAAAAAAAGAAAAAGAGGAACAATTTATGTCTCCTGCTCCTGAAAGTAATGGCCTTATGAAGAAGAGGCCATGTAGCGTCCAAGGCCTGGTACCTCAGGGAGTGTCTCTGATGTGTGCTGTATGCACTCTGCTATTGTGTTGTGGCAGCTCTATCCTTCAGGTCAGTCATCTGCAGAGGCTCTCCTTGCCTGCTGTTGGCAGTGTTTGGTCCCTGGCTTGAATGTGGTGATTTTTAAATAGGTGTGCTCTGGTATGTTTATAAAATGAGACCTGTCACCACCTCCACCAGAACTAAAGCTTTGGAGAACTCTCCAGCAAGGAGACGTGGTGTGGAAAGTGGTTTCTGCTGGTCTTCTGGGGCAGGGGTCCACCGTGCTGGGACTGAGGCAAGTGTGACTGGGAAGGGCAGTTCCACCAGAGTGCAGGGGCTGGGACTTGGCATATTCAAGTTAGGCAGCCAGTGCTGGCACTGCACTGCTACAAATCATCAAATTCTAAATATCATTGGCTCAAAGTAGAGATCCCAAGGGAACTTAGAAAATGCTTCAAGGAAAGTGAAAATGAAACATAATGAAACTTTTGGAATAAAGTTAACACAATGCATACTAGAAAATTTATAGTTCTAGATGATTGTATTACAAAGAAGAACGATCTCAAATCAATAACCTAACTATTGACATTGAGACACAGGAAAAAGAAGGCCACATTAAACCTAAAGCAAGAAGAAAGAAGGAAATAATAAATATTAGAGAGAAAAGCAATGAAAGAAGGAATTGAAAAACATAAATAAAATCAGCAAAACCAAAAGTTGGTTCTTTAAAAAGATAAACAATATTGACAAACCTCTAGCTATAATGATACATTTTTAAAAGGAAGACTCAAATTACTAAAATAAGAAATGAAAGTGGGGATATCATTAATAACTTTATATATATTAAAATCATTATAATGGATACTATGAACAATTTTATGCCTTATGTTATATAAGTTAGATAAAATGGATAAATTCCTAGAAGGCACAAACTACAAAAATGGACTCAAGAAGAAATACGTAATATGCATAGACCTATAGCAAATAAAGACTTTGAAATAATAACTTAAAAACACCCACAAATAAAATCCCTGGTACATCTTGTGAATTGTACCAAACCTTTAATGGAGAATTATTACCAGCTTTTCATTAGATCTTCCAAGAAATAGAAGAGGATAGAACACTTTCTAACTCATCTGTGAGGCTAGTATTACTCATACCAAAGCAAGAAAAAGATACCACAAAACAGAAAGGTTCAGAACAATATCCTTAATGAATATATATGCAAGAATCTTCAACAGAGTACTAACAAACTGAATCCAGCTACATATAAAAAGGTTTCTATGACGTGGAAAAATGAAATTTATCCCAGGAATGGAGAGTGGGTTTAACACCCCAGAAACAATTAATATAATACACCATATTAATAGAAAAATGGACAAATATCACATGATTATCTTATAGAAGCAGGGAAAAAAAGCATGTAACAAAATATCGCAGTGTTTCACGATAAAAGCACTCAAAAAGCTAGGAATAAATAAAGACTCCCTCTACCAGATAAAGGCCATGTACAATAAATTCCTCACAGTTAGCATCATACTTCGTTGTCAAAAATTGAATACTTCCCCTATTAGTAAGAACAAACAAGGTTATCCATTCTCACCACTTCTTTTTTTCTTTTACATTGTACTGGAGATTCTAGACAATACCAGGCAAGAAAAACAAATAAAATGTGTCCATATTAGAAAGCCAAATTAAATCCTCTCCATTGCAGTGACATGATCTTGTATATAGAAAATTACTAGTAATCACTAAAAACTACCAGAAATGATAAATTCTTCAAAGTTTCAGGATACAAAATCAATGCAAATGTCAGTTATATTCCTATACCCTAGGAATGAACAATCCAAAAACTGTTTACATTTATAATAGTTTCAAAAATAACATAAGAGTATTTTTTTAATTTTTAAATGTTTATTTATTTTCAAGAGAGAGACAGAATGCAAACAGGGGAGTGGCAGAGAGAGAGGCAGACACAGAGTCTGAAGCTGGCTTCAGGCTCTGAGCTGTTACTACTGAGCCTGATGTGGGGCTCAAACCCACAAACTGTGAGATCATGACCTGAACTGAAGTTGGACGCTTAACATACTGAGCCACCCAGGTGCCCCAAGAATAATTTTAAAAAATTGAAAGTGATAATTTTGCAAAAAAATTGACAAGGTGATCCCAAAATTTTATGGTAATTCAAGGGACCTCAAATGTTCAACTTAATCTCTAAAAAGAACAAATTTGAAAGACTCATATTTCCCAACATCAAAACTTAATTACAAAGCTGTGGTAATCAAAAGAGTGGTATACTAGCACAAGAATAGACACAGATTAATAGAATAGAATTGAGACTCTAAAATTAATCTTTGAGTTTATTGTAAATTGAATTGCTAAATGGATGGTAAAATAATTAAATGGGGGAGAGATTAGTCTTTTCAACAAATTGTACTGAGACAACTGGATATCCACATCTAAAACATGAAGTTATACCTCTACACAAACCTCAGTTCAAAGTGGATCATCAACCTAAATGTAAGAGCTAAAACTATAAACTCTTGGAAGAAAACATTGGAGTAAATTTTTATGACTTTGGGTTAGACCATAGGTTTTTAAATGTGATACCAAAACAAAAGTGATAGAAAGTGAACTACATCAAAATTTAAAACTGTGTGCTGCAAATGCCATCAGCAACATCTCTCTCACATAATGGAAGAGAACATTTGCAAATCATATATCTCACAAGAGACTTGTATTCATAATATATAAACAACTCTTACAACTCAACAATAAGAAAATAAATAACCCAAATTAAAAATGGGTAAAGGATCTGAATAGACATGTTTCCAAATAAGACATATAAGTGGTAAATAAGCACATGTAAATATTCTCCATGTCATTAGCCATTAGGTAAATTCAAGCTAAAACACAATAGAGATTAAGAGGTAGAAACTTCCACTTATAAAATAAATAGGTCAAAGAAATTAAAAGTGCACCATAGGAAATATAGTCAATAGTGTAATACTGTTGTATAATGACAGATGATAACCACATTTAATGTTCTTAGCATTGTGTAATATATAGAATTGTCGAAACATTATATAGTACACCTAAAACTAATATAACATTGTTTTTTAATTAATTTATTTAAATTCAAGTTAGTTAAGATACAGTGTAGTATTGGCTTTGGGAGTAGAACCCTGTGACTTATCAATTACACATAATCCCAGGGTTCATCCCAACAAGTGTGCCCCTTAATGCCCATCACCCATTTAGCCCATTCCCCCACTAACCTCCCCTCCAGCAGCACTGTTTGTTCTCAATATTTAAGACTCTCTTATGGTTTGACACTCTCTCTGTTTTTCTCCTATTTTTCCTTTCCTTCCACTATGCCCATCTACTTTGTTTCTTAAATTCCACATTATGAGTGAAATCATATGATATTTGTCTTTCTCTGACTAACCTATCACTTAATACACTCTACTAAAATCCACGTTGTTGCGAATGGCAATTTTCATTTTTTTTCATCACAGAGAAATATTCCATTGTATATACATGCCACATCTTCTTTATCATCAGTAAATGGACAATTTGGATCTTTCCATAATTTGAATACTGTTGATATCACTGCTATAAACATTGAGTGCATGTGCCCCTTCAAATCAGCATTTTTGTATCCTTTGGATAAATACCTACTAATGCAATTGTTGGATAAAAGGGTAATTCTATTTTTAATTTTTTTTAGGGACCTTCGTACTGTTTTCCAGAGTGGCTGCATTGGTTTGCATTCCCACAACAGTGCAAAAGCATTCCCCATTCACAGCATCCTCGCCAACATCTGTTGTTTCCGAGTTGTTCGTTTTAACCATCCTGACAGGTACGAGGTGGTATCTCATTGCAGTTTTGATTTGTATTTCCCTGATGATGAGTGATTTTGGGCACCTTTTCATGTGTCTGTTCGCCGTCTGGATGTCTTCTTTGGAAAAGTGTCTATTCATGTCTTCTGCTCATTTCTTCACTGGATTATTTGTTTTTTGGTTGTTGAGGTTGATAAGTTCTTTATAGATTTTGGATACTAACCCTTTGTCCGATATGTCATTTGCAAATATCTTCTCCCATTCTGTTGGTTGCCTTTTAGTTGTGTTGATTGTTTCCTTTGCTGTGCAGGAGGTTTCTATCTTGATGAGGTCCCAGCAGTTCATTTCTGCTTTTGATTCCCTTGCCTCCTGAGACATGTCTGGTAAGAAGTTGCTGCAGGCAAGTGACCTTGGCTTTGACAAGAGGCTACTGCCTGTTTTCTCCTCTAGAGTTTTGATGGTTTCTTGTCTCACATTAAGGTCTTTCATCCATTTTGAATTTATTTTTGTGTATGGTGTAAGAAAGTAGTCCAGTTTCATTCTTCTGCATGTCGCTGTGCAGTTTTCCCAGCACCATTTCCTGAAGAGACTGTCTTTTTTTTCCATTGGATAATCTTTCCTGCTGTGTCAAAGATTAGTTGGCCAGAGAGGTTGGAGGGAAGATGGCGGCGTAGGAGGACGCTGGGCTCACCGCGCGTCCTGCTGATCACTTAGATTCCACCTACACCTGCCTAAAGAACCCAGAAAACCGCCAGAGGAATAGCAGAACGGAGTCTCCAGGGCCAAGCGCAGACGAGAGGCCCACGGAAGAGGGTAGGAAGGGCGGCGAGGCGGTGCGCGCTCCACGGACTGGCGGGAGGGAGCCGGGGCAGAGGGGCGGCTCGCCGGCCAAGCAGAACCCCCGAGTCTGGCTGGCAAAAGCGGAGGGGCCGGACGGACTGTGTTCCGACAGAAAGCGCGACTTAGCGTCTGGGAGGTCATAAGTTAACAGCTCTGCTCAGAAAGCTGGAAGGCTGGAGGACAAAGGGAGGGAGAGCTGCTGAGTCCCCAGACGGCAGAGCTCAGCTTGGCGGGGAACAAAAGTGCTCGCCAGCGCCATCTCCCTCGCCCATCCCCCAGCCAAAATCCCAAAGAGAACCAGTTCCTGCCAGGGAACTTGCTCGCTCCGCGCAAACACCCAACTCTGTGCTTCTGCGGAGCCAAACCTCCGGCAGCGGGTCTGACTCCCTCCCGCTGCCACAGGGCCCCTCCTGAAGTGGATCACCTAAGGAGAAGCGAGCTAAGCCTGCCCCTCTTGCCCCCGTGCACCTTGCCTACCCACCCCAGCTAATACGCCAGATCCCCAGCACCACAAGCCTGGCAGTGTGCAAGTAGCCCAGACGGGCCACACCACCCCACAGTGAATCCCGCCCCTAGGAGAGGGGAAGAGAAGGCACACACCAGTCTGACTGTGGCCCCAGCGGTGGGCTGGGGGCAGACATCGGGTCGGACTGCGGCCCCGCCCACCAGCTCCAGTTATACACCACAGCACAGGGGAAGTGCCCTGCAGGTCCTCACCACTCCAGGGACTATCCAAAATGACCAAACGGAAGAATTCCCCTCAGAAGAATCTCCAGGAAATAACAACAGCTAATGAACTGATCAAAAAGGGTTTAAATAATATAACAGAAAGTGAATTTAGAATAATAGTCATAAAGTTAATTGCTGGGCTTGACAACAGTATACAGGACAGCAGAGAATCTCTTGCCACAGAGATCAAGGGACTAAGGAACAGTCACGAGGAGCTGAAAAGCGCTTTAAACGAAATGCAAAACAAAATGGAAACGACGACAGCTCGGATTGAAGAGGCAGAGGAGAGAATAGGTGAACTAGAAGATAAAGTTATGGAAAAAGAGGAAGCTGAGAGAAAGAGAGAAAAAAAAATCCAGGAGTATGAGGGAAAAATTAGAGAACTAAGTGATACACTGAAAAGAAATAATATACGCATAATTGGTATCCCAGAGGAGGAAGAGAGAGGGAAAGGTGCTGAAGGGGTACTTGAAGAGATTATAGCTGAGAACTTCCCTGAACTGGGGAAGGAAAAAGGCATTGAAATCCAAGAGGCACAGAGAACTCCCTTCAGACGTAACTTGACTCGATCTTCTGCACGACATATCATAGTGAAACTGGCAAAATACAAGGATAAAGAGAAAATTCTGAAAGCAGCAAGGGATAAACGTGCCCTAACATATAAAGGGAGACCTATAAGACTCGTGACTGATCTCTCCTTTGAAACTTGGCAGGCGAGAAAGGCTTGGCAGGAGATCTTCAGTGTGCTAAACAGAAAAAATATGCAGCCGAGAATCCTTTATCCAGCAAGTCTGTCATTTAGAATAGAAGGAGAGATAAAGGTCTTCTCAAACAAACAAAAACTGAAGGAATTTGTCACCACTAAACCAGCCCTACAAGAGATCCTAAGGGGGATCCTGTGAGACAAAGTACCAGAGACATCACTACAAGCATAAAACATACAGACATCACAATGACTCTAAACCCGTATCTTTCTATAATAACACTGAATATAAATGGATTAAATGCGCCAACCAAAAGACATAGGGTATCAGAATGGATAAAAAAACAAGACCCATCTATTTGCTGTCTACAAGAGACTCATTTTAGATCTGAGGACACCTTTAGATTGAGAGTCAGGGGATGGAGAACTATTTATCATGCTACTGGAAGCCAAAAGAAAGCTGGAGTAGCCATACTTATATCAGACAAACTAGACTTTAAATTAAAGGCTGTAACAAGAGATGAAGAAGGGCATTATATAATAATTACAGGGTCTATCCATCAGGAAGAGCTAACAATTATAAATGTCTATGCGCCGAATACCGGAACCCCCAGATATATAAAACAATTACTCATAAACATAAGCAACCTTATTGATAAGAATGTGGTCATTGCAGGAGACTTTAACACCCCACTTACAGAAATGGATAGATCATCTAGACACACAGTCAATAAAGAAACAAGGGCCCTGAATGATACATTGGATCAGATGGACTTGACAGATATATGTAGAACTCTGCATCCCAAAGCAACAGAATATACTTTCTTCTCGAGTGCACATGGAACATTCTCCAAGATAGATCATATACTGGGTCACAAAACAGCCCTTCATAAGTTTACAAGAATTGAAATTATACCATGCATACTTTCAGACCACAATGCTATGAAGCTTGAAATCAACCACAGGAAAAAGTCTGGAAAACCTCCAAAAGCATGGAGGTTAAAGAACACCCTACTAACGAATGAGTGGGTCAACCAGGCAATTAGAGAAGAAATTAAAAAATATATGGAAACAAACAAAAATGAAAATACAACAATCCAAACGCTTTGGGACGCAGCGAAGGCAGTCCTGAGAGGAAAATACATTGCAATCCAGGCCTATCTCAAGAAACAAGAAAAATCCCAAATACAAAATCTAACAGCACACCTAAAGGGAATAGAAGCAGAACAGCAAAGGCAGCCTAAACCCAGCAGAAGAAGAGAAATAATAAAGATCAGAGCAGAAATAAACAATATAGAGTCTAAAAAAACGGTAGAGCAGATCAATGAAACCAAGAGTTGGTTTTTTGAAAAAATAAACAAAATTGACAAACCTCTAGCCAGGCTTCTCAAAAAGAAAAGGGAGATGACCCAAATCGATAAAATCATGAATGAAAATGGAATTATTACAACCAATCCCTCAGAGATACAAACAATTATCAGGGAATACTATGAAAAATTATATGCCAACAAATTGGACAACCTGGAAGAAATGGACAAATTCCTAAACACCCACACTCTTCCAAAACTCAATCGGGAGGAAATAGAAAGCTTGAACAGACCCATAACCTGCGAAGAAATTGAATCGGTTATCAAAAATCTCCCAACAAATAAGAGTCCAGGACCAGACGGCTTCCCAGGGGAGTTCTACCAGACGTTTAAAGCAGAGATAATACCTATCCTTCTCAAGCTATTCCAAGAAATAGAAAGGGAAGGAAAACTTCCAGACTCATTCTATGAAGCCAGTATTACTTTGATTCCTAAACCAGACAGAGACCCAGTAAAAAAAGAGAACTACAGGCCAATATCCCTGATGAATATGGATGCAAAAATTCTCAATAAGATACTAGCAAATCGAATTCAACAGCATATAAAAAGAATTATTCACCATGATCAAGTGGGATTCATTCCTGGGATGCAGGGCTGGTTCAACATTCGCAAATCAATCAACGTGATACATCACATTAACAAAAAAAGAGAGAAGAACCATATGATCCTGTCAATCGATGCAGAAAAGGCCTTTGACAAAATCCAGCACCCTTTCTTAATAAAAACCCTTGAGAAAGTCGGGATAGAAGGAACATACTTAAAGATCATAAAAGCCATTTATGAAAAGCCCACAGCTAACATCATCCTCAACGGGGAAAAACTGAGAGCTTTTTCCCTGAGATCAGGAACACGACAGGGATGCCCACTCTCACCGCTGTTGTTTAACATAGTGCTGGAAGTTCTAGCATCAGCAATCAGACAACAAAAGGAAATCCAAGGCATCCAAATTGGCAAAGATGAAGTCAAGCTTTCGCTTTTTGCAGATGACATGATATTATACATGGAAAATCTGATAGACTCCACCAAAAGTCTGCTAGAACTGATACATGAATTCAGAAAAGTTGCAGGATACAAAATCAATGTACAGAAATCAGTTGCATTCTTATACACGAACAATGAAGCAACAGAAAGACAAATAAAGAAACTGATCCCATTCACAATTGCACCAAGAAGCATAAAATACCTAGGAATAAATCTAACCAAAGATGTACAAGATCTGTATGCTGAAAACTATAGAAAGCTTATGCAGGTAATTGAAGAAGATATAAAGAAATGGAAAGACATTCCCTGCTCATGGATTGGAAGAATAAATATTGTCAAAATGTCAATACTACCCAAAGCTATCTACACATTCAATGCAATCCCAATCAAAATTGCACCAGCATTCTTCTCGAAACTAGAACAAGCCATCCTAAAATTCATATGGAACCACAAAAGGCCCCGAATAGCCAAAGTAATTTTGAAGAAGAAGACCAAAGCAGGAGGCATCACAATCCCAAACTTTAGCCTCTACTACAAAGCTGTAATCCTCAAGACAGCATGGTATTGGCACAAAAACAGACACATAGACCAATGGAATAGAATAGAAACCCCAGAACTAGACCCACACACGTATGGCCAACTCATCTTTGACAAAGCAGGAAAGAACATCCAATGGAAAAAAGACAGTCTCTTTAACAAATGGTGCTGGGAGAATTGGACAGCAACATGCAGAAGGTTGAAACTAGACCACTCTCTCACACCATTCACAAAAATAAACTCAAAATGGATAAAGGACCTGAATGTGAGACAGGAAACCATCAAAACCCTAGAGGAGAAAGCAGGAAAAGACCTCTCTGACCTCAGCCGTAGCAACCTCTTACTCGGCACATCCCCAAAGGCAAGGGAATTAAAAGCAAAAGTGAATTACTGGGACCTTATGAAGATAAAAAGCTTCTGCACAGCAAAGGAAACAACCAACAAAACTAAAAGGCAACCAACGGAATGGGAAAAGATATTTGCAAATGACATATCGGACAAAGGGCTAGTATCCAAAATCTATAAAGAGCTCATCAAACTCCACACCTGAAAAACAAATAACCCAGTGAAGAAATGGGCAGAAAACATGAATAGACACTTCTCTAAAGAAGACATCCGGATGGCCAACAGGCACATGAAAAGATGTTCAATGTCGCTCCTTATCAGGGAAATACAAATCAAAACCACACTCAGATATCACCTCACGCCAGTCAGAGTGGCCAAAATGAACAAATCAGGAGACTATAGATGCTGGAGAGGATGTGGAGAAACGGGAACCCTCTTGCACTGTTGGTGGGAATGCAAATTGGTGCAGCCGCTCTGGAAAGCAGTGTGGAGGTTCCTCAGAAAATTAAAAATAGACCTACCCTATGACCCAGCAATAGCACTGCTAGGAATTTACCCAAGGGATACAGGAGTACTGATGCATAGGGGCACTTGTACCCCAGTGTTTATAGCAGCACTCTCAACAATAGCCAAATTATGGAAAGAGCCTAAATGTCCATCAACTGATGAATGGATAAAGAAATTGTGGTTTATATACACAATGGAATAGTATGTGGCAATGAGAAAGAATGAAATATGGCCTTTTGTAGCAACGTGGATGGAACTGGAGAGTGTGATGCTAAGTGAAATAAGCCATACAGAGAAAGACAGATACCATATGGTTTCACTCTTATGTGGATCCTGAGAAACGTAACAGAAACCCATGGGGGAGGGGAAGGAAAAAAAAAAGAGGTTAGAGTGGGAGAGAGCCAAAGCATAAGAGACTGTTAAAAACTGAGAACAAACTGAGGGTTGATGGGGGGTGGGAGGGAGGGCAGGGTGGGTGATGGGTATTGAGGAGGGCACCTTTTGGGATGAGCACTGGGTGTTGTATGGAAACTAATTTGACAGTAAATTTCATATATTAAAAAATAAAAAAATTAAAAAAAAATAAAAAAAAAAGATTAGTTGGCCATATATTCGTGGGTCCATTTCTGGGTTCTCTATTCTGTTCCATTGATCTGTGTGTCTCTTTTTGTGCCAGTACCATACTGTCTTGATGAGTACAGCTTTGTAGTACAGCTTGAAGTCAGGAATAGTGATGCCTCCAGCTTTGGTTTTCTTTTTCAACATTACTTTGGCTATTCAGGGTCTTTTGTGGCTCCATACAAATTTTAGGATTGTTTGTTCTAGCTCTGTGAAGAATGCTGGTTTTATTTTGATAGGTATTGCATTGGATGTGTAGATTAGTTTGAGTAGTATAGACATTTTAACAACATTTGTTCTTCCGATCCATGAGCATGGAATGATTTTCCATTTCTTTGTGTCTTTTTCAATTTCTTTCATAAGTTTTCTATAGTTTTCAGTGTATAGATCTTTTACCTATTTGGTTAAGTCTATTCCTAGGTATCTTATGGGTTTTGGTACAACTGCAAATGGGATGAATACCTTGGTTTCTCTTTCTGCTGCTTCATTATTGGTGTATAGAAATGCAACCGATTTCTGTACATTGATTTTATATCCTGCGGCATTGCTGGATTCACATATCAGTTCTAGCAGTTTTTTGGTGGAGTCTTTCGGGTTTTCCATGTAGAATATCATGTCATCTGCAAAGAGTGAAAGTTTGACTTCTTCTTTGCCAATTCGGATGCCTTTTATTTCTTTTTGTTGTCTGATTTCCAGTGGTATGTTGAACAACAGTGGTGAGAGTGGACTTCCCTGTCGTGTTCCTGACCTTAGGGGGAAAGCTCTCAGTTTTTCCCCTTTGAGGATGATATTAACTGCGGGCCTTTTCTATATGGCTTCTATGGTGATGCGGTATATTCCTTGTATCCCTGCTTTCTTGAAGGGGAGCAGGAGAGGGGCAGAGAGAGAGGGAGACACAGAATCTGAAGCAGGCTCCAGGCTTCGAGCTGTCAACACAGAGCGTGACATGGGGCTCGAACTCACCAACTGTGAGATCATGATTTGAGCTGAAGTCGGACGCTCAACCAGCTGAGCCACCCAGGCGCCCCCATAAGAGACTCTTAAACACAGAGAACAAATGGAGGGCTGTTGGAGAGGAGGTGAGTGGGGATGGGTTAAATGGGTGATGGGCCTTAAGGAGGGCACTTTTGGGGATGAGCACTGGGTGTCATATGTAAGAGATGAATCACTGGGTTCTACTCCTGAAGCGAAGACTACACTGTATGCTAACTAACTTGAATTTAAATTAAAAACATAAAATAAAAATGGGCAGAGGATCTGATAGACATTTTTCCAAAATAGACATACAGATGGCCAACAGGTACATGAAAAGACACTCATTATCACTCATCACCAGGGAAATGCAAGTCAAAACCAAAATGAGATATCTCCTAACACCTGTTAGAATGGATCTTGATTTTTTTATCCATTCTGATACCCCATTTCTTTTTTTAATTCCATATTTGTATATATTGCAAAATGATCACCACAATAAGTCTACTTAACATCCATCATCACGCGTAGTTACAATTTTTTTTCTTGTGATGAGAACTTTTAAAATTTACTCTCATAGCAACTTGCAAATATACCCCATGTCTTTAGAATGGAGCATTTAGTCCATTTACATTCAGAGTGATTATTGGAAGTTATGAATTTAGTGCCAATGTGTTACCTGTAGAGTTTCTGGTGATGTTCTCTGGCCCTTTGTAGTCTTTATTGCTTTGGTCTTCTCGTTTCCCCTTTCCCATTTCCCATTCCCCTCCTCCTCCTCCTCCTCCTCCTCCTCCTGCTCCTCCTCCTCCTTCTTCTTCTTCTTCTCTCTCCATGCAGTCAGTCCCCCTTAAAATTTCTCACAGGGCTGGTTTAGTGTTCATAAACTCCTTTAGTTTTAGTTTGTCTGGGAAACTCTTTGTCTCTCCTTCTATTCTGAATGACAGCCTTGCTGGATAAAGAATTCTTGGCTGCGTATTTTTCCCATTGAGTGTGTTGAATATTTCCTGCCACTCTCCTCTGGCCTGCTACTAACCTTATGTGTCTACCCTTGTAGTTTAAGGACCTTTTGTCCCTAGCTGCTTTCAGAATTCTCTCTGTATCTTTGTATTTTGCAAGTTTCACTATGATATGTCATGGTGGTGTTATCCTGTTTTTGTTGATTTTGAGGGGAGTTCTTTGTGCCTCTTGGACTTGGATGCCTATTTCCTTCTCCAGATTAGGGAAGTTCTCAGCCATAATTTATTAAAATAAACCTTCTGTCCCTTTCTCTCACTCTTTTTCTTCTGCGACTCCTATGATATGGATATTGTTTCATTTCGTGGAATCACTTAGTTCCCTAAGTCTCCCTTCATGATCTAGTAAGTTCCTTTCCCTCTTTTTTTCAGCTTCATTATTTTCCATATTTTTATCTTCCTTTTCACATATTCTCCCCTCTACTTCTCCAATCTTCATTGCCACTGTATCCAGTTTGTTTTGCATCTCGGTTATAGCATTTTTAAATTCCTCCTGACTAGTTCTTAGGTCTTTGATCCCTGCAGCAAGGGTTTCTTTTGTGTCTTTTATGCTTTTATCAAGTGCAGCTAGTAGTCTTATGACTATTGTTCTAAATTATTGTTCAGATATGTTGCTTATATCTGTTTTGAGCAAGTCCCTGTCTGTGATTTCTTCTTGACCTTTCTTTTGGGGAGAATTCCTCCATCTTGTCATTTTGGCTAAGTTTCTGTCTTTTACGTGCTTTCAAAGCTTGTTATGTTTCCTGCACCTGAGAGTGTTGCTATATTAAAAAGGGGTCATACATTGCCCAGGGTCTGGCACTTCAGGAAATGTTTCTGGCGTATGCTGTATGCACTCTGCTGTTGCATTTTGGGTGCTCTTTCCCACTGGTCAGTCCTCTGCAGAGTTCCTCCTTGCTTGTGGTGGTGGAGTGTTTGTACCTTTAACTAGGTGTGCTTTTATTTGTTTGACTTGTTTGTTGAAACTCTGGAAAAAAGGGGGAAGGAACCCGATCTCAAAGACAGAAAAGAAAGGGAACAACAACAACAACAACAACAACTAGAGAATCAAAAAGCGATAAGGCTAATTCCAAAGAAAAAGAAAGGAGAAAAGAAAAAAGAAGGAAAAAGAAAAAAATAGAGAAGCCTGATCCACAAAAAAAGGAGAAAAGGAAATGAAAAGCACAAACAAGAATCTATGAGCCTGATTCCAAAAGGAAAAAAAAAAAAAGATGAAAGAAGAAGAAAAGAAACAAGAACTGTCCATGTCATTTTGAGGCACGATTTTCAGTGCACTTGGTGCATGGGGGTGCTGGCTGTGCTGGTCTGGGGGAGAGGTCCTCTTCATTGGCTCAGAGTCAGTCTTGTCCCAGTAAATAAGCAGCTGCCAGGCACAGGGGGGCAGGGCTCAGTGTAAGTGGGTCCCGCCTCCACTTGGGGCCACTGTGTTGCTCTGTGAGGTTTTGGTGTTTCGGGGGGATGGTGCCACCCCAATCTCTCATCCCTGGACTGGGAGTCTCACAACCCCCACTGTTCAGGCAGCTCCCACAGAATGGTGAGGGCAGTCACCTTACCCTGTGCCACAACTCTCCTGTGCTTTTTCTTTGGCACACAGCCGGGATTCAAAGGATTAAAGGACCTGGCACTGCATGGATCTGCTCCCCTACTCCAGAGTAGAGCCTCTCCACCCTGCTGATGAAAGGCCTTTGGCTGGCACCTGCAGGGTCTTTTGTCCTTGGGGAGGCAAGAAACCCTCTTCCAAAAGTACTCCAGGAGGGGGACTGTTCTCTCCCAGTGCACCCCAGAAATCTCTACACCACGCTATGCACTCCAGGACCAGCTCCCTCCTCCCCAGGAGTGTGTGCCACAGCTCTGCTCCAGAGAAAGTCGTGCCCTTCTGAAACCTCAGAGTTTGAGTTCCAAACACTGTTTGCAAAAAGGAACTGGGACACTCAGTATTTCTCGCTCTCCAGTCCATGGTCCAGAGAGGTTTTCCTCTGTGCTAACTTGATGCCACAATTTCTCAACCCATCTCTCTTTCTCTACCTTTTGCCTCTCCATGGAAGTGGTTCCCTCCCCTCCGAGGCACCACCGTTTTTTCTCTCCCCCAATTCACTTTCACACACCTCACACCTGGCAAGCCATCTCCCTCCAACTGTGGAGACGCTCTGCCAGTCCGCAGATCGATTTCCTGGGTGTTCCAAGTGATCTGATCTCAATACAGGTGTGTTTGAAGGACGAGGAAAGCCCGGGGTCCCCCTACTTCTCTGCCATCTTAACTCCTACTGAAACTAATAAAACATCGTATGTCAACTACACTTCAGTAATAAAAATTTAAACACACACACACACACACACACACACACACACAATCACACGCACACACACCATGAAATACCTCATCACACACACTAGGATGACTATAACCCAAAACAGAATATAACAAATGTTAGCAATTATGTGGGGAAATTGGAATTCTCATACGTTGCATGTGAGAATGTAAAATGATGCAGCCATTTTGAAAAAAAGTTTGAGAACCCCTCAAATGTTACACATAGAATCCCATATAACACAGTGATTCCACTCTTAGGAATGTACCCAAAAGAAGTGAAAAAAATCTATATCTATCTATATCTACATCTATATGTATCTATCTATCTATCTATCTCTACACAAAGTGTAAATCTACACAACGTGAAAATTACCCAAATGTTTATCAACTGATGCAAGAATAAACAAAATGTAGTAAATCCATACAGTAGTATGTTTATTCTACAATAGAAGAATGACATAAAGATACATGAAAAAAATATTGATTATCCTCAATTACATTATGCTGACTGAAATAAGCTATCATAAAGAGCCCATATTATAGGCTTCTGTTTTTATGAAATGTACACAGTAAGCAAAATTATAAATATAAAAAGTACATTAGCGGTTGCCTAATGCTGGGTAGGAATATGGGAATGGGTACTAATGGGTACGGGGTTTCTTTTGGGGGTAATTAAAATGTTTTAAAGTAAGGGTATAGTGATGGTTGTATCACACTGCGAATATACTAAAAGCCATTCATTGTACACTTTAAAACACTGGATTTTTTGTATGTGAATTATATATAAATAAAGTTATTTAAAAAATGAAATCAATGAAATTGTAAACAGAAACACAATGGAGAAAAATCAATGAAACCAAAAGCTGGTTATTTGAACTATCATCAGTATTAATAAAACTCTATCCACATAACCAAGATTTAAAAAAAAAAAAAAGAGAGACAATCCTATGAATTTCAGGAATGAAAAAGAAGACATCTCTACTGATCCTACAGACTTTAAAATGCTAATAATGGGATACTATAAAGAACTCTGTGCCCATAAATTTGACAACATAAATTGAAATAGATTATTTCCTTCAAAGACACAAGCTAACAAAATTAATTCAATAAGAAATAGATAACTTGAATTTTCCTACATGTATTAAAGAACTTGAATTTGTGATTTAAAATCTTCCACAAATAGAACTCCAGTCCTACACAGTTTCACCGGTAAATTTTATCAAACATTTAAGGAAATAATATCACCAATTCTACAAGACCATTCCAAGAAGGAGAATAAGAGAAAACATTTACTATCTCATTTGATGAGGCCAGCGTCGCCACAATACCAAAACCACATGAAAATGTTACAAGAAAAGATCCCTACAAAGAAATATTTCTCATAGACACAATATATTGAACAACCAAATTCAGCAAGGTAAAAAAGAAAGGTAAGATAGCATGACTAGATATGTTCTACTCAGGCATGCAAGGCTACATTAACATTAAAATTTTTTTAAATGTAATTCACCATATTAAAAAGTCTCAAGGAGAAAAAACATTTGAGCATCTCAATAGAAGGAGAAATATTATTTGAAAAAATTCTACATCCACTCATTATAAAAACTCTCAGAAAATTAGAAACAAAAGGGAATTTTCTTAATATAATAAAGGAGGTAATAATGAAAAAGTTTACAGTTAGTGTTATATTAATGACAAAAGACTAAATGATAATGTTAAAAAGTAATAGTAGAGGGGCACCTGGGTGGCTCAGTTGGTTGAGCGTCCGACTTCGGCTCCGGTCATGATCTCACCCTCTGTGAGTTCGAGCCCCGCATTGGGCTCTGTGCTGACAGCTCAGAGCCTGGAGCCTGCTTCAGATTCTGTGTCCCTCTCTTGCTCTGCTCCTCCCCCGCTCATACTGTCTGTCTCTCTCTCAAGAATAAATAAAACATTTAGAAAAAAAAAGTAATAGTAGATAATAGAGATAATAGATAATAGACATAAAAGAGACCCCAAGATCAGAAGCAAAGCGAGTATGTCTCTCACACTACTTGTAGGCAACATCATACTAGAAATCCAAAACAGTTTGATAAAGAAAAAGAAGAAATAAAAAAGAGATGCAGACACAAAGAAATGGAAAAACATTCCATGCTCATGGGCTGGAAGAGCAAATATTGTTAAAATGCCTATATTACCCAAAGCATCTACACATTTAATGCAATCCTATAAAAATACCAACAGCAGTTTTTACTGAGCTAGAACAAACAATTCTAATATTTGTATGGAACCACAAAAGACCCCGAATAGCCAAAGCAATCTGGAGAGAGAAAAGCAAAGTTGGAGGCACCACAATTATGGGCTTCAAGTTATATTACACAGCTGTAGTCACCAAGACAGTATGGTGCTGGCACAAAGACAGACACATAAATCAATAGAACAGAATAGAAAACCCGGAAATGAACCCACAACTATACGGTCAACTAATCTTTGACGAAGCAGGAAAGAATATCCAATGGGAAAAAGACAGTCTCTTCAACAAATGGTCTGGTAAAAACTGGACAGTTACATGCAAAAGAATGAAACTAGACCACTTTCTTACACCATACACAAAAATGTATTCAAAATGGATGAAAGATCTAATTTTTTAATGTTTATCTATTTTTGGGAGAGAGAGACAGAGACAGAGAGAGAGAGGCAGAGTGTGAGCAGGGGAGGGACAGAGAGAGAAGAGACACACACACAGAATCCGAAGCAGGCTCCAGGCTCTGAGCTGTCAGCACAGAGCCCAACGCAGGGCTCAAACCCAAGAACCGCGAGATCATGATCGGAGCCAAAGTCCAAATGCTTCACTGACTGAGCCACCCAGGTGCCCCGGATGAAAGATTTAAATGTGAGACAGGAAGCCATCAAAATCCTAGAGGAGAACACAGTCAGTAACCTCTTTGACATCAGTCAGAGCAACATCTTTCTATACATCTCCTGAGGCAAGGGAAACAAAAGCAAAAATAAACTATTGGGGGGCACCTGGGTGGCTCAATCAGTTGAGCGTCCAACTTTGGCTCAGATCATGATCTGGAGGTTCGTGAGTTTGAGCCCCACACCGGGCTCACTGCTTTCAGTGCAGAGCGTGCTTCAGATCCTCTGCCCCCCTCTCTCTACCCTTCCCCTGCTTGTGCGGTCTCTCTCTCTCTCTCTCTCTCAAAAATAAACATTTTTTTAAAAGTTTATTTATTTACTTAGAGAGAGAGAGAGAGCGCACAAGTGAGAGAATACCAAGCAGGCTCTGCACTGTTAGCACAGAGCCCAATGCGGGGCTCAATCTCACAACTGTGAGATCATGACCTGAGCCCAAATCAAGAGTCAGACGCTTAACAGACTGAGCTACCCAGGCGCCCCCAAAAAACAAATAAACATTTAAAAAAAAATAAAAAAAAAGAAAGTATTGGGACTACATCAAAATAAAATATTTCTGCTCAGCGCAGGAAACAGTCAACACAACTAAAAGGCAACCTATGGAATCAGAGAAGATATTTGCAAATGACATATCTGATAAAGGCTAGTATCCAAAATGTGTCAAGAACTTATACAAATCAACACCCCAAAAGCAAACAATCCAGTGAAGAAATGGGCAGAAGACATGAATAGACACTTTTCCAAAGAAGACATCCAGACGGCGAACACACACATGAAAAGGTGCCCAAAATCACTCATCATCAGGGAAATACAAATCAAAACTGCAATGAGATACCACCTCGTACCTGTCAGGATGGCTAAAATCAACAACACAAGAAACAACAAGTGTTGGTGAGGATGCAGAGAAAGGAGAACACTCTTAAACTGTTGGTGGGATGGCAAACTGGTACAGCCACTCTGGAGAACAGTATGGAGGTTCCTCAAAAAGTTCAAAATAGAACTACCCCACGATCCAGCAATTGCACTAGTAGGTATTTACCCTTACCTACAGATTCAAAGGGGCATATGCACCCCGATGTTGTAGCAGCATTATCAACAATAGCTAAATTATGAAAAGAGCCCAAACGCTCATCTAAAGAAGATGTGAGATATATAGATCTCTCTCTCTCTCTATGTATGTATGTACACATACATATATTATATATTGTATATTGTATATTGTATATTATATATTATACTATATATATTATATATTATATTATATATGTATGTATACATACATATATTATATATTATATATTATACTATATATATTATATATTATATTATATACAATATTATATATAATGGAATATTACTCAGCCATAAAAAAGAATAAAATCTTGCCATTTGTAACAACATGGATGGAACTAGAGAGTATTATGATGGAACTAGAGAGTATTATGATAAATTAGAGCAAGACAAATACCATATTATTTCACTCATATGTAGAATTTAGTAAAGAAAACAAATCAACATGGGGGGAAAAAGGAGAGCCAAACCAAGAAACACACTCTTAACTATAGAGAACAAACCGATGGCTACTGGAGGGGATGTGGGTAGGGGGATGGGTTAAATAGGTGATGGGGATTAAGGCGTGCCCTTGTTTTGATGAGCACCAGGTGTTTTATGTAAGTGATGAATCACTAAATTCTACACCTGAAACTAATATTGCACTGTATGTTAACAACCTGAAATTCAAATAAACACTTGGAGGAAAAAAAATACAATTGGTAAGAAATATATAAACTTAATTTTATTTGCTGATATGATTGTCTATGTAGAAAGTCCATTTTTTTAATAGCATCTAGAAACTGCAAGTTAGAAAACAAATCATTAAATTCTACACCTGAAACTAATATTACATCGTATGTTGGCTGACTGGAATTTGGATAAAAGCTTGAAAAAATTCAACTAAATTCCTATATGCTAGTAAAGGAAAATCTAAATTTGAAATAAAACATATTATTTGCACAAAAGATACAATTGTACACACAAAAAAATTAAGTGTTTGGGTGTAAATTTAACAACACGTGCAGGTTTGCTGAAAACTACAAAATTTGTGAAAGAAATTAAAGAATATCTAAACAAATAAAGAGAAATTCTGCGTTCATGGATTGAAATACCCAATACCGTTGAGATGTCAATTCTCCCCAATTTGATTTATAACTTCAACACAATCTCAATTATTAACCCAGTAAGTATTATTTTTTTAGATATTCACAAACTGATTATAGCATTTATAATATAAGCCAAAAAAAATCTCATGTAAGGCAAATTCCTACCAAAGTAAAGTTGGAGAACTCACACTACCCTATTCAAGACTTACTCTAAAGCTACAGTAATTAATCAAGGTAAAAGTATACACACATAGATTTGTGGAACAGAACAGAGAGTCAAGAAATTTTTCCAGACAGGTGTTGTCAGTTGATTTTGGACAATGGGCAAAGGTCATCAATGGAGAAGGGACAGTCTTTATAACAGGTAGTGCTGGAAAAATTGGACATCTGTATAGAAACAAACAAACAAACAAACCTGGCTTTGATCCATAGCTATCACCATATACAAAATACAGTGAAAATTAGTGACAGCATTATTTACAATAGCCAAGTTATGGAAGCAGATAAAGGAGATGTAGTATACGCATACAGCGGAATATTATTCAGCCACAAAAAAAAATAACGAAATCTTGCCATTTACAATGACATAGATGGAGCTAGAGAGTATAATGCTAAGTGAAATAAGTCAGCCAGAGAAAGCAAATACCATATGATTTCACTCATATGTGGAATTTAAGAAATAAAACAAATGAACAAGGGCAAAGAGAGAGAGGGGAGAGAGAGAGAGAGAGAGAGAGAGAGACAGAGACAGAGACAGAGACAGAGAGGAGCCAAGAAACAGACTCTTAACTATAGAACACAAACTGATGGTTGCCAGTAGGGAGGTTGGGGTGGGGGTTAAATGGGGAAGGGGATCGAGGAAGGCACTTGTCGTGATGAGCACTGGGTGATGTATGGAATTGTTGAATCTCTATATGGCACAGCTGAAACTGATATTACTGTATGTGAATTATATTGGAATTAAATTTTAAAAATAAATAGGGGCATCTGGGTGGCTCAGTTGGTTGAGCGTCTGATTCTTGCTTTTGGCTCAGGTCATGATCTCATGATTTGTGAGATCGAGCCCTCCGTTGGGCTCTACACTGACAGTGTGGAGCCTGCTTAGCGTTCTCTCTCTCCCTCTCTCTCTGCCCCCCTCCACTTGCACTCTCTGTGTCTCTCAAAATAAATAGATAAATTCCAAAAATAAATAAATAGAAATAAATAAAATAAAATCCAGGACAAAAGAAGAAAAGCTAATTACAGACCAAAATGTATAACCTAAAACTATTAAACTTCCATAGTAAAGCACAGAAGAGTATCTTTGTGACCATGGGCTAGGCAATGATTTCTCAGATACAACATAAAGAGAAGAAAAGTATTAATAAATTGAACTTTATTAAATTAAGAACCTTTGCCCCTCTAAAGACCCCTTTAAATAAATGAAAAAATGGGGCGCCTGGGTGACTCAGTCGGTTAAGCGCCCAACTTCAGCTCAGTTCATGATCTCGCAGTCCATGAGTTTGAGCCCCGCGTCGGGCCCTGTGCTGACAGCTTGCAGCTCCAAGCCTGGAGCCTGCTTTGGATTCTGTGCCTCCCTCTCTCTCTGCCCCTCCCCCGCTCATGATCTGTCTCTCTCAGTCGGACAAATGAATAAATGTTAAAAAAAAATTTAATAAAAAAATAAAAATAAAAAAATAAATGATTAAAAACAAGCCACTGATTTGCAAATCCTAGATCTAACAATGTACTTGTGGCTAGAAAATACAAAGAACATTTAGAATTTACCGAAGAAATAAAAAACCTAATTAAAAAATGGAGAATAGATTTGAATAGACATCTCATTGAAGAAGACACATGAATGGCAAATAAATATTTCCAAAGATGGCCAACATTGTTTTCCATCAGGGAAATGAAAATTAAAACTACCAAATGCCACTATGTATTAGAATGTATTAGAATGGCTAAAAAAACCAAACAGGAACCTAATAATTATACATAAACGCTGTATTCTGTTAACTTACCACGGACATATAGGTTAGCAATTCTGAAACTGTATTATACATATCCATGTCTCTCAATGTCTAAGAAAGAAGTTTCAAATAAGCAAGGGTGGAAGGCTAGAATAAAGCCTTTGCAGTGAGAGTTAGAAACATTAGTATTAATCTCATGTTATACATGTTATATATGTGTGTGTGGGGGGGTGTGTGTTATATAAATCTTCATCCATATCTATCTATCTATCTATCTGTATATGTTATATATATTTATATATATATATATATATAAATCTTCATCCATATCTATTTATATATATGTTATATATATATATATATAAATCTTCATCCATATCTATTCATATATATATATATGTTATATATATAAATCTTCATCTATATCTATTTATACATATGTGTGTATACATGGATTAGTATACATACATTTATTACATAGCTCTTTCCACTGAGAGGGCATAGAAGCAGTGAACGCTATAGTGCACACCCACTGCCCAGACCTTGGTTTCTAAATACATGCTCCAATGAAAGGAACCAGAGCTTCTGGTTGTAATGGCTGATTCTACAAGACAAAGGCGATATGATGACTAATTGCAATGTGATATTCCAGATTGGACATTTGAACAGTTAAAGAATATTGGTAGAGGGAGGCAAACCACAAGAGACTCTTAACTACAGAGAGCAAACTGAGGGTTGCTGGAGGGGAGGTGGGTGAGGGGATGGGCTAAATGGGTGATGGGCATTAAAGAGGGCACTTGTTGTGATGAGCAATGGGTGTTATACGTAAGTGATGAAGCACTACATTCTACGCCTGAAACCAATACTACACTATATGTTAACTAACTGGAATTTAAATAAAATCTTGGAAGAAAAAGGAAGAATATTGGTGGGGGAAAAAGCAGGTGAAATCTCAATAAAGTCTGTTATTCAGTTACTAGTAACGTGCCAAGGTTAATTTCTTAGTTTTGACAAATGCGATGTAGTTATAGTTATGTAAAATGATTACATTAGAGTTAACTGTGTGAAGGGTATATGATGACTCTCTGTACCATCTTTCAACTTTCCTTTAAATCTTGAACCATTCTAAAATTAAATGTTTATACTAAAAACTCACTTATTCAAAATTCAAAATATTAGACACATTTTCCCTGAGGTCACAATTATTCCTTAAGATACCACACTCAGATGTTACATGAACCCATTTTCTTGTCTCTCTTGCTTACTGCTGTAACCCCAGCATTTGAACACTGCTTGACATACGGTAGGAATGCAACACATATTCTGAAGGAGTTTAAATACATATTTGTCACACATTCAGTTACAACATACATTAGATGTTACATTCACTCATTATTTTGTTACACTCATTTGGAACCCATTCAATGATCCAGACATCAAACACAGGCTCAGATATTTCCCATATACTTTATAGATATGGCACACAATCCTGAATATATCATACATAGCACCTTAGCTATCATAGGTATATACTTGCTACTTACGTTCTTTCACATATTGCTCACACATTCAGATGGCACACACCTTCATTCAGACGTGTAACACTAAAGTTCAGATGATTAGCTTCCTTACTCAGGTGGTATGTACATGCATTCAATATTTATAGACTGACTGAGATAGGAGAAAAATATTCAGATGTTATACACACAGATGTTACCCTCATCTAGTACACAGTCATCATGATATCACATACACTCAACAAGAGGCAACACACACTCTCTCAGATGCCAAATACTCATTGAGAAGTTATAATGCTTTCAGGCATTGCATTCATTCAGTTGGGAACCTCTCATTGAGCAGTCTTATACATCCATTCAAATGGCACAAACATTCGTTTTGTTTTAATCTATACATTCAGATGTCACTCACATTTGAAAGGTCACATTCAGATGATACATATGCATACTATTTGATGTGCTGCTCACACTCAGTAAAATGGAATGCACCTTTTCTAAGGTTAAACCCCTGCTTAGAGGTCACAACCCCTTCTCAGATGAAAACACACTTATTAAAATGTACTCCACACATTACATAGCCTACACTGTAAATATACATGTTCACTGTATATATACTGTAAATATACACTGTAAATATACATGTTCACTCTGTATTTTGCACAGATTTAATCACATGTAAAATACCTATAATGAGATACTCAAAACACTCCTTTATCTCATATTTGTTCAAATGACACACGCGTTCATTCAGACACTATCCTCACACAATCAGGTCAAGTATTTTACTTGCATGTTCCCAAATCACTGCTGGATTCCCAACACTCACGTGATTTTTGACTCCCAGGTTTCTTGCTCATGGACTTCTGCATGTGGGCAGATTTTCATCTAGAGAGCTAGGTACTCTTGGATAGGATGGGAAACTTGTGTAAAAAAGAGCAAATGGAAGAAAAGGATGATAGATCTATTATTAATCTCTCCTGTTCTCTCTTTCTCCCAACTCTCTTGAAACTAATCAAGTGCCATAGTGAAATGGATACATACATTATGTTCTATTCATATAATACTATATGAAAATGAGTGATCTACTGCTACACACATCAATCAAGATGAATCACACAAATATAATATTAAATTAAAGAACTTAAACATCAAATAATACAACCTGTCTGCTTCCATTTATATAAATTATTAAAACAGGCAAAACTAACCTATGGTGTTCATAAATCAATATATTGGCTATCCTTGAAGAAGGAGTAGGGAACAGAAGAGCCAAGAAAGCAGCATTACCCAAAAGAAAAAAAAAATCAACTATTCTCTGTAAGTACTTCATAATGCGGAAGAATTTAACCATAATACACATTCAATTAAACAGGAGTTCAAAGACAGGAAATTAGAACAACAGAATGTGATGAAAGGAAAAATTTCTGAGCTTGGGAAATGAAGCAAGAACTAAAAAACAAACAACAAACAAACAAACAACCCCCCCCCAAACCCACCATTGTAAGTCTAGCAAATATATTAGAAATAAGAAGGAAAGCAACAAAGAAAAAAGTAGGAATAACATCAGCCACCTCATACCCAGCCCTTGATTTCCTTTTTTTTAAAGTTCTTATTCAAATTCCGGGTAGTTAATGTACAGTGTAGTAATAGTTTCAGTTGTTCAAAAGAGTGATTCAACACTTCCATACGACACCCAGTGCTCATCACAACAAATGCACTCCTTAATACCCACCACCTATTTAACCCATCCCCCACCCACCTCCCTTCTGGTAGCCATCAGTTTGTTCTCTACAGGCCTTGATTTCTAATATCATTCTTTGATAAAAAGAATTGGGACTCCTTGAAGAGATGACTAATTCTAGGACTGAGGCAGGGAATATGCAACATGAGTAGGGAGCATTTTGCAGTACCAGAAAGTGAAGAAGTACTGAAAGTAATGAAGTACTGAAAAAAAAAAATCAATGATGGGGTTAAGTCAAAGAGACACTGGAGCCAACTGAAAGATATTCTAATGGCCAAAGCTGAAACAATTGGGGGACAACATAAATAAAGTAGTATTGAATTATAATCCAAAGTGTAAAATATGTACCCATGATTCCACACTAGCATAAATAAGTGATTGAAGAAAATAAATGGAGGTGAAATAGACAAATTTCCCATAGTTAAGAATTCCGAATAATTTTTTATAGAAACCCCACACTCAAGGAGGTTGAACATAGTCTCCACTCCTTAAGTGTGGGCTGCTCACAGTGACTTCATTCCAAAGAGTAAAGAATGGAAAAATGGAAAAAAGAGTAACGTTATAGTGAAGAAACCCGAGTTAACCTTAAGAGTGATAAATCATGTTGATAGAATGTACCCTGAATATAATGTGATGGGGGGGGCACCTGGGTGGCTCAGTTGGTTAAGTGACCGACTTTGGCTCAGGTCATGATCTCCCAGTTCGTGGGTTCGAGCCCGGCGTCGGGCTCTGTGCTGAATGCTTGCTCGGAGCCTGGAGCCCGCTTCAGATTCTGTGTCTCCTTCTTTCTCTGTCCCTCCCCCGCTTGTACTCTGTCTCACTCTGTCTCTCAACAATAAATAAATGTAAAAAAAAATTAATATAATGTGATGAGAATAACACTTAACCTCTGTGCTGTGATCTTCCTCCTCCAAACCCCAAACCCCAGTCTAACCATGAAACAAACATCAGACGAAATCCAAGTTAGGGGCATTCTGCAAAATATCTGACCAATACTTCCTCAACACTGTCAAGGTCATCAAAAACAAAGAAAGACTAAAAAACTGTCACAGGCAGGAGGAACCTAAGGAGAAGTGATGACTAAATGTGGTATCCTGGATGGGATCTTATAACAGAAAGAGAGTAGGTAAAACCAAGGAAGTGTAGGCTTTAGTTAATAAATATTAATATTGGGGTGCCTGAGTGGCTCAGTCGGTTAAGCATCCGACTCTTGACTTCCACTCAGGTGGTGATCTCATGGTGCCTGATTTCGAGCCCCGCATCAGGCTCCACACTAACAGTGTGAGACGTGCTTGGGATTCTCTCTCTCCTCTCTCTGCCTCTCTCCCTCTCTCTGTCTCTCTCAAAATAAATAAATACATACATACATACATACATACATACATACATAAAGAAATACAGAAATAAATAAAGTTTAAAAAAATAATACGTTTTAATATTATTTTGCTAATTGTGGCAAATTTACTATACTAACATAAGGGGTTAATAATAAAGGAAACTCTCTATAAAGTCTGTACTATCTTCATAAGTTTTCTGTAAATATAAAGCACTTCAAAAATAAAAGACTTATTTTAAAAAGAATAACGTCAAAGAAGAAACTGGCTTGTGATCATTACAGTGAGTGCAAAGAAAGGAAACAGGAAAATTATAGCAATTAGGAAAGTCATAAAAATGGGGAACAAAATTAATACAAAATTAGTTTAGTTGGATCCCTAAAAATATATGAAATCTAATAACATTTCAACAGTGTAGGAAATTTCCCTTGAAGTAAAAAAAAAAAAAAAAAAAAAACCCACACACGCACACACACACACACACACACACACACACACAACATGCTGAAGCTCTGGCTCAAAACAAAACAAAACAAACAAAAAAAAAAAAACAAAAAAACACCACATATTGGAAAAATGTGTAGAAAAATAATGACAAAGATGAATCCAGGGTAAGTTATTTAAATGGAAGTATAAAAACGTAATTATTCATATAGTCAACTAGAGAAGACAAATCACCTACCTACAAGGAGGAAAAATCAGTTTGAGCTCAGATTTTGCGGTGCCAGCATTTCATTCCAGAAGGCAATGCAGCAATGTGCACAAAACTGTGAGCAGACTATCACTCAAAAGTGTCATACACAACAAAGATAACAGTTGAATATAAAGGTGATTTGTGTACATTTTCAAACATGAAAGAATGTATGGAATGGCCCTATTAAAAGAATAATTACAGTGCTTAATGATGAAGTCTATTTAACTCATGGATGAACAATAATACATAAACCAGGAATAGAAAAGTGTGAGTATAATGAATGATGCTGAACAATGATCCCATTTATAACTAGAACGAAGACTAAACAGTCAAGGGGTTATGGGCACAGAACAGAATGTAAAAGTTATGAAAGTGGACAAAGTGAAAAATAATACAAATATCAAAAATAAGAATTGGGAAGGGGATTCACTAGTCCAGTCTCCTATTCTAACTTTATGCCAGAGGGCAAAATAATTCCTCTCTGGAGGCCAAAATCTTAAGTGATCTCTACATGTTTTATATGCAAAGTATAGTAAACAACTAAAAAAAAAAAAGTAGCAGGCATGAACAAGATAGGACTAAATGGAAGGAACCCCAGGTTAAAAAAGAAGAAAAAGAAAAAGAAATAAAATGAACAGGTCCATAAATAATCCAGCATTTGGAATTCAAGAAACTAGATGACAAGAAGAATTTAACCAGAAAACTTAAATATATAAAAATAACACAATAAAAAAATTTAGAAATGAAAATAAAATAAATGAAATTAAAAACATAACAGATTGGTTTAGAACCAGGTAAGACAAGAAGAAAGGAATACGAAGTAGAAAATATATCATATTAAAATATCCAGAATGAAAAATAGAAAGCAATAAGGATAGAAGACAAAGAGGTAAGTGTAAGATATATGAGAAATGGAGAATAAGTATAAGATATCGAATTTGAGTCAGACAGAGAGGAAGGAGAGAGAATGGAGCAGAATGGACATCCTTCAGGTAGAGTGAAATGATCACCAATGGAAACATGGAGATACGAAAAGAATAAATGGAAACGGAAGGGGAAAATATATGGGTTATTCTAAATGATTATTGGTGTACGAAATAGTATAATATGGACCTTAAAATATATGTAAAATTAAAATGCATGCTTAAAATAACACAGAAGATGAGGGACATGAAGGGAACTAAGTGTTTTAATATCCTTGGCCTTTTCTGGGAAGTAGTGAAAGTATCCATAAAAAAAAAAAAGACTCTAATTAGCAAAATGCATAGTGTGTTCTTCTTTTCTTAAGTTTATTTATTTATTTTGAGATAGAGAGCACGAGCGTGTGAGAGTGGGGTAGGAGCTGAGAGAGAGACACAGAAGAATCCCAGCGCAGGCTCTGCGCTGTCAGTGTGGAGCCCCACAGGGGGCTCGATTCCACAAACCGTGAGATCACAGCCTGTGCCAAAATCAGGAGTCAGGCGCTGAACTGACTGAGCCACCCAGGCGCCCCCATAGTGTGTTCTTGAGAATCGTCACAGAAAGAAAGGAATTATACATGTAACCAGCTTCTGAAGAGGAAATATAAAATGATGATAAATACTTGGTTAATCAGAATATGACAAAACCAAAACCAAAACCAAAAACAAAAAAAGAAAAAGACATCAAACACATGGGAGACACAGAAGCAGATAGTAAGATGGTAGATTTAAACAAAAATATATCTGTAATTACATTAAAGCTTAATGAATTTAAAAACTTAAAAAAAAATGAAGATATCAATGAAACAGAAAAACAGACCTAGGATAGAGAAAATACAGCTAACATTTGTTTGTAAAGATTATGACTGATAAACCAATAGCATGACTGATCAAGAAAACAAACATAGAGAAAGCATAAATGACCATATCAAGAATGAATGAGATCACAACATGAAGACATAGATATTGAAGAGGTAACTGGTGTAAAATTGTTATGGACAACTTTACACTAAAAAAATTTGAGGATTTAAATAAAATGAAAAATTTCTCGAAAGAAACAACTTACCAAATCTGACAGAAGAAATAGAAAATATGATTGATCTTAAGGTTATTGTTTAAACTGTATGTTATTGAACACTTTCCCACAAAGAACATTTCAGGCATAGACAGTTCAACCAACGAATCCTTCCAAACACTTGGGAAAGAAACGCCACCAATTTTATGGCTGCATCATACTCCATTGTATATGTATACCACACCTTCCTTATCCATTTGTCTATTGATGGACACTAAGTTTGCTTCCACATCTTGACAATTGTAAATAGTATTGCAAATAAACGTAGGGGTGCATACGTATTTTGAATCAGCAGGGTTATTTTTTTTCCCTTTGGGTAATATCCAGTAGTGGAACTATTGGATTGTACGGCATTTCTATTATGCATTTTTTGAGGAACCTTGAGACTATTTTCCACAGTGGCTATACCAATTTCCATTCCCACCAGAAGTCTACGAGGGTTCCTCTTTATCCACATCCTCTCCGACATTTGTTATTTCTTGTGGTTTTTGATTTTAGCCACTCTGACAGGTGTGAGGTGATATCTCATTGTGGTTTTGATTTGCATTTCCTGATGATCGGTGATGTTGAGCATCACTATGCTGTACAGTATATTCAACACTATCTTGAAAGCTAATGTAGCATTGTGTGTCAACCAGTCTCAAAAAAAAAAAAAAAAAAGACAAGAAATAGCACCAATTACAAATAAAGTCTTTGAACGACTAGAAAAATTACTCTTTACAATGATTTTAACTCTCTAGCAAAAATCTGAACCCAAGACCAGAAACAGACCTTACAAAAAGGATAATTACAAAATATTAACAAATAGAATCAGCAATATATACAAGGGATAGTCCATGGAGATTAAGGCATGATTAAGCAAGGCAAGCGTGATTTAATGTTGGAAAATCTATCAGTGTAGTTCCACATATTAATAGAAGAGAGTTAAGTTATATGACAATGGATATAGCAACATATAATTTTAGAATGGATATAGAAACATCTCAATGGATATAGAAACATATAATTTTACAAAATTAATTATTTTTTGAAAAATTCTTAGAAAATTAGTGAATAGAACTGTTAAATACTGAACCTGGTAAATACTATCCATAAAACAGGTAGCAAACATCAATAGTGGTGAATTATTTAAAGCATCCTACCTGAAACTGAAAATGGAACAGATAGACAAGGAAAAGAATACAGAATTGGAAAGGATGGAATATAAATGTTATCATTCACACATGATATTATTAAACACATAGAAAAATCCAAAAGAATTTACAAACTATTAGAATTAATAAGTGAACTTAACAAGGTTGCAGGA
The DNA here is from genome assembly GCF_018350195.1 of Panthera tigris. Classification (NCBI taxonomy): domain Eukaryota; kingdom Metazoa; phylum Chordata; class Mammalia; order Carnivora; family Felidae; genus Panthera; species Panthera tigris. The sequence continues at coordinate 44,878,173 of NC_056677.1, forward strand.
GACAAAAGGACATATAACTATTAATTATTTTTCTATAAACAAAAATGAACAAACAAAAGGAAAGGAAATAGCAAAGGTAATGCCGTCTACAATAACATAAAAAATAAAATACCTAGGAATCAATCTAAGGAAAGAAATGCAAGACACAACCCATTATTTAGAACAATTAAAGAAAATCTAAATAAATACCATGCCCCTGGATGGAAGTCTCAATAACGTAAGATGTAAATACTGCCCAAATTGCTCTATAGAAACAGTGTAATAAAATTTTTTTTTAAATTTTTTATGAAGTTTATTGTCAAATTAGTTTCCATACGACACCCAGTGCGCATCCCAAAAGGTACCCTCCTCAATACCCATCACCCACCGTCCCCTCCCTCCCACCCCCCATCAACCCTCAGTTTGTTCTCAGGTTTTAAGAGTCTTTTATGCTTTGGCTCTCTTCCACTCTAACCTCTTTTTTTTTTCCTTCCCCTCCCCCATGGGTTTCTGTTAAGTTTCTCAGGATCCACGATCGTAAGAGTGAAACCTAGAACAAGCAATCCTAAAATTCATATGGAACCACAAAAGGCCCCGAATAGCCAAGTAATTTTGAAGAAGAAGACCAAAGCAGGAGGCATCACAATCCCAGACTTTAGCCTCTACTACAAAGCTGTAATCATCAAGACAGCATGGTATTGGCACAAAAGCAGACACATAGACCAATGGAATAGAATAGAAACCCCAGAACTAGACCCACAAACGTATGGCCAACTAATCTTTGACAGAGCAGGAAAGAATATCCAATGGAAAAAAGACAGTCTCTTTAACAAATGGTGATGTAATAAAATTTTTTAAACACAGCAGATTTTTCAGGGAAAAACTGAGAGCTTTCCCCCTAAGGTCAGGAACAAGACAGGGGTGTCCACTCTCACCAGTTTTATTCCACATAGTACTGGAAGTCCTAGCTGGACACATCAATTAAACAATAGGAAATAAAAGGCACCCAAACTGGTAAGGAAGAAGTAAAACTTTCACTATTTGCAGATGACATGATACTCTATAGAGAAAACCCTAATGACTTCACAAAAAATAAAACTATTAGAACTGAAAAATGAATTTGGTAAAGTCGCAGGATGCAAAATCAATGTGCAGAAATCTGTTTCATTTCTATACACCAATAATGAAGCAGCAGAAAGAGAAATTAAGGAATCAATCCCACTTACAATTGCACCAAAACCAATAAGATACCTAGAAATAACCTTAACCGATGAGGTGAAAGACCTGTACTCTGAAAACTATAAAACACTAATGAAAGAAATTGAAGAGGACACAAAGAAATGGAAAGACATTCCATGCTCACAGATTGGAAGAACAAATATTCTTTAAATGTCTCTACTACCCAAAGTAATCTACACATTTAATTCAATCCCTATCAAAATAACCAACATCAGTTTTCACAAAACTAGAACAAAAAATCCCAAAATTTATATGGAACCACAAAAGACCCTGAATTGCCAAAGCAATTTCAAAAAAAAAAAAAAAAAAAAAGGCAGAGCTGGAGGCATCACAATTCCAGACTCCAAGTTACAGTACAAAGCTGTAGTAATCAAAACAGCATGGTATGGCACAAAAGCAGACACATAGATCAATAGAACAGAATAGAAAACCCAGAAAAGAACCCAAAACTATATGGGCAATTGATCTTCGACAAAGCAGGAAAGAATATTCAATGGGAAAAAAAATACAGTCTCTTCAACAAATGCTGTCAGGAAAAACGGACAGCAACATTCAAAAGAATGAAAATGGACTGCTTTCTTACACCACACACAAAAATAAACTCATAATGGATTAAAGACCTAAATGTGAGTCCTAAAAACATAAAAATCCTTGAAAGAGAGCACAGGCAGTAAGGTCTCTGACATTGGCCACAGCAACATTTTTCTAGCTATGTCTCCTGAGACAAGGGAAATAAAAGCAAAAATAAACTATTGGGACTACATCAAAATAAAAAGCTACTGCACGGTGAAGGAAACAATCAACAAAACTAAAAGGCATCCTATGGGATGGGAGAAGATATTTGCAAATGACATATCCGATAAAAGGTTAACATCCAAAATATACAAAGAATATTATTCAGCCATAAAAAAAAAACAAAGAAATATTGCCATTTGCAGCGGCATGGATGGAGCTGGAGAGTATAATGCTAAGTGAAATAAGTCAGTCAGAAAAAGACAAATACTATATGATTTCACTCATGTGTGGAACTTAAGAAACAACAGCAACTACAAGAGTAAAGGAAGAGAGAAGGAGAGGGAGAGGGAGAAGGAGAGGGAGAGGGAGAGAGAAAGAGAGAGAAGCCAAGAAACGGACTCTTACTATAGAGAACAAACTCTATAGGTGGGTGGGTGAGGTGAAATAGGCGATGGAGATTAAGGAGTGCACTTGTTGTGATGAGCACTGGGTGATGAATGGAATTGTTGAATCAGTATATTGTACACATGAAACTTATATGACAGTACATGTTAACTATACTGGAATTTGAACCAATTTAAATTTAATTAAATTTTAAAAACACAGCAGGAATTTTGGAAATTGTCTAAAACGTATATGTAAATGTAAACGGGGAGAAAGAACCAAAGTAATCTTGAGGAAGAAAAGCATAGCTGAAGGACTCTGTAAGAAGAGTTAATGGAAAGTTATAATGAAGACATTATATTGTTGGTGCAAGGATAAACAGACAGATGGAATACACTAAAGAATCTGGAAACATGCATGCACACTATGGTCATTGATGATGTAAATGCCATCGCAGTGAGGTGGGGGAGAAGATGGTCTTTTTAATAACTTGTGTGGTATCAACTGTATATCTCTATATATAGAATCTCTATAAAGAATATTCCCCCATCTTCACAAAATGTGAAATAATACATTTGAGATGTATTTCACATCTAAATAATAAATGTAAAATAATAAAGTGTTTAGAAGAAAATACAGGCAGGCAGCTGGTGTGGCTTGCTGGAGCCAGTGTGGGCAATAAGGACCTTGCTCTCTAAATGTCGAGGTTCTGTGTTCTGATTGCTGATCACAGCTTTTCATGGCTGAGGTGCTGGCAGCTTCTTAAAAAGTTAAATACAGAACTACTATATGACCTAGCAATTCCACTCAAAGGTATATATCCAGAAAAAATTGAAAACACAGACTTGAACAGAAATGTGTGTACCCATGTTCATAGCAGCATTATTGACAATAGCCATGAGGTGTAAACAGCCATGTGTCCATCAACGGATGAACGGGTAGGCAAAATAAGGTATATGCACACAACGGAATATTACTCAGACATAAAAAATGAAATTTTGACATACACCTCAACATTGGTGGACCTTGAAAACGTTATGCTACCTAAAACAAGCCAGACGCAGTAAAACAAATACTATATTTACATTCGTATCATATAACATATTTCACTTACATGAGTTACCTAGAATAAGCAAATTCCTACAGGCAAAAGGTAGAATAAGAGATTGCTAGGGGCTGGTGGGAGTAAGAAATGGGGAGTTATTTTTTTAATAGGTACGTAGTTTATGTTGGGGATGATGACAAAGTTTTAAGTATAGTTAGTGGTGATGGTGATGGATACATTGTGAATGTTATTTAATACCACAGAATTCTACACTTATGAATGGTTGAAATGATAACTATTATGTTATATACGTTTTACCACACAACATTTTTTTAAATCATTTTAGAAAATCATTTTGGTACGATCATTTTGGAAATTTCTTTGGTACTGTTTAATAAGGCTGAGTGTAGGCAATGTCCTATGACCTAGCTGTTCAGCTTGTAGGTAACTCTACAAATGCACATCTGTAAGTACAATTATCTCTAAAATATGTACAGTATTGTTCATATCACAAAATATGTACTATCCCAGACCAAAAAAAAAACTACCTTAATATTTATAACAAGTAAAATTAATGAATAAATCATACGCATTCCCATGATAGAATAAAATGTAACAATTAAATGATTGGATAACTACCATACCCAAGAGCATGGATAAAACACAGGAAAATGATGTTGAGTGAAAAGAAGCCACACACAGAAGACTCTATACTATATGATTCCATTCACATAAATTTAAAATCAGACAAATGTGCACCTTGCTGCTGGAGGTGACAGCTGTGGTTACTTTGCAGATGAGGGATGGGGGTAACTGGGAAGGGGCACAAGAGGGCCTTGATAGGGAGCTACATGATATTCTACATTTCAGATTGAGTGGTGATTGCATAGGTGTGGTGTGTTTACTTGTATAATATTTTGTAAGTTACACTTTAATAAATGGGTGTATTTGAAAACAACAAAGGGAGAGGAGACTGGAGGAAGATGGCGGCGTAGGAGGACGCTGGACTCACCGCGTCCTGCTGATCACTTAGATTCCACCCACATCTGCCTAAAGAACCCAGAAAACCGCCAGAAGACTAGCAGAACGGACTCTCCAGAGCCAAGCGTAGGCAAGAGGCCCACGGAAGAGGGTAGGAAGGGCGGAGAGGCGGTGCACGCTACACGGGCTGGTGGGAGGGAGCCGGGCGATGGAGGGGCAGCCTGCCCAGCAAAGCAGAACCCCCGAGTCTGACTTGCAAAAGCAGAGGGGCCGGATTGCGTGAGTTCTGACAGCCAGCAGGACTCAACATCTGGAATGTTATAAGTCAACAGCTCTGCTCACAGAGAGGGAGGGCGAGAGGACACCGGGAGGGAGAGGTGTTGAGCCCCAGAAGACAGAGCTCAGCTCGGCGGGGCACAAGGGCGCTGGCCAGTGCCATCTCCCTCGCCCATCCCCCAGCCGAAATCCCAAAGGGAACCACTTTCTGTCACCGAACTTGCTTGCACCACGCAAACACCCAACGCTGTCCTTCTGTGGATCCATCCCTCTGACGGGTCTGTCTGCCTCCCAGCCGGTGCCACAGGGCCCCTCCAGTAGCGGAGCACTGAAGGCAAAGCGAGCTGAGCCTGCCCTTCCCGCCACTGTGAATCTTGCAGATCCACCCTGGCTAATACGCCAGATCCCATAGAAGTAGCACCAAAAGCCTGGCAGGGTACAAGTAGCCCAGACAGGGGCCACACCACTCCACAGTGAGTCCTGCCCCTGGGAGAGGGGAAGATAAACTACACACCAGTCTGAATGTGGCCCCAGCGGTGGGCTGGGGACAGACATCGGGTCTGACTGCGGCCCCACCCACCAATGCAAGTTACTCCAGACAGCACAGAGGAAGAGCCCTGTAGTTCCGCGCCACTCCAGGGACTCTCCAAAATGACCAAATGGAAGAATTCTCCTCAAAAGAAACTCCAGGAAGTAGCGACGGCTAACGAACTGATCAAAACCGATTTAAGCAATATAACGGAACAAGAATTTAGAATAATACTCATAAAATTAATCGCTGGGCTTGAAAAAAGCATAGAGGACAGCAGAGAATCTATTACTACAGAGATCAAGGGACTAAGAAACAGTCAGGAGGAGCTAAAAAAATGCTATAAATGAGGTGCAAAATGAAATAGAGGCGACCACAGCTCGGATTGAAGAGGCAGAGGACAGAATAGGTGAGTTAGAAGATAAAATTATGGAAAAAGAGGAAGCTGAGAAGAAGAGAGATTAAAAAATCCAGGAGTATGAGGGGAGAATTAGAGAACTAAGTGGTGCAATGAAACGTAACAATATCTGTATAATAGGGATTCCAGAGGAGGAAGAGAGAGAAAAAGGGGCTGAAGGTGGACTTGAACAAATCATAGCTGAGAACTTCCCTGATCTGGGGAAGGAAAAAGGCATTGAAATCCAAGAGGCACAGAGAACTCCCTTCACACCTCACTTGAATCGATCTTCTGCATGACATAGCATAGTGAAACTGGCAAAATACAAGGATAAAGAGAAAATTCTGAAAGCAGCTAGGGACAAACACGCTCTAACATATAAAGGGAGACCGATAAGACTAGTCACAGATCTATATACTGAAACTTGGCAGGCCAGAAAGGAATGGCAGGAAATCGTCAATGTGATGAACAGAAAAAATATGCAGCTGAGAATCCTTTATCCAGCAAGTCTGTCATTCAGAATAGAAGGAGAGATAAAGGTCTTCCCAAAAACTGAAGGAATTCATCACCACTAAACCAGCCCTACAAGAGATCCTAAGGGGGATTCTGTGAGTGAAATGTTACAAGGACCACAAAGTACCAGAGACATCACTACAAGCATGAAACCTACAGACATCACAATGACTCTAAACCCATATCTTTCTATAATAACACTGGATGTAAATGGACTAAATGCGCCAACCAAAAGACATAGGCTGTCAGAATGGATAAAAAACAAGACCTATGTATTTGCTGTCTACAAGAGGCTCATTTTAGACCTGAGGACACCTTCAGATTGAGAGTGAGGGGATGGAGAACTATCTATCATGCTACTGGAAGTCAAAAGAAAGCTGGAGTAGCCATACTTATATCAGACAAACTAGACTTTAAATTGAAGGCTGTAACAAGAGATGAAGAAGGGCATTATATAATAATTACAGGGTCTATCCATCAGGAAGAGCTAACAATTATAAATGTCTATGCGCCGAATACGGGAGCCCCCAAATATATAAAACAATTAACCACAAACATAAGCAACCTTATTGATAAGAATGTGGTAATTGCAGGGCACTTTAACACTCCTCTTACAGAAATGGATAGATCATCTGGACACACGGTCAATAAAGAAACAAGGGCCCTGAATGATACATTGGATCAGATGGACTTGACGATATATTTAGGACTCTGCATCCCAAAGCAACAGAATATACTTTCTTCTCGAGTGCACATGGAACATTCTCCAAGATAGATCACATACTGAGTCACAAAACAGCCCTTCGTAAGTGTAAAACAATTGAGATCATACCATGCATACTTTCAGACCACAATGCCATGAAGCTTGAAATCAACCACAGGAAAAAGTCTGGGAAACCTCCAAAAGCATGGAAGTTAAAGAACTCCCTACTAAAGAATGAATGGGTCAACCAGGTAATTAGAGAAGAAATTAAAAAAATATATGGAAACAAATGAAAATGAAAAGACAACAATCCAAACGCTTTGGGATGCAGTGAAGGCAGTCCTATGAGGAAAATACATTGCAATCCAGGCCTATCTCAAGAAACAAGAAAAATCCCAAATACAAAATCTAACAGCACACCTAAAGGAAACAGAAGCAGAACAGCAAAGAAACCCCAAACCCAGCAGAAGAAGAGAAATAATAAAGATCAGAGCAGAAATAAACAATACAGAATCTAAAAAAAACAACTTTAGAGCAGATCGATGAAACCAAGAGTTGTTTTTTTGAAAAAATAAACAAAATTTATCAACCTCTAGACAGGCTTCTCAAAAAGAAAAGGGAGATGACCCAAATAGATAAAACCATGAATGAAAATGGAATTATTACAACCAATCCCTCAGAAATACAAGCAATTATCAGGGAATGCCATGAGAAAGTATATGCCAACAAATTGGACAACCTGGAAGAAATGGACAAATTCCTAAGCACCCACACACTTCCAAAGCTCACACAGGAAGAAATTAGAAAGCTTGAACAGACCCATAACCAACAAAGAAATTGAATCAGTTATCAAAAATCTCCCAACAAATAAGAGTCCAGGACCACATGGCTTCCCAGGGGAATTCTACCAGACATTTAAAGCAGAGATAATACCTATCCTTCTCAAGCTGTTCCAAAACATAGAAAGGGAAGGAAAACTTCCAGACTCATTCTATGAAGCCAGCATTACTTTGATTCCTAAACCAGACAGAGACCCAGTAAAAAAGAGAACCAGAGGCCAATATCCCTGATGAATGTGGATGCAAAAATTCTCAATAAGATACTCGCAAATCGAATTCACCGGCATGTAACAAGAATTATACACCATGATCAGGTAGGATTCATTCCTGGGCTGCAGGGCTAGTCCAACATTCACAAATCAATCAATGTGATACATCACATTAATAAAAGAAAAGATAAGAACCATATGATCCTGTCAATCGATGCAGAAAAAGCATCTGACAAAATTCAGCATCCTTTCTTAGAAAAAAAAAAACCCTCGAGAAAGTCAGGATAGAAGGAAGATACTTAAAAATAAAAAAAAAACCCACTTATGAAAAGCCCACAGCTAATATCCTCAATGGGGAAAAACTGAGAGCTTTCCCCCTGAGATCAGGAACACGACAGGGATGTCCACTCTCACTGTTGTTGTTTCACATAGTGTTGGAAGTGCTAGCATCAGGAATCAGACATCAAAATCAAAGCAAAGGCATCAAAATTGGCAAAGATGAAGTCAAGCTTTCACTTTTTGCAGATGACATGATATTATACACGGAAAACCCGATAGACTCCACCAAAAGTCTGCCAGAACTGATAAATGAATTCAGCAAAATCGCAGGATACAAATTCAATGTACAGAAATCAGTTGCATGCTTATACACTAATAATGAAGCAACAGAAAGACAGATAAAGACACTGATCCCATTCACAATTGTACCAGGAAGCATAAAATACCTAGGAATAAATCTAACCAAAGATGTACAAGATCTGTATGCTGAAAAGTATAGAAAGCTTATGAAGGAAATTGAAGAAGATATAGAGAAATGGAAAAACACTCCATGGTCATGGGTTGGAAGAATAAGTACTGTTAAAATGTCAATACTACCCCAAGCTATCTACACATTCAATGCAATCCCAATCAAAATTGCACCAGCATTCTTCTCGAAGCTAGAACAAGCAATCCTAAAATTTGTATGGAACCACAAAAGGCCCGAATAGCCAAAGTAATTTTGAAGAAGAAGACCAAAGCAAGAGGCATCACAATCCCAGACTTTAGCCTCTACTACAAAGCTGGAATCCTCAAGACAGCATGGTATTGGCACAAAAACAGACACATAGACCAATGGACTAGAATAGAAACCCCAGAATTAGAGCCACAAAAGTATGGCCAACTAATCTTTGACAGAGCAGGAAAGAATATCCAATGGAAAAAAGACAGTCTCTTTAACAAATGGTGCTGGGAGAACTGGACAGCAACATGCAGAAGGATGAAACTAGACCACTTCCTTAAACCATTCACAAAAATAAACTCAAAATGGATAAAGGACCTGAATGTGCGACACGATACCATCAAAACCCTAGAGGAGAAAGCAGGAAAAAACCTCTCTGACCTCAGCCGTAGCAATTTCTTACTTGACACATCCCCAAAGGCAAGGGAATTAAAAGCAAAAATGAACTATTGGGACCTCGTGAAGATAAAAAGCTTCTGCACAGCAAAAGAAACAATCAGCAAAACTAAAACGCAAGCAACGAAATGGGAAAAGATGTTTGCAAATGACATATCGGACAAAGGGCTAGTATCCAAAATCTATAAAGAGCTCACCAAATTCCACACCCGAAAAACAAATAACCCAGTGAAGAAATGGGCAGAAAACATGAATAGACACTTCTCTAAAGACGACATCCAGATGGCCAACAGGCACATGAAAAGATGCTCGACGTCGCTCTTCATCAGGGAAATACAAATCAAAACCACACTCAGATATCACCTCACGCCAGTCAGAGTGGCCAAAATGAACAAATCAGGAGACTATAGATACTGGCAAGGATGTGGAGGAACGGGAAACTTCTTGCACTGTTGGTGGGAATGCAAATTGGTGCAGCCACTCTGGAAATCAGTGTGGAGGTTCCTCAAAAAATTAAAAATAGATCTACCCTATGACCCAGCAATAGCACTGCTAGGAATTTACCCAAGGGATACAGGAGTACTGATGCAGAGGGGCACTTGTACCCCAATGTTTATAGCAGCACTCTCAACAGTAGCCAAATTATGGAAAGAGCCTAAATGTCCATCAACTGACGAATGGATAAAGAAATTGTGGTTTATATACACAATGGAATACTATGTGGCAATGAGAAAGAATGAAATATGGCCTTGTGTAGCAACGTGGATGGAACTGGAGAGTGTTATGCTAGGTGAAATAAGTCATACAGAGAAAGACAGATACCATATGGTTTCACTCTTATGTGGATCCTGAGAAACTTAACAAAAGTCCATGGGGGAGGGGAAGAAAAAAAAAAAGAGGTTAGAGAGGGAGGGAGCCAAAGCATAAGATTCTTAAAAACTGAGAACAAACTGAGGGTTGATGGGGGGTGGGAGGGAGGGGAGGGTGGGTGATGGGTATTGAGGAGGGCACCTTTTGGGATGAGCACTGGGTGTCCTATGAAAACCAATTTGACAATAAATTTCATATATAAAAAATAATTAAAAATTAAAAATAACATAAATAAATAAGTAAATAAATAAATAAATAATCAGTTCCTTAGGCAAAAAAGAAAAAAGAAAAGAAAAAAGAAAACAACAAAGGGAGGTGGGGAGGGGTTGTGGTAGGAAGTGCAAGGAAAGTATCCTCCTGGTACATTATCTTCCAAGGCAGGGGTGTTCCTGATCCCAACAAAATTTAAATGAGCCATGAAACTAATAAAGGTCCCAAACATATAATGTTACGGAGAATCTATTTTCCTAACTTTGGAGGAATCTTCCAGAAACATATATCCCAAAACCATGATTCATCTCTTTCTTGTTCCCTTTCTCTTTATTTTAGCATAGTGGTAAAATGTAATATATTTTTTTGAACAGCGTATATTGGTGTAAGCCAATTTTTAGGATATTCATTTATTTCAAGTTATCCCTCTTTCTTGCTTTCCACCTGCTAACCTACCCTTTTATTTAATAGATGAACAATAAGGTATCTGGAGTGATTTTGATCCAGTGTTAGAACTAGAAAATTCTGGAGTTTAAAATTGCTATAATTAGTTGTTTTGTACTTATTTTTTCTCATAGTCCTAGATTATTTTTAACAGTCAACATGTTATAATAGATTTATGAAATCACACTCCTATGTTTTTAAATTTATGTCTACTTCACCCTCTTACATTTTGTAAAGGTAGCTACATGTGTTCAATTTATACCCACCATTTAAAGTTTTAAAATAGCATCTATATGCTAGATTTTGTTGCTTTGTTCTTCTTTTTTTTTTTTCTTTTTTTGTGTTTTTATCTAAATTCCAGTCAGTTCACATACAGCATAATATTACTTTCAGGGGGGATTTTTTGTGTGTGAACTTACATTTATTTTTGTCAGTAGATCCACATTTTATCGGTTTCCAGAAGTCTTCTTCCTTAACCTTGGAGTAATCTTCCAGGAATTAAATATCTCTTCAGGTAAAGAAATCATTAACCAAAGATTTGTCTCTTTCTTATTTTCCGGCCTTTATTTTATCATCGTCCAATAAAATAAAATCTAATGCCTTTTATTTGAATAGCATGTATGGTAAAAGCTGATCATTGTAAAAATCACTTCCGTAAAGCCATCTCCCTTTCTTGCCAACCACCTTCCAGCCTATCAGTTTATCTCACATGTGAAAAAATAAATGTTTGTATGCAATGATTTTGAACCAGTGTTAGAACTAGCTAATTCTGAACATTGCAATTTGATATATTTACTTTACTGTATCCACCTTCATATTTTCTTGTAGTGTTTGCTTTATGAAAGTAATCAACACGTTATAATAAATGTATAAAGCAAATATCCTTGTTTTGTAATTTATATAGACCTCACCCTGTTATATTTTATAAATATAGTTGTATGTTGTCAACCAAAGCACGTGACTGATTTCCAACATGATAAAAGTTTTAAAAGCATCAGTGATTATATGCCAGATTTTATTGCTTCTTCATTTTCTAATGAAAATACACTATTGTGAATTCGCATTTGTTTTTCTCAACAAGTCCACATTTTAACACTTTCCAGAACTAGTACATTTGAGATTTTAACAGCAAAATCCCTTGAGACTTTACACGTGACCTCCTTTTCCTAGGATCAGATCAGTTCCCATCCGTGGTTCTAACTAGCAGGGAATCTACTAGGGTCACGCTTCTCTTCCCTCTCCTCAGGCAAGGGAAAGCCCCCACTCCCAGGCCCTTTCCCCACTCCTTTACACGGGCCAGATTCCGGAGCACTGAGCGCAGTACCACTGCACGCTGTGAGGTGGCACCCATGCATGTAAGACATGTGCATGTTCTCTCTCTCTTGCAACACTAAGCAGTAAACTGAGCCAGTGCCAACCTGTGAAGGCTGGGGTGCTGCCACATCACTCTCTCTTCCTTTCTTCTCACTGGAGATTTGGGGCTGAGTCATCATCCTTGCACATTAGGGGTCAGTGGTGGTAAGATGCAGAAGTAGTCAAAGAGATTCTGCTTCATTCTTGAGTCCAAGCCTGTGCTTCAACCCAACTCCACCAGAAGGCTCTAAATTGAGGGGTGCTGGGAACTAGCCCAGTGAACAGTGTTCGACGCCCTCATGTCTGTGCCTCATTTAGAGAAAGCCCCGGGGAGAGGGCAGAGTGGCAGTGTAGGGTAGGGGGAAGATGTTGTTTTGTCCTGTGGACAAACACTAGTCCCATACCGTCAGATTCCTGCCAACACCTCCACATGCTCACATGCCCCTCACCCTACTCCATTTTAGAGGTTTAGATATAGGGAATTCCCAATACCAGCAGCAGGGCAACTTCCATCTGCAATTCCTTGTTTTGTCCCTGAGAGGACTCAGTTCTTTTCCAGTGCCCCACAATGGGGAATTCTCCATGGCATATTACATGAAAGACTTGATAAAATGTTTCCTTTTTTTTTTTTTTTCCTTTCTACAAATACAATGCAGACATCAGTCTATTACCTTCACGGTGTGTGCTTCCCACATAGCCACCTGAATGCAGCTGCTTCAGAATGAAGAGTGTGCTCTTCGTGTTTCCTGCCTGTAGCCTTGTTGCTGGTGAGAGCTCAGCCACCAGCTTTTCGCCAAAAGCAATGAGTGAGGTGGGACCTTTGTTGTCTTGATTTTTACAGACAGCTCTAAATTTTCATGGCCAACGTTAAGAGATGACAGTGAAAGAAAGAAAAGGGGGAACTTGTGGAATTCATTATTTTGATCACCACCCAGTAAGGTGTGCCTCTGGGGAGAGGCGCTCCTTAACTTTCCTCCTGCCCCTGGCTTTCTGCTTGTCACCTTGCAGTCCTACTTCCTGTCCCTCTCCCCCCACCTCTCCCTCGTCTCCGCTGAGTCCTCCCTCTCTCTTTGCCGCCACTTCTCTCTCTCTCCTTCCTAGATCGTTTCAGTCCTCCAGCTGGTTCTTCTGCTGAGTTTCTCTTTCTCCCTTCCATCCCGTTCCACATATTCCATATCTGGGTATCTTTCATCCCTTTGCTCTCCCTCACATATCCCTGTCTGTGTCCCCACTGTCAGGGCCCCAGGGAGCCACATCTGCTGGAGAGCATGAATATATACATTCACATACCAATCCCTCTACTGATTCTTATTCTTCCTTCCTTTCCATTCAGTTTCAATTATTCCTCCCACAAACATCCTGGAGAGTCTATTATGTAACAGACATCGGAATAGGCCCTCAGGATATACAGTGGAGAACCAAACAGACAATGGCAACTTTCACCATGGGGCTGCGGCTGGAACGGGGAGACAGATGTTTCAGCAAGCTTCTCTCTAACGACTATATCCCCTTAGGACAAATACTGAAATGGAGCAAGTTTTCAGGGTGCTCAGAGAAAGGAAAAGAGGATGAGTAATTTAAATGGGGGATAAAGCGGTTTGTGGCCAGAAAAGGCCTTCATGGAAAACTGATGTGAAAGTTGAGACCTCAAAAGTAAGCCTGAGGTAGACAGTTGAGCACGAGAGGAAAATGGGTTACCAGGGCAGGGGCCCCAGGAGCAGCACTATAAAGCCCCTAAGGCAGTCACAAGTGTGACTCTCACGGGCCTAAGAGAAGGTCAGAATAGTTTAAGCGAAGGGACCGTGGGGATATTTAGGGTCAGGGGTTGACAAAATCTTATTTCCAGCTCATATCACTATTCTCATGATTCTTTCAGGCCAGACCCCTCACTTGTCATTCATTTGTTTGATCCTTTTTGTTGGCATTTTCCACTCCCACGCTATGCCTCTCACAGAGACAACAAATTCTATTGCATTTAATACATATCATTCTTTTTATGCAACTGAAAAATGCATACCGTGAGGCATCTGCCCTTGGTTTACATAATATTTGATATTTATATCTTATAAATTTATAAAGTTTGCAATATATATCTCCCCATCCTCTGTCTTTTTTAAAAAGTTTATTTTTTTATTTTGAGAGAGAGAGAGAGAGAGAGAGAGAGAGGACACGTGCGCACGAAGTGGAAGTGGGGCAGAGAGAAAGGGAGAGGGAGAATCCCAAGCAGATTCCATGCTGTCAGTGCAGAGCCCTACATGGGGCTCAGTCTCGGGAACCATGACATCATGACCTGAGCTGAAATCAGGAGTCGGATGCTTAACTGACTGAGCCAAACAGGTGCCTCTCCATCTGCTTTTTGTTTTTGTTTTCTTTTACACTGTATTGAGTTATAATCGACACACTGTAGACTGAACAGATTTAAAGTGCACAGTCTGATGAATTTTGACATATGTACCTGTGAAACAGTCATCATACTCGAGATAATGTGTATATATACATATGTATAGGCGTGTGTGTGTATGTACATATGTATGTGTGTGTATATATATATACTTAAGTATACATACATATGTATATGTATATGTATGTGTATATGTATATGATGTATATATATACACAACAATGAAAAATAACCTTGTATGCCTTTGAAATCCATCCTGCCCTCCTCATGCTCTCATCACCAGGCAAACATTGAACTGATGTCTATTACTATAAGTTATTGTTCATTTTCTAGTGTTATTAAATATAATTATACCATCTGTGTTCTTTTTTGGGGGGGATACTTCTGGCTTTTTTCAAGTATTGTGTTTTCACATTTACTCTTGTTGCTGTATGTGGCAATAATTCATTCCTTTTTAATGGTTTATAACATTATATGGATATACCACAGTTAGATCATGTCCCTGTTGATGAACATTTGGCTTGTCTCCAGGATTTTGTCTATTACAAGTAAAATTGCAAAGAACATTCATAAACACATTTTTTTTTTTTTTTTAGATTTACGTTTTCCTTTTTTCTGCATTCACCTTGCAGTGGAATGACTGGGTTGTATGCGAGATGTATATCTAACTAGATAACTACCAAACTGTTTTCCAAAGTGTTTGCATTATTTTACATTTCCACCACCAGTGTATGAGTATTCTAGTTGCTCCATATCATTGCTACCATTTGTTAGGGTCAGTTATTTTATTTTAGTCATACGAAGGTGTCGACACAGTTTTTTTTTTTTTATTGTGGCTTTAATCTGCATTTCCCTAATAATAAATGATGATGAACGCGTTTTCATGTGTTTATTTGCCATCTGTATTACTTCTTTGTTGAGGTAGTCTGTTGAAATAGTTTGTCCATGTTTCCAGTTTTTTAGTTGGGTATTTGTCTTCTTATGACTGAGTTGCAAGAGTTCTTTATATAGTTGAAAAGTGTACTGTGTTGGATATATATTTTTTCTAAATACTTTATCCCAGTCTGTGGCTTTCCCTTTCATTTTCAAAACAGTGACATTTGAAGACCAAAACATTTTTAATTTTGAAGTCATACTTACTAATTTTTGTCTTGCATACTTTGTTCTTTAGACATCCTAGTTTGAAAAACTTTGCCCAAACCAAAGACACTGTGATGGTCGTAATTTCCTATGTTTCCTTGTAGAAATTTTACAATTGTAGCTCACGTTTAGGTTTTTGATCCATTTTAAGTTTGTTTTGGTTTATGGTGTCAAGTAAGGATTGAGGTTTCCTTCCTTCCTTCTTTCTTTTTCTTTCTTTCTTTCTTTCTTTCTTTCTTTCTTTCTTTCTTTCTTTCTCTGTCTTTGTCTTTCTTTCTTTCTTTCTCTTTATATATGGCAAAAAAAAAAAGCAGCACTATGTTTTGAAAAGATTAATTTTTCCCCATTGAATTTCCTTGACATCTTTTTGTAAAAGCAAATTGGCTATATACTTGCATGTATTTGTGTCTGGAATTTCTATCATGCTAAATTGTTCTATTGTCTCTCTTTATGTCAACTGCAAACTCTCTTGATTATTGTAGCTTCGAAATAACTGTTGGTTTCTTTTCTATTTTTTTAAGTTTCAATTTAAATTTCAGTTAGCTAATATGCAATGTAATATTAGTTTCAGATGTACAGTGTATGGAGTCAACACTTCCGTACGACATCCGGTCCTCATCACAAGTGCCCTTCTTAATCCTCAACACCTGAAAAAAACAGTGTTGAATTCTGATGGCATAAATCTTTCAAACTGGTTTTCCTTTTCCAAAATTGTTTTAGATACTCTAGGTGTTTTGTATTTCTTTATAAATTTTAGAATCAGTTTACCAATTCCTACAAAAACCCTGATGGGATTATTACAGAGATTGTGCTGAGTCTATTGATGAATTTGTGGCAAATTAAGTCTTTAACAACGTTTGGTATTTGAGATAGTATGAACATGGTATACCTCTGCATTTATTTAAGTTTTCTTTAATTGTTTTTGGCAATATTTTAATGTTTTCAGGTAAAATGCTGCACATTCTTCTACCACATCTATACGAAAACAATTTATATTTTTAGGCTATTGTAAATGGCATTTTTGCTATTGCAAATGACATTTTAAATTTCATTTTCTTGAATATCTTTGTGGTATAAAATTTCATTGATTACAATAAAGTTATTGATAATATTCATTTCTAATATCTTAATGTAAGATCATTGATGACAACAGTTCTCTCATTCCTGATATTGGTAACTCATGTCTTCTCTCTCTCATTTTTTATAATATTTTCCTTTTTTAAATTTTTTTTAAATTTATTTTGAGAGACAGACAGAGAGAGAGAGAGAGGGAGAAAGAGAGAGAGAGCACATGAGCTGGGGAGGGACAGAGAGAGAGGGAGAGAGAGAGAATCCCAAGCAGCATCTGCGCCACCAGTGCAGAGCCCGATGTGGGTCTTGAACACACAAACCATGATATCATGACCTGAGCCAAAGTCAAGAGCCGGATGCTTAACCCACTGAGCCACGCAGGTGCCCTGTGTCTTCTTGCTTTTATTCCCCTAATCATTCTAGATAAAGGCTTATCAGTTGTACCGATATTCTTTTTTTACTTATTTTTTTAATGTCCATTTATTTTCGAGAGAGAGAGAGAGAGAGAGAGAGAGAGCGAGCAGGCAGGGGAGGGGCAGAGGGAGAGGGAGATACAGAATCTGAAGCATGCTCCAGGCTCTGAGCTGTCAGCACAGAGCCCCACGTGGGGCTGGAACTCAGGAACCCCCGAGATCATGACCTGAGCCGAAGTCGGATACTTAACCAACTGAGCCACCCAGGCACCCCAATTGTATTCATATTCTTAAGGATCAGATTTAATGTATTTTATTTTCTCTATCATCTACTTCAGTGACTGCTGCACTTTCCCTTATTTCCTTTCTTCTGCTATTTTGGTCTTCACTGTGTCTGCATTTTTGTTTCTAAGTACTGAAGTTTAGGTCATTGATTTGAATTCTTATTTTTATATGTAGGCATTTGTGCTCTATAAATTTCTTTGTAAGGACTGCTTTAGAAACATCCTACTAATTTTAGTAAGTTGTACTTTCTTTTCATTCAGTTCAAATTACTTTCTAAATTTCTTTTTGATTCCCTCTTTCACCCATATGTTACTGAAGTGTATTATATACTTTCCAAATACTTTTAAAATATTACAGATACATTTGTGTTATCTACTTCTAATTTAATCCCACTGTCCTCTAGGAAAATCCTTTGGGTGATGCTAATCCTGTCAAATTTAGTAACACTTTTTTATGGCCCAGAATATTTTCTATCGTGGTAAATTTTCATGTATATATGAAAAGAGTGTGTGTTCTTTGCCGCTGGGGAGAGTGTGCTAAAATGTTAATTAGATTAATTTGGGTGATAGTGTTTTTCAGTTTATACACTTACTGGTTTTGGGTTTTTTTTTTTTTTTGTCAACTTGTTCAACTCTTGAGAGAAAAGACTTAAAATCTCTGACCCTAATTGTGAATTTTTCTTTCTTTCATTTATTTCCAAACTCTGTTTAGAATTTTTATGTCCACTTGACCATTTTCACCAATTTTAAATACAAATATAATTGTAAATATAAATATAACCAATTACTATCTCTGGTAATGTATTTTGTTCTGAAATCTGCTTTGTCTGTTATTAATATATCCATTACAGCTTGATTTTGATTACTGCTAGCATGCTATATCTTTTCCCATCCTTTTACTTTTAACCTCTATGTACCTTTACATTTAAAGTGGAATTCATGTACACACCATATAGCTGGATCTTATTTTTAAAATCCATTTGTCATGCTCCACGTCATATGTCATCAGGCAAAAGCAAATTACAACGATGAGATGCCACTACACACTTATTAAAATGGCCTAAATCCAGATCAGTGGCAATGCCAAATGCTGGTGGGAATGTGGAGCAATAGGAACTCTCATTCATTGCCGGTGGGAATGCAAAATTGTACAACCACTTTGGAAGACAGTTGCACAGTTTCTTACAAAACTAAATCTACTCTGACCATACAATGCAGCAGGTGTGCTCCTTGGTATTTACCCAAATGAGCTGAAAATTTAGGTCCACACAAAAATCTCACATATATGTTTATAGCAGCTTCATTCATAATTGCTAAAACTTGGAAACAACCAAGACGTCCTCCATAGGGTAATGAATAAATAAACTGTGGCACATCCAGGCAATGGAATATTATTCAGCATTAAAAAGAAATGAGCTGTCGGGGCGCCTGGGTGGCGCAGTCGGTTAAGCGTCCGACTTCAGCCAGGTCACGATCTCGCGGTCCGTGAGTTCGAGCCCCGCGTCAGGCTCTGGGCTGATGGCTCGGAGCCTGGAGCCTGTTTCCGATTCTGTGTCTCCCTCTCTCTCTGCCCCTCCCCCGTTCATGCTCTGTCTCTCTCTGTCCCAAAAATAAATAAAAAACGTTGAAAAAAAAAATAAAAAAAAAAATAAAAAAAAAAAAAGAAATGAGCTGTCAAGCCATGAAAAGACACAGAGGAGCCTTACTTAAATGCACATTACCCACTAAAAGAAGCCAATCTAAAAAGGTCACATAGTGTATGATTCCAACTATATGACATTTCAGAAAAGGCAAAACTATGGAAACAGTTTAAAAATACAAAAACAAAACAAAACAAACAAACAACAAACAAACAAACAAAAACTCAGTGGTTGCCTGTGGTTAGGAAAGAGAGAAGGGTTTGTATGTGGAGCACAGAGCATTTGGAGGGCAGTGAAACAATTCTGTGTGGTACTATAATGGTGGATACATGTCATTATATATTTGTCCAAACCCATGGAATGCACAAAACCAACAGTGAACACCGATATGAACCGTGGACTTTGCATGATAATGATGTGTCAGTATAGATTCATTGATTGTAGGAGGAGGTATTCCAGTCTGGTGCAGGATGTTGGTAGTGGGAGAGGCTGTGTCTGTTTTGGGCAAGGGGTTTATGGGATGGCTCTGTACTTTCTGCTCAGTTTTGCTCTGAACTTAAAAAGTGCTCTAAAAATAAAGCCTATTTAAGAAAAAGGAATCCAATTTGTCAATCTCTACATTTTAATTGGTGAATTCAATTTGTATTCAATACCATTGTCGATATGGTTGGATTTAAAACTATCATGCTATTTGTTTTCTACTTGCTCATCTGTTGTCTTATTTTGTTTTCCCTTTTAGGACTTATTTTAAAGTATTTCATGATAATACCATTTATCTTCCAAATAGGCTTATTAGCCATAATTTTTTGGATAGGTTTTACATTTGATGCTTCTTTTAACTTACCACAGTCTACTTTCAAGTAATATTGTACTACTTCGCATGTAGAATTAGAACCTACCAACAGTATACTTATATTCCCACTAGGCCCTGTGCTATTATTGTCCAAGAAATTAATTCCGCAGAATTTATACTCCACAATGCATTGCTATGAATTTCTGTTTACGCTCTCAATTAATTTATAAAGAAAGTTCCAAAAATAAAAAAAAAAGATTATTTTATCGCTATCATCATATTTAACATCTCCAGTATTGTTTATTCATTTGTGTAGAGTATATTTATATTTACTGTCATTTTTCTCATGCCTGAAAGACATCCTTTACTATTTCTTGTAGTGCATATCCAATGATGATGAATTATTTCAACACTGGTATGTATGAAAAGAACTTTTAATTCAACTTCATTTTAAAAAAGATATTCATTGACTATAAAAATTCTGAGTTGGCAGTTATTAATTATTTCACTATTATAAAGATGATATGCCACCATCTTATAACTTGCATTGTTTCTGATGAGAAGTTCCCTGTAATTCTTACCTTTGGTGTTGAATGGTTGTATATTTTTTCCAGTTTTCCACTTCCTTAGGAGTCAGGGTAAAGCCCTGGGGGAGCAGATTGGAAAGAAAAATGTCATGAATACACGCCATACGATATCTGTGCAGAGTCACTTAGGTAGATCTTAGATGCATGTGTAGCAAGGAAACACATCTTAAAACCCTATGGCTCAGTGAAAAAAAAAATTCAAATTTAAGAAAAAATTCAAATTTAAGAAATACATCATGGAGGCATGACGGTTTAACAGGAACCCGATTTACTCTCCCACCTGAATAGCTGCAAACCAAAAAAAATTCTAAAGCTTTTACGTCATGGCACCACAGGCAACAGCAGAGAGCAATCCCTGAGAGAAAGGAAACTAATATGGTGAGCTCTCAGATTGCCCAACTCCCCCAATTTCTTGCCTGGGTAGAGTTTACAGGCTGCAGCACAGGGAGACTGAACACAAACAGAGCCCAGTGGAGAGCCTGAGTGAAGGAGACAGAGTTGAGAGTTCTGAGAGGCCAACGTGACTAGAATTTGCTGGAAATAAGGGAGGGGAGAGCCACACAGAGAGATAGTTCTGGAGAGCTGCAGAGGCTTCCCATCAGGGTGCAGTGTATGAGCAAAGGGGAGTGGTGGCAGCTGACTTCCATTTTCTGGAGTGAGTGTGGATAATGGTGCCATTTACTGAGATGGTGAAGATGGGAGTTTTAGAAACAAGAGAGATGGGGAGTCTGAGCCTTTGGGAGGGGTAGGTATACCAAGTGACCAGTTCTAGACAGACTCACTGTGAGGAGCCCTTGAGACATCCAAATGGAGATGTCACGTAGGGGAATGAATATATGGGTTTGGATCTCAAAGGCGAGGTTCAAACTGGAGCTGTAGATTTTGGAGTTACTAGCATGTTAGCATAGATATATGGTTATATAGCATATATAGAGAGAGGCTGATATAAAAACGAATGTGACAAAAGCTCGCATCATAAGAAAAAAAAGTCGTAGCTATGTATGGGGATGGACGTTAAGTAGACTTATTGTGGTGATCATTTCACAATACATAAAAATATTGAATCACTACGTTGCACACCTGAAACTGACATAAA
Organism: Panthera tigris; assembly: GCF_018350195.1. NCBI lineage: Eukaryota > Metazoa > Chordata > Mammalia > Carnivora > Felidae > Panthera > Panthera tigris. Next base: position 44,899,700 of record NC_056677.1, read on the forward strand.
GTCATATGCCAATTATAGCTCAATTTCAGAAAGGAGAAAGAAAGCAAAAACAAGCGAACAAAATGAGTACGAGAGTCCACTATGGCTTTTGTAAAAAGCACAGGTTCAGTTTGAGATGGGAACACAGTATTTTCTATTAGCACTGAGCAGCTTGCCAAGGCTTTCATTTCTAGGGTCTGGTCACCTCCCACAGAAACGTGTTATACAGGAAGGGCTGAAGAGACACAGGCTGCTGACAAGGGAGGTTGCTATGCAACAGCTGAGGAAAGTCATCCAGCCAGTCAGAATTGATACTGGTCACTGGAGAGTAAAAGCTGTGGTCCTAGCAATAGCTTCCATTCACACACAGGAGTCCCGGAGAGGCTGACATAAAAACAAATCTGAAAGTCTGCTATGGTTTTTGTAAAAAGCACAGGTTCGATTTGAGTTGGAAACATAGCATTGTCTGCCTCCAAAGCAGTTTCTCCAGTCATTCTGGAAGCACAGCAGCATGTGTTGGGTTGGGTAGGACCCTGGGATGTGCTTCCTGTGCTCTCCATGTTGCATATTGAGAAACCAGGCTCACAGATGTCCAGGGACCCGAGCAGGCTCACACAGCTAGCAACAGACTGGCCCGGCACCCCATCCCTGGAATTCTGAAGACCAGCCCGGTTTCTTTCCACAAGACCACAGCGGCCCCAGGCCCCTGCCCTGCAAGGAACCCCGGGCAAACATTTACTCTGAAGCAGGGCTTGCCATGGCTCAGACACACAAAATGCCTGATTGTCCTGGCCGCTCCAGCGGGCACCAGGAAGGCCTCAGGGGCAGCGTGTTTGTGCCACTCACAGAGAAGAGGCCTGAGGTTAGGTCAGGGAGTGGACCCCAAGGAGCAATTCCCACACCTGGATGGACCCACGCGTGCAGTAGGTGAGGGCTGGAGACTGGGGGTCTCTACCTGTGTCCCGGATACAGAGCATGAGCTTGCGTCTCAGAGAGCACAAACTTTGCTTGTTTGGGACAGGTGTTGGCAGGGCAGGAGAGCTGAGGGGTTGATCTGTCGCTCCAACTGAAGGGGGGGGTGCGCACCTCAGTCCCCAGGCCAGCCCTACTGGGACATGGGGTCTGGAGTCAGGAAGACCCAGGCCCACATATTGCATTTTCTGTTTACTGGCTCTGTGGCCTTGTCTAGTTCATGTGGTGTGACTGCACTTCAGCTTTCTGATCTGTAAAATGGGGATGCTGACAGCCACCTCCCAGGGCTGCTGCGAGAAGAAGACAAGCCCCAGTACAGACAGCGCTGTGATGCACAAGCTGCATACAGAGTAGCTGGGGAAGCAGATGTTCCCAGTGTGTCTGGGGGCCATAGAGATGGGTAGTGCTGGGCAACACAAGGGCAATTGGCATCCTCTGGCCATTTCCATTCCCCTTGTTACAGTTAGAGACACAGCTAGAGACCTTTGTGTTTGTGACCTAGGGGTCATGCTGGGGAAGCCAGGCATAGTGTATTCCAGACCACACCAGAGGAGTTTAGCGGGAACGGGGAGGGCAGGGACGAGAAGCATTGTGCAGAAGTGCAGGCACCGAGGGTAGATGATTGGGTGGTCGAACTGCACCCAGAGCTGCGAGTGCGCGAGCCTGTGGTCAGAGGAGGGGTGAGGGGTCTCGGGCGGGAAGGAGAAAACACCCCCCACCCCGCCCACCCACTCTTGGAGTCGCATGCGCACTGGGGACCTGGTGGAGAGGGCTTTTGTTGGGAAAGCGGGCGGGCTGGAGGGGTCCGCGCATGCGCAGGCTGCCCAGACGCGGGGGGTGCGCGGAGAAAAGGGGCGGGGTGGTCGGAGCTGCTGTGCTGGCAGCAGTAGGCGAGGGCGCGGCTGCGGGGTTCCTGGTGCTGAGGACGGACGCCATTGGAGCCCCAGGGAAGGTAAGAATCCAGCCGCGGACTGGACCGGGAGAGGACGAGTGGAACCCGGCACGGTGCGCCCTCCCCTCCCCCAATAGCCGGATCTGAACAAAGCCCAGGCACTCAGAACCTGAGCCCGCTTAGACCCACGGTCTAGGTAGGACACTCTGCCCCCCGCCCCCCCCTCCGCACCGACCTCTTCCAACAGGAGAGGAGAGTCTTCCAACAGGAGACTCAGGCTCTCTGAACAAAGCCCAGGCACTCAGAACCTGAGCCCGCTTAGACCCACGGTCTAGGTAGGACACTCTGCCCCCCGCCCCCCCCTCCGCACCGACCTCTTCCAACAGGAGAGGAGAGTCTTCCAACAGGAGACTCAGGCTCTCTGATCCCCACTTACACTGGAGCCCACAATCCGAACCCCTTTAGCAGACCCGTGTGCACCCTCCTGAGCTATCTTAGAGCAGAGGCCCTACCCCCACCCCAACCACTCCTAGATCACTCCAACCAAGCTGACCCCGTGGGCCCCTTCCTGGAGTTGCGATCCTGGGGTTTGAGACCTCCAGCGCTCTAATTCATGCCTCACCTAATCCGAGCCCCCACCCCCACCCTTCTCACCCCTAGCGCTCCTGTATGAGCCCAACCCAGACCTGAATCACCAGCTGAATGCCCCCGCCTGGACCTAGCCAGAGGGTCTCTGGATTCAGTTTCCCATAGCTTTCCGGGGTCCCAGTAGTCTCAGCCCTCTCATGTCATCTGCTCTCCCCCTTCGTCGTTAAATTCAAGCCCTTTGTTTCTCCCTCTCTCAATGCATCCCCCTTTGGGACTCTTCAGACCCAAGCCCACCAGTCCACCCCCTATTCAAATCTAGAGGCTGGGACGGGGAGCGTGCCCCTCTTGAACTCCCCTTTAAGTGCAGGGAGACCATCGCTATCCCTCTCCTAGTGCTGCGTCTCTGACAGAATCTAACCCAACAGACACCCCCTCCCTCGCTTCTCCCTTCTCCCCCTCCCCCCTCTGTCTGCCTTGTACTGCCTAGTAACCTGATGATTGCAGCCTCCCTCCTCCTGAGGGATCCCACCTCCCACTGGATCCCGCCCCCTCCCCCTTGAAGAAGCCTCACCCTCCCTCCCTGGCTAAGCTCTCTTCTCCTTGGGACCACCCTCCCCCCCCCCCCCCTCCAGCATGGCTGAGGGAAGCTACCGCATGGAATCAGAAACCTACAACGTTGAAGACATGGATGAGGGTAGCGATGAAGTCGGGGAGGAGATGGTTGAAGGAAATGACTATGAAGAATTTGGTGCTTTTGGAGGCTATGGCACCCTCACCAGCTTTGACATCCGTATCCTCAGAGCCTTTGGGAGCTTGGGTCCAGGCCTTCGCATCTTATCGGTGAGGCTCCTTGTTGGCCACCTGCTGGCCCTGGGCCTTCTCCCCTGTGAAGCTGCTTTGGGGGGGGGGTGGTGAATGGGAGGGTTGAATGGGGAAGGACTGCCCAGCTTCCGGAGCATTCCCTCTCCTGCTCAGAGAAAGGGGGTTTGGGAAGTCCGGGGTAGGGGGACAGACGGGGGGTGGGGGTTGGGAGCTGGCTGCAGGGAGGAGGCTGGGTGGGAAGCATGATGTGAGCTTGTAGAACTGTCTGCCTTCCCCTACCCTTCTGTCTGGCCTTGCAGAATGAGCCCTGGGAAGTGGAAAACCCTATGCTAGCTAGGACTCTGATGGAGGCATTTCAGCTGGATCCAGAAACACTTGCCAATGAGGCTGCTGCCCATGCTGTCAACGTAGCCCGCGCAGCCGCCTCCAATCGTGCTGCTAGGGCCGCTGCTGCTGCTGCCCGTGCCACCTACAATCAGGTGGTCACTAACCGCCCAGTGGCCACAGACCAGGCTTCAGGAGCAGATACCCAGCCCATGACCTATGCGGCCCAGGCTCAGGCAGCCACCCCTGAGACCACCCTTGTTGCTCCACACATCTCCCAGATGCTAGTCACCAGTGAGATGGCCGCCCCAGGGGCTCCAGCAAAGTCCACACAGCCCCAGACAGGCTCCCAGGCCCAGGAGGCTGCTACTGAGGGTCCTAGTGCTGCCTGTGGTTTCTCTCAGGCTCCGTGTGCCAGTGAGATGGATGCCACCCGGCCCAAGACAGCCTTCCTGGGTCAGAACGATCTCTTTGATTTCATCCAGCCGGCAGGTGTCAGTGGCATGGCCTTCTCTCGCTCCAAGAGGCCCGCCCCGGCCCAAGAGGCTGCCACAGAGGGCCCCAGTGCTGCCTCCAGGGTGCTCCAGGCAGCACCTGCCAGGGAGGGGGCAGCCACCCGGCCCAAGACGACCAAATCTGGAAAGGCTCTCGCCAAGACCCGGTGGGTGGAGCCTCAGAATGCTGTGACAGCAGCTGCTGCCAAGACCAAGATGTCCACAAGCATCCCTGGGCCTGAGGGTGCAGCTGCCCCTGCCCAGCACAGTGCTGAGCCCTGGGTCAGGATGGGAGGCAAGAGGACCAAGAAGGTGAGACCTCCCTGCTGTCTGCACCCCCCCCCTTGCTCCCCTCCTTTCTCTGCTCTATCCTCTCCTCTCCCCTCCCCTCCCCTCCCCTCTTCTCCCCTCCTCTTTTCTGTCAGCTTGTGCACGTTGGTCCAACACAAGTTTGCTAGCATGCTTTGACCCCACGAAGTCTCTGCCCTCAGGCCTGACGGGAGAAGAGGTTGGCTCGGTGCGGGGCACATAGTAAGCACTCAGCACATGTCATCCACTGTTTGTACTACCCTCATTTCCAAGTATCTCTTCTGGTTAAGACGTGTGCTGGGCACTTTTGCACGGTGAGTCTGGTAGCCCTGGGTCTCTTCTCTCTCTCTAATGCTACAGTCCAAGCACCTGGATGACGAATATGAGAGCAGCGAGGAAGAGAGAGAGCCTCCTGCGGTCCCACCGACCTGGAGACCATCGCAGCCTCCGATGACAGTGCGGGCTCATATGGTTCCCCGGCCACCGATGGCCCTGAGGTCCCAGGTACCCTCAAGACATGTCCTGTGCTTGCCACCCCGCAACGTGACCCTTCTGCAAGAGAGGGTAAGAAATCTGCCTTTCCCCCGTCTTCCTCCTCTCCTCTCCTATGGGCCAGTTCTTGGAGGTCAGCCATGCCTTGATCTCCCCGTGTGCTCCTCCTCCTCCAGGCAAATAAACTGGTGAAATATCTGATGATTAAGGACTACAAGAAGATTCCCATCAAGCGCTCAGGTGGGCAACCTGCGCCCCCTCCCTGAGCCCTGCCCTTCCCCCGTCCCCATCCCTACCCTGCAGGGCCTCGCATCACATGTCCCCACCCAGTGTGCCCAGCTGATCGCTCCCATTTGCACAGTACGGGGGTCCCAACTGTGCTCCCCTCAGTGAGGCTGACTGAGGGGGTGCAGCTCTTTGGCCCCTGCTCAGCCCTGGTGCTCTCTCCACCTCTCATCTCCCGCAGACATGATGAAGGATGTCATCCGAGAATACGACGAACATTTCCCTGAGATCATTGAACGAGCAACGTACACTCTGGAAAAGGTGGGCAAAGGGACAGGGGCCGCTCCCTGTAGTACAAGAGCTGCAGGCAGGCCTTGCACCCTGCAGCCCCTTGAGGCCCACCTCCGGCACTACCTGCTCTGGAAGCCCTCCCTAGCTTCTCCACCTGGGAGCGTCCACCTTATGCTTCCATCCCCCGCGGGGTCCTCTCCCTCATGCTCTTTTGAGTGTCTCTTGTCCCCTGAAGTGGGTCCTGTTGCTTTGGTCGGTGCCAGAGCTCCCACAGGGCAGTTCTTCTTCGGCCTCTCTTCTTCAGTCTTCCGCGTGACTTTGGGGTCCCAGCTGAGAGAGAGTTCTGACGGGAAATGAAAGGACTACCTGCGGGACAGGCAGCGTGGGTTTCTCATGTCCTGTTCTGGTTTCTCCCCCACGTAGAAGTTTGGGATCCACCTGAAGGAAATTGACAAGGAAGAACACCTGTACATTCTCGTGTGCACACGTGATTCCTCAGCTCGTCTCCTGGGAAAGTAAGAAAGGGCAGGCAAGAGGATTGTGGGTTCCTCGCTGGTGCCTCTCCCTTTCCTCTCGGAGAAACGGGAAAACAGGGCTTTGGTGCCTGGCACAGCTCCTACCCACAGTTAGTGGTGCCCAGTGATTAGGGGATGAAAGGGCAGGAGCCTGGGGTCAAGCCTTGGCTGCTCTCAGGGCTTCACCCCCACCCCGGCCACCTCCTCACCCCATCTTCTGGGAAAGCAGGCTCCTTGTTGCCTGTCCCTTCCTGCTACGTGCCTGGCCTGGGCTTGGCAGAGTGGTCCTGGGAGAAGGAAGCTTCCCGTCCAGTCTAACTCCCGGTGCTCGAAGGGCGGGGAAGGTCTGGATATGCCTCCTGTGGACACACTGTTGCCAAGCATTTGCTCCCTGCCCTGACCCTGTTGTGGACACGACTCTGGGAGGGGCTCTTCGCATCTACGTTTGATGCGTGAAGCGATTCAGTCTCAGACAGAGGAAAAGATGGTCTGGGTCGGAGAACAAGCCATGCGCAGAGTGGGAAGAACCGCTCTGTAGCCCAGCCATCTGGGAAAGGCTAGTCAGGTGAACCGATCCTAGTCCCTCGGGCAGATGCCTGCCGGATAGAATGCGTCTTTCTCCACCTTTAGGACCAAGGACACCCCCAGGCTGAGCCTCCTCTTGGTGATTCTGGGAGTCATTTTCATGAATGGCAACCGTGCCAGCGAGGGTGAGTGGCTAGACCTGCCGCCGGGGGCGGGGGGGGGGGGCTGCCGCCCAGAGTCTCAGCTTTGTGTGTGCAATTCTTGTATCTCATCTCCCCTCACAGCTGTCCTCTGGGAGGCACTACGCAAGATGGGACTGCGCCCTGGGTATGGTTGGGCTCTCGACTCCCACCCCTCAGTGTTGTCTTTGGGCACCAGTGGCACCAGGGTTGCAGTAGCTTGGTGGCCAGGTGCCAGGGGAGTGGACGTCCTGGACTGGGTAGAGGCAAAGGGTCTCGTCACGGTGCATGGGGAAATGGTCCTGAACTCTCAGCCCCTCGCTGCTCCACATCCCCTCTCTGTCCCCAGATGAGATGTAAGAGAAACCATCAGATTTAGGGATTCCACCAAACCCTTGCCTAGGGTATCCTTGACATCCTTGACGTGCGGCCCCTGGTGCCACCCCAGGCCTCCATGGGGATGCCCCACAGGCTGGGCAGCTCTCAATCCTGCCAGGGAGTGCTCCCACCCACGTGTCCCTCACTGCCACTGTTCTTGTTATGGATTCCTTTCCTTGCCCTCAGGGTGAGGCACCCATTCCTTGGCGATCTAAGGAAGCTCATTACAGAGGACTTTGTGAAGCAGAAGTAAGTACTGGCCAGGTTAACTTTGTCTCATGCTTGTGCATTCCTCGTGTGCCGATCTGGCCGAGAAGCCATTCTCCATCCCGTATCTTAGCACCAGAGGGATAGGTGTCCCTGGTGTGAGTGTGGGTGGCGGCTGGAGTGTTGGCGAGGAGTAGAGATCCAGCTTGGTCTTGGGGAAAGGGAGTACAAGCTGACAGAGAACACGGTGTAGGGTGTGTTACAACCCCCATGCCCTTTGGCACCTGCCCCATAGGCTGTAGTAGAATTTCCCTTGCTTTCCATCCCGGGAACAGGGGACTCAGAGGGTGGAAGTCTGAGCGTGGCCCCCACAGGTAAGCGCCCCATTTGGTCCTAGAGCCCAGCCCTCCTGGCTTTCTGGTTAGGGCCCACCCAGTCCTTGGTCCTTGGAGAACATGCGCGCACCCACACAGGCACACGGACACGTGCACGCGCACACCGTCAGGGGTATGGGCGGAGTGTGCTGCTCTTCTTCCCTTTACAGTTGTTCTCTGCAGTGGGCCGTCCCGGGGTTCCGCCAGGCCATGGACGACACCCTGCACTGGGGTGAGCTCAGAGCAGGGTGCCTGATGAAATGGCTCCTCTGTTTACAACACACCCAACGGGACTCTGGGTGCATTGTGACAAGGGGCACAAACTTGTGGCCTTCCTATGAACAGATACCCTACACGTGTCCCACCCTGCACTTCCACGTGGCTTCTGGGCAGGACTGGCGGCCTAAGGCTTTGTAGGCCTCAATCGTGGAGGCAGAAACCCTAGGAGTGAGCGTGGGAGTGAGGCATGGGCTGGAGGTCAGGACCATCCTCCCCCAGGAGCTGAGCTGCATCATCGGGCTGGAAAGGGGCCACCTGGGAGCCACTGGTGCAACAACAGGTCTGCCTGGCTGGAAGCAAACGTTTCTCTTCCTCTTGCCCTGAGGTACCTGGAGTACAAGAAGGTCCCCAATAGCAGCCCACCCGAGTATGAGTTCCTCTGGGGCCTGCGAGCCCGCCACGAGACCAGCAAGATGAGGGTGCTGCGGTTCATTGCCCAGGTAACAGAGAGCCTCTGTTTGGGGCCAGGCGATGGGGTCTGGGTCTGGTCCTTGCTGTACCTTCTTTGTTTCTTGGTCACGGCCTCCTCCCACTGTCTGTCCAGTGAGGATACTGACAGGTTCCTAAGTAGGTCACTGACACAAGTTCACAGACTTAGTAAGCGGGAGGGATGGGGTGAAGCCCCTGGACTGGCCTGGAATAACGGGAGAGTCAGACTCCAGCGGTCTTTATTTGTGTAATGATTATGCACAGCTCCCAGGAGGGTGTATGGCAGGAAGCAGGTGCTCAGTGGAGGTGGGCTAGCTGTTTGGATGGTCGCTGTCACTCTACTGCAGAATCAGAACCGAGACCCCCGGGAGTGGAAGGCTCATTTCCTGGAGGCTGTGGATGATGCATTCAAGACGATGGATGTGGATATGGCTGAGGAGCATGCCAGGGCCCAGATGAGGGCCCAGATGAATATCGGGGACGAAGCTCTGATTGGACGGTGGAGCTGGGATGACATACAGGTGGAGCTCCTGACCTGGGATGAGGACGGAGATTTTGGCGATGCCTGGGCCAGGATTCCCTTCGCTTTCTGGGCCAGATACCATCAGTACATTCTGAATAGCAACCGTGCCAACAGGAGAGCCACTTGGAGGGCTGGTGTCAGCAGTGGCACCAACGGTGGGGCCAGCACCAGCATTCTCGATGGGCCCAGCACCAGCTCCACCATCCGGACCAGAAATGCCGCCAGAACGAGTGCCAACTTCTTCTCCTGGATCCAGTAAGGTTTTCAGTCGCTAAATGAAACTCTGCAGGAGGGTGTGGGAGGGGGCTGTGAGAAGTCGGGGGAGGGCCTGGAAGCAGTGGGGGAACCAAGAGAGTGTGAAAGACATTTGTTCTGTCCTTGCGTCCCTCCCCGTTTCACATATATTTGTATTTCTGCGTCAGCTTTTGTGTCTTGCATTGCAGGCAGCGCTGATGGACTGCGGCCGTCACGCACCAGGCCAGAGTGCCTCCTCAGATCCCTCCCTCACACAGCACTCTAGGCAGCTTCTCCCTGCCCATCTGAGATGGCATGCCAGATGAAGCTCTCTCTGCCCTTCCTGCTTTGGTTGTGTGCTGTTGTTGTGCGCTTCTGTCGTGTTTTCATGTTTTTGGTATCGGTGTTACATTAAAGTTGCAAAATTACTTGGGAAGTTTCTTCCTTTACCTGCGCACGTGGTGCTCTGAGGAGCACGTGGTCGGGTGCTCTGAGATGGCCATGCCCCGCCTCTGCATGGAAGGCAATAGGTGTGGGTACAGTGCTGGGAGATGCGGAGGTGCCAGCTGAGTGCCTAGACCGTGAGTTTCGAGAGGCTCCAGTCCACAGAGTTACATGATTTCCCACGTGGTACAACCCCAGTTAGATGCCAGTGGTGGGGGAGGTGGCGGGAAAAGGGGTGGAGTGGAAGGCTGTGGGTTGGTGCCACGGTCCCTCCCACCACACAACAAGGTCCACAGACATTCACCAATCCCCGCCTCCTCCACCCCATCTTTGGAGGCGCCATCTTAAGGGAACCCTTCCCTCATCCTCCACACAACCTCAGCATCTCATCCCTCCCTCAGATGGAGTCTTCAGGGCAAGGAGATAGGCCTCAGCGACATTCTCAGCCCTCCAGCAGGTGGAAGGAGGAGCCATTGTTCCCGACAGAGTAGGTTTAATGAAAGTAGAGCTCACCAGCCCGTTGCCTGTGACCATGACCCGAGGCCTGTTGGTGGGCTCTGGAGCTCTTCTTCACTGGAAACAGGGCTCTCCCAGTGAAGCCAAAGCAAGGCCTAAGTCCTGGTGTCTTGAAGGGCTGAGTGATCCCTGCGGGAGTGGGGTGGGGACTGCAGTTCCTCCCGTGGACCAAGGTGAGACACCTGGGAGGGCTCAGTGGCAGGCGGGACAGTGGAACTTAGGCCCCTCAGTGACGTCCTCAGGGTCGAGGGACCTCAGGGACGAGGTCCCAGGTTCAGAAGAGGGAGAGAGTAGTACTAAGGACCCCTGCACCCCATTGCCTCTTTTCCCTGAGAAGAGGTTCCCCTCTCTCACCCACACTAGGCTCCTGACCCAGATCCAGGCACCTAATTGCACAGGCCCAGTGGAGAATGAAAACGTGGGTCTCCCTGTGAAAAAATGAAGAATTCCAAGAGGGTGACAGCAGAGCATGGAACCAGGTGTGCAACGCTTGCGAGCACGGGGTCCCATGGGGCTGTGTAAGTCACACCCCCAGGAAGCTGGCTGTGTAAGGTCTCCTCCCCTAAAGTCAGGCCTTGTTGGCCACTGCTGTGCTTTCTGTCTTCCTGGCTGCTGGGTCTGGGCTCGGCAACAGGGACGCTGTGATTCTGACAGAGATGGGTTCCCCTTCACTTTAGCTTTACTGGTGCATGGCCTGGGATGTGAGAGGGATGGATGATGCCTGGGCCCCAGCCCTGGGGTGGTGGATGACCCAAGACTCTTCTGGCACCCTCACCCTGGAAACCTCCCAGGATCCTGCTGTGCACACAGCAGGATGTGCCTTTTCCTGAATGAGGGTGCAGACACTCACCAAATGCCACAGGTGTGGGTTTGAGCACTGCGTGCAGAGGACACCTGAGATAAGGCACCTCGTCTGGAAAGGAGGAGAAAGTATGTGGCAATTTATGACAGCTACAATGCGATACCAGTGTCATTTGGAAATGCATTCAACAAAGTTTAACGCCTATTCAGACTAAAAGTTATCTGGAAACTGGGAATAGGAAAAACTTCTTAAATCTGATAAAGGTCATCTGAAACATATTTCATCATTAAAATCTGAAAGCTTTCCCTCTAAGGTCTCTTACCACTCCTAGTCCTGATTGGCAGTCTTAGTGCATTAAGGCAGGATTTGCAAAAAATTGAAAGGGCATACAAGGTGGAAAGAAAGAAGTAAAATTGTCTTTATTCATAAGTGAGAAGATCACATACATAGAAAGTTCCACAAGTCCTTTTAAAAATTACTAGAACTCCCGCTAGTGAGATAAGCAAGGTGGCAGGATATGAGGTCCATACCCAAAAATCAATTATAGTTATCTATCCTAGAAACAAAAAATTGGAAATAAAAATAAAAATATCATTTACAACACATTCAAAACATGAACTTCTTAGGGCGAATTTAACAAAATACATGTGAAGCTGTAAATGAAACATTTACATTGGCATTGCTGAGAGAAATTTGAAAAGATGTAAATGAATGGAGAATAGATGATGTGTTTAGACTTTAAGGCTCAATATTGCTAAGATGAAAACTCTCCCCAAAATGATCTGCTGATTCATAATAACTCAAATGACTAAAAAAACAACAAGGTGGTTATATAAATTTTACTGACATACAAAGGATTGAAATAGCCAAGGGGCACCTGGGTGGCTCAGTTGGTTAAGTGTCCGACTTTGGCTTCGGTCGTGATCTCACGGTTGGTGAGTTCAGGCCCCGCATCGGACTCCGCGTCGGCAGTGTGGAGCCTGGTTGGGATTTTCACTCTCTCCTCTCTCTCTGCCCCTCCCCTGCTCGTGCTTTCTTTCTCTCTCTCAAAATAAGTTAATATACTTAAAAAAAAAATCTTTGAAATAGCCAAAACAACTGTGAAAGAGAAACACGTATTTGGAATTCTCATGCTGACTAACTTCCTAAGTTACTATAAAGCTACAGTCATCAAGATAGTGTGGTACTAGCATAAATATAGACATGTAAATAAATAGAAAACAAATAGAAAGTCCAGGAATAGAGGTACGCATATATGGGCAATTGATTTTCAACAATAGAGCTAAGGTGATCCAATGAGGGAAAATATGTGCTCAACAAATATTAAAGAAACATTGAATATGCATATGGAAAAAAATAGAACTTTTGCATTACCTCAAATCACATACAAGGGGAACCCAAAAAAGACAATAAGCATAGATGTAAAGGGAAAAATTATGAAACTTGTTCATGGTAACAGGAGAAAAACCTTTGTTAACTTGAGTTAGACCACACTTCCTAGAACACAAAAAGCATGAACAATAATAGGGAAAAAATGGTAAACTGGCTTTATAAAACAATTTAAAAGGCAAATTAAACCTTGCTTTTTTGGAAGATCTTGGTAAGAAAATAAAATCCAGTCACAGAGAGGGAGAATACTTACATAATAAAGAACTTACTTGCATGTCTGGACATACAAAAATCTCTTACAACTCAGTAATGGGAACACAGAACTTGTTTTCAAAATAGCTAAAATATTTGAACAGACATTTCCCCAAGGAAAATGCATGCCAAATAATTAAACGCATGTAAAGTTGCTCAAAGTTATTAGGCAACAAGAAAATAAAAATTAAAACTGAACCGAGACAGCATACCACAACTACTAGAAAGAGCTACATTCAAATGGGTGACAATGATGGCAAGGGCTGGTAAGGTGGAGCCACTATGGTTTTCACATGTTAGTGTAAAGACTAGGTACTTTGGCAGTTTTTGGCAGTTTCTTATTAAGGTAGGCATGCAAGTACCATGTAATCTAATCATTCCAGTCTTTATTTAATTCAGAAAACTAAAAGCACATGTCCACACCAATCTTGTATGTGAATGTTGATAGCAGCTTTATTCATAATGTCCCCAAACTGAAAACACCCAAATGTCCAGCAGTTGGTGAATGAATAGCGAACTTTGGGATATTCAAAGTATCGCAAAGGAGCAAACTACCAACACACACAATGTTTGGGAATATCAAAAGCATTATGTGGTGGACGACTGGAAACAGAATATTGCATGCTGTTTGAATCATTTGACATACAATTCTTGAGAAGATAACACTATACTGAGACAAGAGATCTTGGTGGTTGGCCAGGGCTGGAGATGGAGCAAGATGTTTGACTTCAAATGCACAAGAGGGAAGTTGGCAGGGCACTGGAAATATTCTGAATATTGATAGTGGTGGTGGTTACACACGTTTCAATTTGTCAAAACTCATCAAACTGTACACTTAAATAGGCACAGTCTATTGAATGTAAATTATGTATCAACAAAACAAAACAAAAAATAAACATAAAAGATATTTTACAGACAAAATATAAAATACCTGAAAACAAGAAATGTATTATATACATTTTCAACAGGTAAGTCATGGTGAAGAGATGTTAGTACACTAGATGATGAATTAGATAAAAATATCTGGAGTAAAACATACAGAGAAAAGATGAAGGAAATACAAAATGAGTAGGAAGAGATTCAGTGGATGCAGAGGCTAACATGGGTGGAACATATTTTAATTGGAGTTAAATGAAGAGGAGACAGGAAAAGTGCCTGGGCAATATTTGAACAGACAAGGGCATGCTGTTTCCAAAACTGATGAATAACATCTCGCTTAAGACTCAAGAAACACTAAGAATCTCAAGCAAGAAAGTTCTAAAGCAGACATCTTTTAAACTTACATTGTCAACCTGCAAGAGAGAGAGAGAACATCATGGAAGCAACCACGGCAGATAAAGCTAAAGCCATGGTCTTCAAAACGGAACAATGAGAGCGATGATTGGCTTTCAGCATAAACAGGGAAGACCAGAAGTCTCTAGGATGACATATTCAAGGTGTTGAAACAATATAACCAGGAATAATATCCTTCAAGATGAAGATGGGCTCTATAACCAGGAATAATATCCTTCAAGATGAAGATGAAATAAAGACATTTCCAGATAAACAAAACAATGAAGGTTTCATATTCTTATTATATGATCCAGCAATCATGCTTCTTGGCATTTACCCAAGTGAGTTGAAAACATTTGTCCACTCTAAAACCTGCACACAAAAATTTATAACAGCTTTATTCATAATTGCTAAAACTTGGATGCAATCGTTACAGCACGGTGACTATAGTTAATAATAGTGTATTGTATACTTGAAATTTGCTGAGAGAGTACACATGAAGTGTTCTCACCACAAAAAAAAGGGGGTAACTATCAAACCATGATTACTTTGATCGTGGTAGTCATTCCACAATGGATATCAAAATGTTACATTATTCCACCTAAATAGATACAATTATTATTTGTCAACCATACCTCAACAAAGCTGAAACAAAAGATGTCCTGCAATAGGTAAGTGCATAGACTGTGGCACATCCATATAATGCAGGGTTACACAGGGAAATAGGGAAAAGTGCTACCAAGTTGCAAAGGGACATTTAGAAACATAAAGACAGGTTGCTACATGTAAAAAGACAATCTGAAAAGGCTACCTACTGTATGAATCCAACTAATGCATATGATATTATGGAAAACGCAAAACTATGGAAACACTAAAAAGATCAATGTTTGCAAGGACTTTGGGGTGAGTCAAGGAAGGGAGACTAAGTGGAACAAAAGGAGGTCTTAGGACACTGAAAGTATTTCACTTTCTTACACCACACACAAAAATAAATTCAAAATGGATGAAAGACCCACATATGAGACAGGAAACCATCAAAATCCTAGAGGAGAGGGGCACCTGGGTGGCTCAGTCGGTTAAGCATCCAACGTCGGCTCAGGTCATGATCTCACGGTTCGTGGGTTCAAGCTCCATGTTGGGCTCTGTGCTAACACCTCAGAGCCTGGAGCCTGCTCTAGATTCTGTGTCTCCCTTCTCTCTGCCCCTCCCCCACTCACACTCTGTGTGTGTGTCTCTCTCGAAAATAAATAAACAATAATTTTTTTTAAAAAAAATCCTAGAGGAGAAAACAGGTCAACTTCTTTTACCTCGGCCACAGCAACTTCTTACTAGACATGTCTCCAGAGGCAAGGGAAACAAAAACAAAATTGAAATATTGGGAACTTATCAAGATAAAAACCGTCTGCACAGCAAAGGAAACAATCAACAAAACTAAAAGGAAACTGATGGAATGGGAGAAGATAATTGCAAATGACATATCTGATAAAGGCGTAGTATCCAAAATCTGTAAAGAACTTATCAACCTCAACATCCAAAAAACAAATAAACCAGTGAAGAAATGGGAAGATGACATGACTAGATACTTTTCCAAGGAAGACATCCAGATGGCTAACAGACACATGAAAAGATGCTCAACATCACTCATCACAAAGAGAAATACAAATCAAAACTGCAATAAGGTACCACCTCATACCTGTCAGAATGGCTAAAGTGAACAACTTAGGAAGCAACAGGTATTGGCAAGGATGCGGAGAAAGGGGAACGCTTCTGCATTGTCAGTGGGAGCGCAGACTGGTGCAGCCACTCTGGAAAACAGTATGGAGGTTCCTCAAAAAACTAAAAATAGAACTACCCTACAACACAGCAATTGCACTACTATGTATTTATCCAAAGGATACAGGAGTGCTGTTTTGCAGGGGCACATGCACCCCAATGTTTATAGCAGCCCTATCAACAATAGCCAAATTATGGAAAGAGGCCAAATGTTTATCGAATCATGAATGGATAAAGAAGTGGTATATATATTATATGATGGAATACTACTTGGCGATGAAAAAGATGAAACCTTGTCATTTGCAACAACGTGGATGGAACTAGAGGGTATTATGCTAAGCGAAATAAGTCAGTGAGAGAAAGACAAATATCATATGATTTCACTCACGTGTGGAATTTAAGAAACACAATGGATGAACATAGGGGAAGGGAAGGAAAAATAAGATAAAACCAGTGAGACAGGCAAACCATAAGTGACCCATAAATAAAGAGAACAAACTGAGGGTTGCTGGAAGGGAGGTGGGTGGGAGAATGGGCTAAATGTGTGTTGGGCATTAAGGAGGTCACTTGTTGGGATGAGCACTGGGTGCTATATGTAAGTGATGAATCCGTGGGTTCTATGCCTGAAACCTCTATGTTAACCAACATGAATTTAAATTAAAAAAAAAAAGAAAGAAAGAAAACAATAACCTGTGCCTCTCTTTCAAAATTTAGTAGAATGGCAAATTCAACTCAAGAAGGCAGAAGAAATGAAGTAAGGATAAGAGCATTAATAAGTTAAAGATAAAACAAAATAGTCAAGGTTGGTTCTTCAGAAGGACAATACAATTGATAATCGTCTTTGTGGGCCTGAAGAAAAAGGAGAGAAGTTCTCTAGAAACCAATGTCTGGAACGACTGAAGAGACATAGCTATGAGTAATGAAGATATCGGAAGGTCATTAATCAAAATCATAAGCAGCTTTATGTAAATGCAATTGAAGAATTAAAGTAAAAATTTCAAGAAAACACAAAATGACACAAAATCAACAAATTATTCTCTAAATATTAAGCACGTGGAATCTGAAGAAAACAACAACAACACAAAACAATGTCCATATTCGGATGATACCACCAATTAATGCAACAAAACTTTCAGGATGAAAAAATGTCAATCTTACATATCTGCCGGAAAATAGCAAAAAGAGGAATCACTTCTCATCTCAGTCCACGAGGCCTTAACATGATAAGAACGTTATAAGAAATGAAATGTATAGACTGATCTTTCATATAAGCACAGAAGGAAAAATCATGAATAAAACACTAGCAAAACAAATCCAGTTGTATGTTTTAAAAGGATAATATATCACAAGCAAGTCAGGATTATTCTAGAAATGGAGTGGTTTAGCACCTGAAAAATAAATGTATTCCACAGAATCAATGTGTTAAGAAGAAAAACTTATTATATTCCCTATAGATGCAGAGAAAAGTATTTCATGAATTTGATTTTCAAAAAATAAACATCAAGCGATGTGGAGAATAGGGAAACTTGTACACTGTTGGTGGGAGTGTAAACTGGTACAGGAACTATGGAAAACAGAATGGAAGTTCCTCAAAAAATTAAAAATAAAACTGCCATATGATCCAGCAATTCCGCTTCTGAGTTTATATCCGAAGGAAACAAAATCACTTTCTCGAAGAGATATCTGGATCCCCATGTTCATTTCAGCATTGTGTCCTATAGCCAAACCTTGGAAACAACCTAAGTGTCTATCGAGACATGAATGGATAAAATATATTTTATAATGGGATATTATTCAGTCGTAAAGCAGAGAGATGCCCTGCCATTTGTACAACATGGAAGGATGTTGAGGGCATTCTGCTAAGGGAAATAAGTCAGACAGGCAAAGACAAATACTGTATGGTCTCACTTATGTGTGGAATCTAAAACAAAGCCCAACACAGAAACAGACAGTAGATGGTGGAGAATGTGGGGAGATGTTGGTCAAAGTGTGAAGAATCTCAGTTAGAAGATGAAAAAGTTCTGGAGGGGTGCATGTACCCCAATGTTTATAGCAGGGCTTTCAACAATAGCCAAATCATGGAAAGAACTTAATTGTCCATCAGCTGATGAATGGATAAAGAAGATGTGGTTTATATATACAATGGAATACTACTCGACAATGATAAAGAATGAAATCATGCAATTTGCAACCACGTGGATGGAACTGGAAGGTATATGCCAAGTGAAATAAGTCAGTCACAGAAAGACAGATATCATATGTTTTCACTCATATGTGGATCTTGAGAAACTTAACAGAAGACCATGGGGGGAAGGGAAGGGGGAAAAACTAGTTACAAACAGAGAAGGAAGGAGGCAAACCATAAGAGACTCTTAAATACAGAGAACAAACTGAGGGTTGAAGGGGGGGGCGGGTGGGGGAGAGGGGAAAATGGGTGATGGGCATTGAGGAGGGCACTTGTTGGGACGAGCACTGGGAGTTGTATGTAAGCGATGAACCATGGGAATCTACCCCCAAAACCAAGAGCATGCTTTACACACAGTATGCTAGCCAATTTGACAATAAATTATATTTAAAAAAAAGAAAAATTCCTGGAGTTCTATATTGAGCACAGTGATTATAGTTAACAATACTGTGACATACATTTTAAAGTTACTAAGAAAATAGATTTTCACCAAAACATTTTAATTATGTGACGTGGAGTTGTTAACTAACTTTATTGTAGGGATCATTTCATTGAAATGATCATATCACTGAAATTGTGTGTGTGTGTGTGTGTGTGTGTGTGTGTGTGAAATCATCATGTTATTTAAATTTATGTAATGCTATATGTCAATTATATATCAACAGAGCTAGAAATTTTTTAAATAAAAATAAACATTTATTGTAAAACCTCTATGCCAACTAGGAATAAGAGAACTCTCTTAAACCAATCAGAATATCTTTACAAGCCTACAAGAACCATTGCACTTAATCATGAAATATTGAAAGCCATCCCTCTGAGACCATGAAAAAGACCAGGTTACCCACTGCCACCACAAACAATGCCATAAGGGAAGAAAAAGTAGTAAAAAGGATCCAGCAATACAGCCCCAAATGCATACACGTGTGAATCAAAGGACATGTATGTGAATGATTCCCACAGTAACATTTGTAACACTCTGGGACTGGAAATTACTGAAATATCCACCATCAGAAATAGAATGCACAAAAAACCGTGGTATATTTATACAAATTGAAATATTATTCAGTAAGGAATATCAATGAACTCAGCTAACAAACTACAAAAAAATGAAGAGCACTAAGTGAAAAATATAATGCTGCCAGAAGAAAGCTAGATTATAAGAATATGTACTATAATGACTCTATTTATCATGTGCAATGAAGTTCACAAACAAGCAAAAGCCAAGTGTTAAAATTCAAAACACTAGTTAGACTCGCTGAGGTGGCACATAGCAGTGAGTAGGTAAAGGCATGAGGGTGATTTGGGGTTGCTGGCAATGCCAGATCTCTTGACCTGGACTATAGTTACTCAGATATTTGTGATGATATAATAATTTACTGAATGGTACACTTATGTTTCATACAATTCCCTTTTTGTGTTGTATTCCACTGAAAAGTTACAGAAAGATGTTTTAATAAGTAGAATCCCAGGAGTATACATGAAGAGTTGATTCCTTGCTGATTTGAATATTCTCTGGCCACAATGTCATTAAAGTATAAATTAATGACCAAAACCATTTGAAAACTCCCTCATATATTTGTAAGTAAAGAATATCCTCCTGATACCCAGGCCTCTATGAAGAAATCATGTTTAAATTAGAAAATGTTTTGAACAGACTAATGTGAAAACTTGAGAGTCTTTTGCCTGCTATAGTTATGAAATCTCTCCACTTGTGATAGATTTCTCGGGGAAAGATCTCCTGCATCTATGGGAAAAGACAAGATGCCAGCAATTTGCACAAGTTGGGAATGAAGCTAGGAATTAAACTTTTATGTAGATTTTTGCTTAAATCCCTATATTGGGTTTGGATGCCTGCCTTCACCTAAGGCTGAGATCCCAAAGTCCATTAATCATCCCTTAATCCCCTCCAGAGAGTGTTTCCTCAAACTCCCAAGGGTTTGGGGAAAGTAATTTGCCCAGATAGAGGTTGCCGAGAGGGGTTCTGGATGTCTAAATGTGTCTTAACTATACTGTAGAGCAATCATGTAATTTACAACCCCACCATTACCCCTAACTTGCTGGAGAACATGCCACTGCCAATCTTGCAAACAGTTTGAAGGTCTGGTGAGGGGGTTTAAAGACCACTGCTTTGGAGTTTTCCTCACTGGTTGGGTAGGATTAAATGGTCTTAAACCAGTGAAGTCAGACATCACTCATCTATCTGCTTCCCACCTTCTCATACTTTATAATAATTGTCTCTTTACCCACCCTTTTTGTCCTTGTGAGGTTAAGAATCTAATGAAAAGGATCTAGCCTGGAGAGCAGAAGCAGGAATAGATGGAAGAACAAAGAATGAAAGAGAATACATGAAGGACATGAACAAAGGTGCCTCTGGGGCACTTGGAAACAGAAACAAGCATCCACCAACACGATGAAACAGCTCCTCACCCTCTTTTGGTGCATGTGTTAGATCCCAAAGAGTGGGCATCCAGTTGGACTTCAGGCTCACACCTTGGGTAGCAGAGGACAGGATACCTAGGTCCCATCATAAGAGTCCCATCATGCTGCAAACGATGGAAGAGGGTAGTTGACCCCAACATTAAGGGGAAGACAGTTACCTAAAGATGCAATAAGAGAACGCTGGATGGCAGAAGGACAAATGCTAATGGCATTCCCTGCACTGAGCCCACCACAAAAATTAGTTCCCCTATTGTTCATTTAATTCCACATCACTTACTATAATTGGCGGTGTTAACAATTTTGCCTGTGATTCATTTTATGACGCACTGATCTACCAAGCTGAAGCTCAATATGCATGGCCCATGTTAGGTCGCTCATAATCAAATGACTTAATTCTTAGTCACTCCATAAGTAGCTGGGTAGGGGCAGGGGAGGGAGGGTGTGAGGTAGAGCAAAGTATAGAGATAAGGAGGAAGGAAAAAGGGAAAAGAGGGAAGACAACGCAGGAACAAAATGAAAAACTAAGGAGGGAGAGAAGAGGCAGGGATAGAGGAAAACAGAAGGAGGAGACACTCAAAGACAATGCAGGTAGGAGAGAGGGAGGAGTGAGAGGGGAAAGAAAAGAGAGTGATGATGTATATTGAAGTGGTCATAGCACAGCCTCACCCACAAGAATCCTGTGGGCCTGCAGCATGATGCAGAGAATGGCGTGTTTGTTTGCGTGTGTGTGTGCGTGTGTGCGTGTGTGCGTGTGTGTGTGTGTGTGTGTGTGCGCGCGCGCTTGCACCTGTGTGTTTTCTGTGTGATAGTAATTGCAGGGACCAAAATACCTGTGGAAATTTCTGGATTCATTTAATATGAGTGCTTTGCTCAAATCTCTTCCTCCCAGGGCTTTTGTGTCAGGACCACCTCTGCTTTCCTCCTACAGTCCAATGCATCACTCAGCTTCAGTTTCCATGGTAACCAAAGTATCTGTTTCCTGTCATGACTAAGGACTAAAAATGAGACAGAGAAAGGCAGAGAAATGAATGTTCCTCTGGGGTACACAAGCCCCTATTCAGGGATTAAAAGGCTCAATCTATTTAGTTCCATCTTGCCCTGAGCCCATGCTGGGTGGAGGAGGACAGAAATTGTAGAGAGACACTCAATACAAACCTAGAATTTCTACCTCTCCTTAACACACCTACGTAGTTGGGAGACCTAGGCTTCCTGGCCCCCTAGCCGGCTTCTTACCAACAATTTGTTTTACTTGCGAACCATACACATGAAATCCAGGATTCATGCCCCCCAATCTACTTCTCCTCGTCCTACCATGTACCCTCTATCACATTATGGGGACTGGGTGTCCAGTAGCCCCATCTTCTGACACAAACCTCAGTTCCAGCCCAATTTCAGAAGTACTGCTTCCAGAAAAGATCCATGATCTGCAGTAGGGTAGTCACTCAGGACAACTTCCTCCTCTCCTCTTTGGCCTGGGAAACCTCTACCCAGACCACAAGACCAGTTAGTTAGCCTCCTACTTCCTGCCCCACCACCCCAGTTCTACCAGGGCCTTGGAGAGTCAGAGGAGGGAGGTCTCTGCCAGTCTCTGGGTTTTGGAAAACAGCGCCTTTTCCCTTTCCCCTTATCCAGAGTAGCCAACTTCCTTCTTTACATTTTCTCCTGTTTCGGAGACTGGGCAAGCACAGTGCCAGGCAGGACAGGAGACTTCCTGGAGCAAATTTGTGGGGATAGACAGCACAAACCTTGAGGGTATGTCCCATCTACCCCTCCCTTCTCTCCCAGTATTGTAGCTATCTCTGGAAGTCCATTTGATCAGCCTCACTCTCTTTTCATGGGTCCTGGCTGCCCACCATATCCCATGCCCACTTGGAATCCCTCAGTCTGAAAAAATCTAAGGAATCTCATCTCCATTTCTATTGAATAAACCACACTGGACAGAACTCAAAGCCTTGCCCATTCTCCTGATCTTGGGGTCTTTTTGAGACATCCAGTTTATGTTTGTTAAAGGAGTTTGCCAGAACTCCACCTACCTGCCACTTCTCTATATCTCACACCCCTCTTAGGGGATCCTGATCTGTTTGGGTGGTGGTCTCTGTCTTGATACCCAGGAGGAGATTCCTTTGGAGTAGGACCAAAGTGGAACCATAATGCAGGAAGACAATGCTTTGCTTGAAGCCCTTCCCCTGAAATCTCCCCAAACACCACTCTTGACTTTATGCGTGCGCAGATTTTAATGACAGGTGAAAGGTAACTTGAGGAGCTAGACACAATTGTAATATGGAAGAAAACTATTAGGATACGATGGCTAAAAGTCAACATCCTTAAAGCCCAAGGAAAATCACCCATCTCCTACTTCTCCAAAAAAAAACCACGGTAGGCCTTCTAGGGAGATTCTACCCTGAGTGGATCCCTGTTTCTAGTTTGTCTTCTCTGTCTTGAGGACTGCCCTTTTCTCCTCCTGAGGAAGAGAAAGTCCCTTCCATTCTCCCCTCTGTTGCAGAGATTTCTTTTTCTCTTAACAGTAGGATCTTTCCACATCTCCAGCCCCCCAACTCTGAACATACAAATGCATAAAGACACTCACGCACATGCCCCAGGACTAGCAGTGGCGCACAATAATCCCTAACCAATACATTTCTCAACACTTAAATTTGTCAGTCCAGATTAACCTCCAGTACTCAGTATGAATCTCATGGGCTTCCAACCTCTTTCCCTCATCCACTAGCCATTACTGGTTTGCTAATCCCTCATTCTCAATTTGGCTTTACACAAGGATGTAAGTATCATCATGTCCTTAAGCAAGAGTATGAAGCCTGGGGCAGGTGGGTCATAATTTTAACAAAGTCAGTATCTCCAGCAGATAAAATCTTTCTTCTGACCCTTTAAAAGATTTAGCCCCTGGGGCGCCTGGGTGGCTCAGTCGGTTGAGCGTCCGACTTCGGCTCAGGTCATGATCTCTCAGTCTGTGGGTTCGAGCCCCGCGTTGGGCTCTGTGCTGACAGCTCAGAGCCTGGAGCCTGCTTCGGATTCTGTGTCTCCCTCTCTCTCTGCCCCTACCCTGCTCATGCTCGCTCTCTCTCTCTCTCTCTCTCTCTCTGTCAAAAATAAATAAACATTAAAAAAATTTAAAAGATTTAGCCCCTGCTGATAACCACTCATTCCCATCAGCATACAATCGTGCTCCACTATACACCATTTTAAACAAATACCTTGATTACACTTCCCTACCAATTATTGTTCCATTTATCTGCTGCCCTTTTACAGCAAAGCCTTTAAGATAAGTTGTCGAAACGGGCTGTCTCCACTTCTTCCCCTCTCCCTCCAACAAGTCTTGCACCCCCTTCTGCCCTCTAAATTTGTTTTTTCATGCTCTTCAATAACCAGCATGATGTGAAATCATAGTATCATTCCTACGCTTCTGTTTAACTTCTTAGTAGCATTAGACATACTGCCTACTCCCTCTTCCTTGTTATCTTTTGAATTTTGTGAAACCACTCTCTTCTGGTTTTCTTCCTTCCTGCATGGATGCTATCCTTTGACTTATTATGGGGTCCTCTTCCTCTAAACATCTTTATAGGTTGACATGCTCTAGGTTGCTGCTTCTCTTTTCTTCCTTTTGCACATTTTCTAAGAAATTTTTAATCAAGTTATACCTTAAATATGTACAGCTATTTGTATGTCAGTCACACATCAATAATGTGGGTATAAAAATAAAATAAAATAAAATAAAATATTTTATTCTCCCTTTATAACTGTAAATAACACTTACATGTGCCAACCTCTGTACGAATCGGTGTGTGGTTACAATAATAGAAAAAGTCTCAAGGGTGCGTGGGTGGTTCAGTTGGTTGAGCATCAGACTCTTAGGCTCAGGTCTTGGTCTCATGGCTTGTGGGTTCAAACCACACATCGGGCTCTGCACTGACAACATGGAGCCTGCTTGAGCTCCCCTCTCTCCCTCTCTTCTACCTCTCTGCCGCTCGTTTGCTCTTTCTCTCTCAAAATAAATTAAAAAACTTAAAAAAAAGAAAAAGGCTCAGGTTTGTTCAATCAAAAACAAATCTCCTTGAGAAGAAATCACAAAGGAATTTGTAAAATATTTTTAACTGAATCAAAGTTAAGTTTGTGGGGGCACTTCTTAAAGCAATCATCTTCTGCCTTAAGAAACAACAACAACAACAACAACAACAACAACAACAACAAAACAGAAAATTAAACCCAAAGTAAATAGAGAATAAAATGCTTAAAATAAGAGTGGAGATCATCAAAAGAAAAACAAAAAGCTGTAGAAAGTCAACAAATTTAAGAAGCCATTCTTTTTTTTTTTGCAATTCAAGTAAGTAGTTTTATTGGAAGAGATTTGCTTAAATAGGGATAGAATTTCAACACTAAGAGCTTTTTTATTTTTATTTTTATTTTTTATTTTTTTAATATATGAATTTTATTGTCAAATTGGTTTCCATACAACACCCAGTGCTCATCCCAAAAGGTGCCCTCCTCAATACCCATCACCCACCCTCCCCTCCCTCCCACCCCCCATCAACCCTCAGTTTGTTCTCAGTTTTTAACAGTCTCTTATGCTTTGGTTCTCTCCCACTCTAACCTCACGAAGCCATTCTTTAAAATATTAATGAAGATAATATAACATGATATATACAGATCAAGAAAAAGAGAGAAAGGCTCAAAATCACAAGAAATGCAAGAGTAGAAATCACTATAAGCTCTATAGAAATTCAAGAGAAAGTAAAATATATCACAAAGTCTAGACAACAACAATTTGGAACAGTTAGATGGAAAGGGCAAAACTCCTTTAAAAAACACAACTTACCAAACTGACATGTGGGAAAATAGAATATGTAAATGGTCCCGTATATAACTCATAATTAAAACTTTCCAAATAGCAAACTCCACCCCAGTCAGTTTCACCAGTGTATTCTCTTAAACATTTAGGGAGGAAAGAATGCCAATTCTACACACATTCTTCCAGAAAATTGATTAAAAGTGCAAATGTCCCAAGTCATTTTATGAGGACGGTATGAGCTGGATAAAATGTTAACTTGCTTAAACATTTACAAATCAAGTAATGAAATGTATCTCAATAGAATAAAAACAAAAATAATATGGTGTTCTCAATAGATAAAAAGGAAGGTTTTGACATAACTCAGTACACATATATGACAAAAAAAAATACTCTCAGGAAATTAGGAAGAGAAGGAATCTTCCTCAACCTGATAAAGGATATCAGTGAAAAACCTATGTGTAACATTATACTCAATCTCAATCATAAAAGGCTGAATGTTTACCTCATAGGATCGGGAATGCCTCTCTTATTTAATGCTGTATTGGAAGTACTCATCAGTGCAATAAAACAAGGAAGTGAAATAAAATTTATAAATATTGGCAAGAAAGAATTGAATATGTGATTATTTACAGAATGCATGATTTTGTTCACAGAAAAGCATGTTGAATCTATAAAAATTAGCTCCAAATAACAAGCATGTTTAATAAGATTTCAGAATAGAAGGTCAATAAAAAAACAGCAGCTGTCTCTGTACACTAATAATAACCAATTTGAAATGCAGTGTAAAAAATAATGCAGTTTAAAATAATATCAACTAACTCCAAATATCTAAGAATAAATCTAGCAAAAGTGTACACAATTCCTACACCCAAAACTACAAAATATCACAAAGAAAGATTTTAAAAGGCCTAACTAAATGCAGAAAAACTAAAACCAAAAAGGTTTAATCCCAGTGTAGTTAACATCCAGTGCTATATGAGTTTCAGGTGTACATTATAGTGATTCAGTCGTTCCATATATTACTCAGTGCCCATCAAGGTAAGTGTGCTCTTAGTCCTCTTCCCTATTTAACCCACCCCCACCCACTTACCCTCTGGTAGTCCTCTGTTGTCTATAGTTAAGAGTCTGTTTTTTGGTTTCTTTTTTTAAAAACTCAATTTTTATGTTATTTCTCCCCAAATCGATCTATAGATTCATTTTGACCCCTATGAAATCCGCAGCAGTCTTTTAATTTTGATTAAATTTTTGAATAAGATTTTTTTTTAAGTTTATGTATTTTTTGAGAGAGAGAGAGACAGGGACAGAGAGAGAGAGAGAGAGAGAGAGAGACCAGCATGGGGTTAGAGAGAGAGGGAGACAGAATCCCAAGCTGGCTGTGCACTGTCAGCACAGAGCCCAACGTGGGGCTCCAACTCATGGAACTGAGAGATCATAACCTGAGCCAAAATCAAGAGTCAGATACTTAACTGAGCCACCCAAGTGCCCCAGCATCAGTCTTTTTAAGGTAATTTACAAATTGATTAAAAACTTATGCAGAAAAACAAACTATCAGGAATACTCAAAACATCCTTTAAAAAGACCAGCTATACTATCCCTTTTCAGGACTTGCTATAGAGTCACAGTAATCATGTCAATATACAGGAATCAAGACTATAAGAGTAGACAAATAGATAAATGGGTGATAATCAACTCCAGAAAGAGACCGACGTATTCAGTCAACTGATTTTCATCCAAAGCATCAAGCAAATTTGGTAGGTTAAGGTTTCAATGTCCTCGGGCCAAAGACCTCCAGGAACATTAATTAAACAGGTTAGAATGAGAGAGAACACACACCATGGAGTGTCAGTAAGAGGATGTTAGAGAATCTACTACAGGATTTGAGCTTTGGTTGAATGATTTAGGGAGGGACTAACAAAGGGAGGATCCAATCTAGTTTGAAAGCTTTCAGAAGGCTTGGGCCATTTTTTCATTAGTTATCTCAAGACACCTTATCCATAGGGAGGAGAGACGATAAGGGGCATAAATTTATAATTGGTAAAGAAGCAGCAGTCACTCATTTTTTCCAAACGAGTGGGGGTATGGTATTTTATGTGTGGCACAGGGACTTTGCTTTTGCCTGTGCTTGGACACAATTATGGAGCAGCTATGCTTTGTTTCACTGTATCATGGTCTCAGAATAAACTTGTCTGAGACTTGCATTCAGTAAAAATGTGTATGCTTGTAGAAGAAGGACACGGCCTAGCTGTGAGTGCCAGGCCAGCTTCTGGATGTTAGGGACCACCTTTTTTATCTTTCTCAAGGAAAACCTTTTTTAATATATAAATAATCTTTCAGGGTGAATTATTTTAAATTTGCAGAAAAGTTGCAAAGATATACAGAGAACATAGATGCCCTTTCTCTTGTAGATTAAGCCTCTTGTACCATAATGGAAATAGGGAAGATGTATCTGCTAGGATTTTGGCAGAGACTATTGTTTTTCTTTCCCAGCAAGCACCAAGAGCGATCTTTCTAAGGATCCTCTCAGATCTTTCTTGTGGACATCAGGTGGGGCTCCTTGAGGAAAAGCTCACAAGATGGTGTGAAACTTCTCTAGGGATTTCATACTCTTCTGGTAGCCCACACATGACCTTTACAAATTTCTCAAAAATTTCTAGTTCTTAATGTTCTTAATGTCTTACATGGCATTCGGGCAGTGTCTGTCCCAGGTAAATAAATGCTCAGGTCTTCTTTCTACCTGCTAACCCTTGTCTTTCACTAAAATTTATATTTTCCATTAGACTTCAGTTCACTGAGGGGTTCCAAAATAAGTCATTAATTTGCAGTTTTCCCATCTCTTCTTGTTTTGTGAACAGGAATGATGCTCCTTCCAGTTCTGGGCATCTCTGAGATCAAACCAGAAGTACTCAGGAAAGTCTTTTTAACAGATGGATCTGGATCAGTTGAGTATCCATTTGAAAGGTAATTTGAGGGCGCCTGAGTGGCTCAATTGGTTAAGCATCTGACTTCAGCTCAGGTCATGATCTCACCATTCCCGAGTTTGAGCCCCTCATCAAGCTCTGTGCTGACAGCTCAGAGCACGGAGACTGCTTCAGATTCTGTGTCTCCCTTTCTCTCTGCCCCTCCCCTGCCCATGCGCTCTCTCTCTCTCTCTCTCTCTCAAAATTAAAAAAAAAACATTAATTTTTTTTTTAAAAAAGAAAGGTAGTTTGATAATTGACCGCTATTAAACTTCATATACATCCTTACTTATCACTGTTCATTGTTTGGGCTTCCTGAAGACACCAATCTGTCAAGCCACCTTATGCATTCTTAGAAAGTTTACTAGCTTTTTCTTACTTCAGCAGATTCCTTCTGCATGTTGTTTATCTGATCCTTTGTCCAGACAGACTCAGCATAGAACTTTAGTGTCTGCTAATCTCTGCTCACCAAGCCCTTGCTCATTTTCTGCTATGAAATTTAGTTTCTTTTAACTTATTTTTAAATAGATATTTTGTGTCTTTTAAAAATGTTTTCTTTTGTGTTTTTTAACTTTATCAAGTTTTTAACTTACTTGGTATAATGGTCACAATGGCCTGTCATGGCATTCAGTTTATTCATAATTTATGTTTCCCAAACAAGGTTTAAGTCATGAGAACATTGCAAGAAATAAAAATTACAGTTCAATTTCTATTATTAAAATGGATGCAAAAATACATGTTAGAGAATAGTATCCAGCAATAGATAAAAGGGATAATACATAATGGCCAATAGAGAGTCATTTCCCAGAAGGCAATTGTGGTTTAATATTGGAAAATCTATTAATGTGATTCTTACATTCAGAAAAGCAGAAAAATCGTATGATAATCAAAATAAGTGGAGAAAAACAATTTCACAAATTCAACTGCCATTCATGATTTAATTTGAAAAATTCCCTTAAAACAAAGGAATAGAAGAAAATTATTTGTTCTGATAAGGATTACATCCAAAAAATCTGCACCAAATTTTTTAATTAATGATATATTACTGAGAGTGTTCTTCCTGAGACTTGAAATTGTGGAAATGATTCAAGGATGGCCATTATCCCCACTTTTGTTCAAAAATACACTGGTAATTCTGGCTACTGACATACAGCAAAATAAATACATAAATACATAAATAAATGAATAAAATTGAAAAGGAAGGAATTAAAATGCCTTTATTCGGGGATGATATATATATATATATACAATTCAAAAGAAACTGCACACTCTTAGAATATATGAGTTTAGCAAGGCCACAATGTATACGGTCAATATATGAAGACCAATCATTTTCTATATATTAACAAAAAACAAATATTTTCAAAAAGTTAAAACCACAGCATACACAATAGCATTAAAAAGGTAAAATACAAAGAAATCAATAAAATGAAAGAAGTGGAACATCTCTGCATTGTAAGCCACAAAATACTATTCAAAGAAACTTAAGAATTCAAACACCATATGATTTCACTCATATGTGGAATTTAAGACACAAAATAAATGAGCAAAGGGGGAAAAGAGAGAGAGAGAGGCAATCCAAGAAACATACTCTTAACTATAGAAAACAAACTGATGGTTTCCAGAGGGGAGATGCATAGGGGAGATGGCTGAAATAGGTGATGGGGATTAAAGAGTGCACTTCTTCTGTTGAGCACTAGGTGTTGTATGGAATTCTTGAATCACTGTATTGTGCACCTGAAACGAATATTACTATGTTAACC
The DNA here is from genome assembly GCF_018350195.1 of Panthera tigris. Classification (NCBI taxonomy): domain Eukaryota; kingdom Metazoa; phylum Chordata; class Mammalia; order Carnivora; family Felidae; genus Panthera; species Panthera tigris. The sequence continues at coordinate 44,929,327 of NC_056677.1, forward strand.
AACTGGAATTTAAATTGAAACTTAAAAAACTTCCAAATAAATGCCACGTTCCTCTATTAGAAAAATCAATACTGTAAATATGTAAATATTTCTCCAAATTCTCTCTACTAGTTTTACACAATTCTGACAACAATTATAGCAGGTTTATTTTGATGGAAATTGGCAACACAATTCTAAAATGTACATAGAAATACAAAGGAAGAAGAACCAAGGCAATTTTGAAGAATAACAAAGCTGGAAGCCTCACACTATCAGATAATACAACTTAGTAGAAAACTATAGTAATTAAAAGTAGTTGACACACAAAGTTACCCTGGTTTCAGGTGTACAATAATAGTGATTCAACAATTTTATACATTATGCTATGGTCACCGCAACATACCTACCACATGTCCCCATAAATTGCTATTACAATATCATTGAGTATATTCCTTATTCTGTGCCTTTTTACTCCCATACCTTTATTCCATACATAGAAGCCTGTATCTCCCATTCACCCATTTTGACCTACCTTTCATCCTGCTCCCCTCTGGCAACCATCATTTTGTTCTCTGTATTCATAGGTCAGATTCTCCTATTTGTTTGTTTATTAATTTTTTTAGATTCCACTTATGAAGGAAATCATATGGTATTTGGCCCTCTCAGTCTGACTTGTTTCACTTAGCATAATACCCTCTAGATCCATCCATGTTGTCTCAAATGGCACAACTTCATCCTTTTTATGAACTTAAACCTATAATGACATGCCTATGAAACATCCTCTGTGCCAACTTGGATGGCTCAAAAGAAAAAATAAATGCAAAATTTTGATGAGAATGTGAGGAAATATGAACCATACTACACAACTGATGAGTGTGTAAGGTGATAGGACCTTTTGGAAATCTCCTTGGTAGCATGTAATAAAGCTGGATCTAAACAATGTCCTGTGACCTAGCAGTTCCCCGCTAAGGAAATACTAAGGGAAATCCACATACATTAGTATAATTATCACCAAAAAATATATACAAGGTTGTTCACACAGCACAATATGTAATATACCAGATGAAAAGCTACACAAATGTTCATAGAGTAAATATGCTCTATCCATATGATGGAATACAATTCAGAAACACAATGGTGAATAACTACCAGACCCAAGAGTATGGATAAAACACAAGAAAATGATGTTAAGTAAAAGAAACTAAACAAAAAAGACTCTATGATATATGATTCCATTTACATAAATTTAAAATCAGACAAAACTAGACCATGCTGCTGGAGGTGAGGATTGTGGTTACTTTTAGTATAAGGTTTTAGTATAAGGATGACTGGGAAGTGGCACAAGAGGGCCTTGTAGGGAGCTATGATTATAAAGTACAAACATTTTGATCAGAGTGGGGATTATATAGATATGTTAACTTGGTTAAATTTCATAGAACAGTACACTTATGACTTCTGTCTTTTTCATATGTGTATAATAAATAAATATGTACATGTAAAAAAAATTGGGACATGATGGAGGGTATATCATGAAGAACAACAGAACCAACCTTCTGAAATGTGATCTTCCAGACAAGGGAATTTTTGACTCTGCCAAAATTTAAACTCATCATTAAAAACAATTTTCAATCTAAATCTGTATTGTTTGGAAATTCTTTTTCCAAAATGATGAATATATCTCCCAAGAACTAATACCTCTTCAGTTACAGAAATTGTTAGTCACCTCTTTGTTTACTTTCCCTTTATTTTATCATTGTCTAAGAAAATGAAAACTAATGCTTTTGTATCTGAATAGGTATGTATGGTGTAAATGTCGTTGTTGTAGAATAATTTCCTTGAAGTTATCTCTCTTTTCTGCTGTTCCCCTTTCTACTCTATTTATTTCATAAGAGAAAAGAAAGAGGCTTCTATGTCATAACTTAAAATCTTTTCAATTTTATTAATAAATACATAACATACATTATTGTATAAATTTAAGGCATACATACTAGAGCTGATAAATGAATTCAGTAAAGTTGCAGGACATAAAATCATTGTACATATATCTGTTACACTTTTATACACTAATAATGAAACAGCAGAAAGGCCAATTAAGAAAAATCCCATTTTCAATTGCACCCAAAATGATAAAGTACCTCTGAATAAACTTAACCAAAGAAGTGAAAGACCTGCACTCTGAAAATTATAAAATACTGATGAAAGAAATTGAAGGGTACACAAATAAATGGAAATACATTCCGTGCTCAGATTAGAAAACCAAATGTTCTTAAAAATGTCTATACAACCCAAATTAATGTACATATTTAATATATCCCTATCAACTTACCAACAGCATTATTCACAGAACTAGAACAAGAAATTCCAAAATTTCTGTGAAACCACAAGTCCCTGAATAGCCAAAGAAAACTTTGAAAAACAATGCTAAATTGGAGGTATCACAATTCCAGACTTCAAGTTATATTGCAAAGCTGTAATAATCAAAATGGTATGATACTTGCACAAAAATAGACACATAGAAGAATAAAACTGAAAACCCAGAAATAAACCCACAACTATATGGTCAATTAGTCTTCAACAAAGTAGGAAAGAATATCTAGTGGGAAAAAGACAGTCTCTTCAAAAAATGGTGTTGGGAAAACTGGACAGCAACATGTAAAACAACGAAACTGGACCACGTTCTTACACCATACACACAATAAATTCAAAATGGATTGAAAACCTAAATCTGAGTCCTGAAACCATAAATATGCTAGAAGAGAACACAGGCAATAACTTCTTTGACATTGGCTAAAGCAACTTTTTTCTATGTATGTCTCCGGAGACATATATAAGAAGGACATATAAAGGAAACAAAGCAAAAATAAATTATTGGGACTATATCAAAATTAAAATTTTCTGCACAATAAAGGAAACAATCAACAAAACAAAGGTAACCTATACAATTGGAGAAGATATTTGCAAATGATGTGCTTGATAAAGTGTTAGTATCCAAAATATATAAAAACTTACAAAACTCAACACCCAAAAAAACAAATAACCAAGTTAAAAAATTAGCAGAAGACATGAATAGACATTTTTCGAAAGAAGACTGACAGAAGGCTAACAGACACATGAAAAAGATGCTGAGCATCACTCATCATCATGGAAATAAAAATCCAAACTACAGTCAGATATCACCTTATATCAGTCAGAATGGCTATATTCACAACACAGGAAAAAAACAGGTGTTAGTGAGGATGTGGGGAAAGGGGAATCTTCTTTGACTGATTTTAGGAATGCAGACTGGTTCAGCCACTCTGGAAAACAGTATGAAGCTTCCTCAAAAAGTTAAAAATTGAAACACCTATGGCCCTGCCATTTCACTACTAGATATTTACCAAAAGGATACAAAAATGCTGATTCAAAGGGATACATGTACCCCAATGTTATAGCAGTATTAGCAACAATAGCCAAATTATGGGAAGACCCCAAATGTCCATTGACTGATGAATGGATAAAGAAGGTGTGGTATATATACACAATGGAATATTACTCAGCCATAAAAAATGCCGCCTTGTCATTTGCAATGACATGGGTGGAGCTAGAGAGTATTATGCTAAGTGAAATAGGTCAGTCAGAGAAAAACAAACACCATATGATTTCACTCCTATATGGAATTTGAGGGGGAAAAAACAGATGAACATAAGGGGGAGAAAAGAAAAGACAGACACAAACCAGAAAAAAAAAAAGTCTGACTAGAGAACAAACTGAGGGTTACAATAGAAGAGGTGGGCAGGCTCTACTACAAAGCTGTAATCATCAAGACAGCATGGTATTGGCATAAAAACAGACACATAGACCAATGGAATAGAATAGAAACCCCAGAACTAGACCCACAAACGTATGGCCAACTCATCTTTGACAAAGCAGGAAAGAATATCCAATGGAAAAAAGACAGTCTCTTTAACAAATGGTGCTGGGAGAACTGGACAGCAGCATGCAGAAGGTTGAAACTAGACCACTTTCTCACACCATTCACAAAAATAAACTCAAAATGGATAAAGGACCTGAATGTGAGACAGGAAACCATCAAAACCTTAGAGGAGAAAGCAGGAAAAGACCTCTCTGACCTCAGCCGTAGCAATCTCTTACTCGGCATATCCCCAAAGGCAAGGGAATTAAAAGCAAAATTGAATTACTGGGACCTTATGAAGATAAAAAGCTTCTGCACAGCAAAAGAAACAACCAACAAAACTAAAAGGCAACCAACGGAATGGGAAAAGATATTTGCAAATGACATATCGGACAAAGGGCTAGTATCCAAAATCTATAAAGAGCTCATCAAACTCCATACCCAAAAAACAAATAACCCAGTGAAGAAATGGGCAGAAAACATGAATAGACACTTCTCTAAAGAAGACATCCGGATGGCCAACAGGCACATGAAAAGATGTTCAACGTCGCTCCTTATCAGGGAAATACAAATCAAAACCACACTCAGATATCACCTCACGCCAGTCAGAGTGGCCAAAATGAACAAATCAAGAGACTATAGATGCTGGAGAGGATGTGTAGAAACGGGAACCCTCTTGCACTGTTGGTGGGAATGCAAATTGGTGCAGTCGCTCTGGAAACCTGTGTGGAGGTTCCTCAGAAAATTAAAAATAGACCTACCCTATGACCCAGCAATAGCACTGCTAGGAATTTACCCAAGGGATACAGGAGTACTGATGCATAGGGGCACTTGTACCCCAATGTTTATAGCAGCACTCTCAACAATAGCCAAATTATGGAAAGAGCCTAAATGTCCATCAACTGATGAATGGATAAAGAAATTGTGGTTTATATACACAATGGAATACTACGTGGCAATGAGAAAAAATGAAATATGGCCTTTTGTAGCAACGTGGATGGAACTGGAGAGTGTGATGCTAAGTGAAATAAGCCATACAGAGAAAGACAGATACCATATGGTTTCACTCTTATGTGGATCCTGAGAAACATAACAGAAACCCATGGGGGAGGGGAAGGAAAAAAAAAAGAGGTTAGAGTGGGAGAGAGCCAAAGCATAAGAGACTGTTAAAAACTGAGAACAAACTGAGGGTTGATGGGGGGTGGGTGATGGGTATTGAGGAGGGAACCTTTTGGGATGAGCACTGGGTGTTGTATGGAAACCAATTTGACAGTAAATTTCATATATTAAAAAATAAATAAATAAATAAATAAAAAATAAAAAATAAAAAAAATAAAAATAAAAAAAATAAAAAAATAAAAAAAAGAAGAGGTCGGCAGGTGGATGGATTAAATACGTGATGTGTATTAAGGACATCACTTGTGAGGAACTCCGGGTGTTGTAGGTAAGCGATGAATCACTAAATTCTACACTTGAAACTAAAAATGAAATAAAATAAAGGCTAAATCATCATCAATTACATGCTAGACTTTATTGTTTCTTCATTTTCTAATGAAAATACACTTTTGCGAATTCACATTTGTTTTTCTCAACAGGTCCACATTTTAACACTTTCCAGAGCTGGTACATTTGAGATTTTAACAGCAAAATCCCTTGAGATTTTACACGTGACCTCCTTTTCCTATGATCAGATCAGTTCCTATCCGTGGTTCTAACTAGCAGGGAATCTACTAGGGTCACGCTTCTCTTTCCTCTCCCCAGGCAAGGGAAAGCCCCCACTCCCAGGCCCTTTCCCCACTCCTTTACACAGGCCAGATTCCGGAGCACTGAGTGCAGTACCACTGCACGCTGTGAGGTGGCACCCATGCATGTAGGACATGTGCATGTTCTCTCTCTCTTGCAACACTAAGCAGTAAACTGAGCCAGTGCCAACCTGTGAAAGCTGGGGTGCTGCCACATCACTCACTCTTCCTTTCTTCTCACTGGAGATTTGGGGCTGAGTCATCATCCTTGCACATTAGGGATCAGTGGTGGTAAGATGCAGAAGTGGTCAAAGAGATTCTGCTTCATTCTTGAGTCCAAGCTTGTGCTTCAACCCAACCACCAGAAGGCTCTAAATTGAGGGGTGCTGGGAACTAGCCCAGTGAACAATGTTCAACGCCCTCATGTCTGTGCCTCATTTAGAGATAGCTCCCAGGAGAGGGAAGAGTGGCAGTGTAGGGTAAGGGGAAGATGCTATTTGTCCTGTGGACAAACACTAGTCCCATACTGTCAGATTCCTGCCACATGCTCGCATGCCTCTCCCCCTACTGCAAATGGTAGACACACGTTCCCAAATGTCATAACCCACACTGAAACATCACATATGTTCATTCAAATACACATGCCCTCATGTTGCCTTGATCTCATCCAGAGACTCGCACTTGGTGTTTGCAGGCATGGTTTGTGGACTCAACTCATGAGAAGATGTCTGTTGGTAGGAGGACTGGTTAAGGCCCTCTGAATTTCAGTTGTTCCCTCACATCTGCTTTTCCATCAGGGGCTCATGCACTAATGTCAGGTACCATGACGCCAGTGTTCTCATTCTTAAACTGGTCCCAGGTAGGCAAGGTGTCCTCATTTATCTCTCAGCACTTTGTCTTTGACATTAAGACTGTCCAGACTGACAACACATCCCATGGTTGACTTACTAGCTCCTGATATTTCTCAGTTGGAATTGGAATCTCAGGTCATCTTCAGTAACTAATCCCATGTCTGTAACTGATTATTGTCTTTCTTTTCTCACAATGTTATTTTATATACCTCGTGTTTTATAATTACTTTGAAATATGCAATGCATATCACTATTGCTCTTTTAAGAAAGAGCAATAGTGTTGTATATTTGAAAGGTTTTTCTTTCTTAGAGGATCCCCAGATGTACAGCAGTATCACTACCACTTACCAGTATGTATATTTTTTCATTGCACAGAAATTTTGCAATTAAAAATCCATGTCAACTATGAATAGAGCCAAAATGGGATGAGAGAAATTTCTCCTCCATGATCAGCTTCCAAATATGCCTCCACATGAGCAGGTGGAGTGTGCTCTGTAGCCTCTATAATCCATCTAATCTGTATGTTCCACAACAGTTTCTTTAACACTGGAAAATCAATTCTCTGTTCCCATACACTCTGGTCATGCTCACATTCCTCTACCATCCCAAAATAAATCCACTACTGAGATCACACCCATATCACATGGTGCCATCACTCAAATTGAACCATAGTGAAAATGTTCATATATAAAGTTCTCTCTAATACATGCTCAGGAAATGGAAATGAATGTTGTCATGAAAAAGTTAAAATAGATGCAGTAACATGGTTTCTGGTTGAGAGACACTTTTATATCAGTTCATCTAAATACTGAATATCTTGGCTAAAAGACTCAGCAATAGACAATGTTAACAATACTGGATCATAGTGAATTATAACACAACATTCAACTTTAAAAACATTAACATAATTTGCAGCTTATTTTTTAATACTCACCTTGAATTTTAATGGATATAGTTGACAGCATTTATTTGTGCCAGGGGAGTAACATTTTCATGGCTCCTAAATGTAAGTTTCCTATTTAGTAGGTTTGTTTTTATCTAACAAATTAAAAATACCAGCCTGAGTAATTTTGCTAAGAGAGAGGATAGGATAACATCCCAGTGTCTCAGAAAGGGACATGGAAACTTCATCATGAAATATTTAAAGAATTCCTAAGAAAAACTTTTTAGCAATGAGAAATGTAACAGTTTATACTATTCACTACATGAGATGGAAATCCTTCATAAATGTCTGTTACTTATAGTGCTTCAATTAGTAATTTTCTAAAAACATACTTCTATCAAAATCCTTTAACCATCAACTACATGATGAAGTTAAAACTCCTTAGCATATGGATTTTTAAAATGGACCTTATATTTCAGAGAAGTTGCAGTTTCATAGCAAAATTGAATGAAAAGTCCAGAGATTTCCCCCAAGCCCCTGCCCCCACATATGCACAGCCTCCACCAGTATCAACATCCCACACCAGAGTGATACATTTTTTACACTCCATGTATGTACATTCACACATTAGGGTTCACTTTTAGTAATGCACATTCTATAGGTTTTGACAAATGTATAATGACATGTACCCACCATTATAGTATCATACAGAGTAGCTTTACTGCCCTAAAAGCCCTCTGTGCTCTGCCAGTTCGTCCCTCCCTCATTCCTAATCCTTGACAAATAGTGATATTTTAATCTTTTCCATAGTATTGCCTTTGCCAGAATGTCATACATTTGGAATCATACAACATATAGCCTTTTCAGATTGGCTTCTTTCAGTTAGTAAGATGCATTTAAGTTTTTTTTTTTAATTTTTTAAGGTTTATTTATTTTTGAGAGAGAGATAGAATTGAGCAGAGGAGGGTCAGAGAGAGAGGAAGACATAGAATCTGAAGCAGGGCCAGGCACAGAACCTGCACAGAGCCCGTTGCAGGGCTCAAACCCATGAACCGTGAGATCATGACCTCAGCCAAAGTTGGAGCTCAACCAACTGAACCACCCAGGCACCCACATTTAAGTTTTATTTATATCTTTTCATTGTTTGATAGCTCATTTCTTTTTAAAACTCTTTGAATAACATTCCATTATCTGGATGTACCAATTTTATCAATTCACCTACATTTGCTTCTAAGTTTTGACAAATATAAATAAAGCTACTATAAATATCCATGTGTAGATTTTTGTGTAGACATAAGTTTTCAACTCTTTCAGGTAAATACCAAAGAGCATGATTGTTGGATCATATGGTCAAAGTAGATTTAGTTTTGTAAGAAACTTCCAAACTGTCTTCCAAACTGTACCATTGTGCATTCTCGCCAGCAATGAATGAGAGTTTTTGTTGCTCCACTTCTTCACCAGCATTTGGTGTTATTAGTGGTATGGATTTTGATGATTCTAATAGTTGTGCAGTGGTATCTCATTGATGTTTTCATTGGCATTTCCCTGATGATATGATTGAACATTTTTTCATGTGTTTACTTGCCAGCTATGTATCTTCTTGGGTGATGTATCTTTTAAATTCTATGCCCCATTTTTCTTTTTCTTCTTCTTTCTCTTCTTGGCTTAAGTCCTATACATTTATTTCTCACAGTTATTGATGCTGAAAGTCCAAGATCAAGGTACCAGGAGGGTTGGTTTCTCCTAAAGCCTATCTTCTTGGCTTGCAGATGACCACCCTCTTGCTACTTCTTCACAGCACCATCCCACTGTGAATATGTGCCCCTGGAAGTCTCTTTGACTGTATGTCCTAATCAACTCCTGTTATAAGGACAGAAGTCAGTTTGAATTAGGGACCACACTAAGGGCCTCATTTTATAATAATTACCTTTTAAAATGTCCAGCCCACAAATAGAGTCACATTATGAGCTACTAGTGATTTGAGTATGCATGAACAAATACCATCACAGAATGCAGGGAGCTCAAACATACTTGGGATAGAGGGAGAGAGCAAGGTAACTACCATCTCCAAACAAGCATTCCAAGCACCCCAGTCTCCATAACAGAAGAGCAAACTTTCCTTCAAGATATAAGAAATTATTTGCAGTCAGTGAGCCCATGAACAAAGGGGGAGCTAACCGCAAATTACTGAGCAATGACCAAGTGACACCCCCATTGCCTGTGACTCCAGCCCCTTTTCTCTACTTCCCCCACCCTCAGAAGTGAGGCTGGGTCTTTGGCCGATTTTTAAATTGGGCTTTTTTTTCCTTATTGTGGAGCTTTAAGAGTTCTTTGTATATTTTAGATAGCAGTCCTTTATCAGATATGTCATTTGCAAATATTTTCTCCCATTCTGTGAAATATCTTTTCATTTTCTTGACAATGTCGTTTGCAGAGCAGAAAATTTTAATTTAATGAAGTCCAGCTTATCAGTTCTTGCTTTCATGAATTGTGCCTTTGGTGTCATCTAAAAACTCATAGCTAAATCCAAGGTGATCTAGGATTTTCTTCTATGTTATCTCCTGGGAGTTTTATAGTTTTGCATTTTATATTTAATCTACGATTCACTTTGAGTTAATTTTTGTTAAGGGTGTGGGGTTTGTGTTTAGATTTTTTCCAGTTGTTCCAGCACCATTTGTTCAAAAGACTACCTTTGCTTTATTGTATTGTCTTTATTCTTTTGTCAATGATCAGTTGACTGTATTTTATAGGTCATATCTTGAACTCTCTACTCTGTTTCACTGATTTATTTGTTAATTCTTTCACCAATACCACACTGTCTTGATTACTGTAGCTTTATAGTAAGTCTTGAAATCAGGTAGTCAGCTTTGAAGTCAATCCTCTACCTTTCTTCTTGTCCCTCAATATTCTGTTGACTGTTCTATATTTCTTGCATCTCCATATAAACTTTACATCAGTTTGTCAGCATTCACAAAATAACTTGCTATGATTGTGATTGTGATTGCAATGAATCTATAGAACAGGTTGGGAAGAACTGACATCTTTACAATATCAAGTCTTTCTATTAATGAACATGAAATATCTTTCCATTTATTTACTTCCTCTTATAGATATAGACATATCTAAGTATTTCATTTTGGGGTGTGTAAATGGTATTGTGTTTTTAATTTCAAATTCCACTTTTTCATTACTGGCATACAGAAAAGTGATTGGCTTTTATTATTAACCTTGTGTCCAACAATCTTGCTATAATTATTATTAGTTCAAGGAAGTTTTTTGCTGATTCTTTCAGACATTCTGGATTGATGATCAATCATGTGATCTATAAACAAAAACAGTTTTATTTCTTCCCTCCCAGTCTGTATACCTTTATTTACCTTTCTTGTTTAAAAAAATTAATGTTTATTTATTTTTGAGAGAGACAGAGCATGAATAGGGGAGGGGCAGAGAGAGAGGGAGACAGAGAATCCTAAGCAGGGTCCAGGCTCCCAGTCTTCAGCACAGAGCCCAACGCGGGGCTCGAACTCACCAACCATAAGATCATGACCTGAGCTGACGTTCAGCTGACTGAGCCACCCAGGTGCCACCACATTTCCTGTTTTATTGCATTAGCTATGACATTCAGTACTGCTTTCTGCAAAGCAGTGGTAAGAAGGGACATTGTTTATTCAAACGCAATAGAATGAATTAGGAAATATTCCTTCTGTTTCTATCTTCTGAAAGTAACTGTATAGAGTTCACATAATTTTTTCTTTAAATGTTTGGTATAATTCCAAATGTTTGACACAATATCAGTGAACCCATCTGGGCCAGGGGCTTTCTGTTTTTGAAGGTTATTAATAATTGATTCAATTTTCAAAATAGATATAGACCTATTCAGATCATCTATTACTACTTGTGTGAATATTGGTCTATTGTATCTTTCAAGGAATTGGTCCATTTTTTATAGGTTATCAAATTTGTGGGCATAGAATTGTTCATAATATTCCTTGATTATTCTTCTAATTTCCGTGGGATCTGTAGTGATGTTCCTGCTTTCATTCCTCATATAAGCAATCGTGTCTTCTCTCTTTTTTCTTAGTTTGGCAAGAAGCATATTGTTTTGATTTTTTTCAAAGAATAAGATATTTTGCTCTAAGAAAACTCCTACATTTTTTAAAGTTTTTATTTAAATTTCAGTTAGTTAACATACAGCATTATATTAGTTTCAGGTGTACAGTATAGTGATTCAAAAGTTCCATACAACACCTGGTGCTCATCACAACAAGTACATTCCTTAATCCCCATCGCCTATTTTTTTATATCTAAACACAATACGTTTATTTATTTTTCTTTTTTTTAATATGAAATTTATTGTCAAATTGGTTTCCATACAACACCCAGTGCTCATCCCAAAAGGTGCCCTCCTCAATGCCCATAAACCACTTTCCCCTCCCTCCCACCCCCTATCAACACTCAGTTTATTCTCAGTTTTTAAGAGTCTCTTATGGTTTGCCTCCTTCCCTCTCTGTAACTTTTTCCCCCTTCCCCTCCCCCACAGTTTTCTGTTAAGTTTCTCAGGAACCACATAAGAGTGAAAACATATGGTATCTGTCTTTCTCTGTATGGCTTATTTCACTTAGCATCACACTCTCCAGTTCCATCCACGTTGCTACAAAAGGCCATATTTCATTCTTTCCCATTGCCAAGTAGTATTCCATTGTATATATAAACCACAACTTCTTTATCCATTCATCAGTTGATGGACATTTAGGCTCTTTCCATAATTTGGCTATTGTTGAAAGTGCTGCTATAAACATTGGGGTACGAGTACCCCTCTGCATCAGCACTCCTGTGTCCCTTGAGTAAACTCCTAGCAGTGCTATTGCTGGGTCATAAGGTAGGTCTATTTTTAATTTTTTGAGGAACCTCCACACTGTATTCCAGAGTGGCTGCATCAATTTGCATTCCACATCACCTATTTAACACATCCCCCCACCAACTTCCCTCCTGATAACCATCAGATGTTCTCTATAGTTAAGAGTCTGTTTCTTGGTTTGCATCTAGCTTTGCTTTCTTTGATTTTCTCTATTGACTTCCTGTTTACAATATCATTGACTTCTGCTATAATTTTTATTATTTCTTTTCTGCTTACTTTGTATTTAATTTGCTCTTATTTTCTAGTTTCCTAAAGTGGAGGCTGAGATTACTGAGTTCATATCTCTATTCTTTTCTAATATATGCATTCGCTGCTATAAATTTTCACCTAAGCACTGCTTTGGCCACATCCCACAAACTTTGATAAGTTGTGTTTTCATTTTCATTTAGTTCAAAATATTTTTTAGTTTCTCTTGAGATGTCTTATTTGACTTATGTGTTATTTAGAAATATGCCATTTAATCTCCAAGTATTTGGGGGATTTCCAAGCTATTTTAGGTTATTGGCTTCTGGTTTAATTCGATTATTGTCTTGTTTTAATTATATTCTTTTAAATTTGTTAAGGTGTGTTTATGGCCCATCCTCATGGAGGATGCTCCAAATGAGCTTTAAAAGAAGGTGCATTCTGCTGTTGTTCAATAAAATAATTTATACACGTCACTTACATCCAGTTGATTGATAATATTGTTGAGTTCAACTATGTCCTTACTGATTTTCTGACCTATGGGGTCATCACAATCCCAGACTTTAGCCTCTACTACAAAGCTGTAATCATCAAGACAGCATGGTATTGGCACAAAAACAGACACATAGACCAATGGAATAGAATAGAGACCACAGAGCTGGACCCACAAATGTATGGCCAGCTAATCTTTGACAAAGTATTTCTAATAAAGGGCTGTTGGAGTCTCCAACTGAATTCCTCCAACCATTTCTCCTTGCCATTCTAGCAATTTTTACCTCACATATTTTGAGACTCTTATTGGGCACACACCATATTAAGGATTGTTATTTCTTTTGGGGAAATGACCCTTTATTAATGTAATTTACCAACTTTATCTATGACGATATTCTTTGCATTGAAGTCTGCTTTATCTGAAATTGATACAGCTACTCCCGCTTTATTTTGATTACTGTTAGCATGGTATATCTTTCTTCATTCATTTCATTCCAATGTATATGTGCCTTTATATTTCAATGTTTCTTATACAAAAAATATAGTTGGGTTTTGCTTATTAATTCACCCTAGCAATCTCTGTCTTTTTGGATCAATGACATTCAAACTGGTAAAAGCCACTTATGAAAAGCCCACAGCTAATATCATCCTCAATGGGGAAAAACTGAGAGGTTTCTCCCTGAGATCAGAAACATGACAGGGATGTCCACTCTCACCACTGTTGTTTAACATAGTGCAGGAAGTGCTAGCATCAGCAATCAGACAACAAAAGGAAATCAAAGGCATCAAAATTGGCAAAGATGAAGTCAAGCTTTCACTTTTTGCAGATGACACTATATAACATGGAAAATCCGATAGACTCCACCAAAAGTCTGCTAGAACTGATACAGGAACTTAGCAAAGTCGCAGGATACAAAATCAATGTACAGAAATCAGTTGCATTCTTATACACTAATAATGAAACAACAGAAAGACAAATAAAGAAACTGATCCTATTCACAATGCACCAAGAAGCATAAAATACCTAGGAATAAACCTAACCAAAGATGTACAAGATCTACATGCTGAAAACTATAGAAAGCTTATGAGGGAAACTGAAGAGCACACAAAGAAAGGGAAAAACAGTCCATGCTCATGGATTGGAAAAATAAATATTGTTAAAATTTCAATACTACCCAAATCAATCTACACTTCAATGCCATCCCAATCAAAATTGCACCAGAATTCTTCTCGAAGCTAGAACAAGCAATCCTAAAATTTGTATGGAACCACAAAAGACCCCGAATAGCCAAAGTAATACTGAGGAAGAAAACCAAAGTGGGAGGCATCACAATCCCAGACTTTAGCCTCTACTACAAAGCTGTATCATCAAGACAGCATGGTATTGGCACAAAAACAGACACATAGATCAATGGAATAGAATACAGACCCCAGAGTTGGACCCACAAATGTACTGCCAACTAATCTTTGACAAAGCAGGAAAGAACATCCAATGGAAAAAAAGACTGTCTCTTTAACAAATGGTGCTGGGAGAACTAGACAGCAACATGAAGAAAAATGAAACTAGACCACTTTCTTACACCATTCACAAAGATAAACGTAAAATGGATAAAGGACCTGAATGTGAGACAGGAAACCATCAAAACCCTAGAGGAGAAAACAGGAAAAAACCTCTCTGACCTCAGCCGCAGCAATTTCTTACTTGACACATCTCCAAAGGCAAGGGAAGTAAAAGCAAAAGTGAACTATTGAGACCTCATGAAGATAAAAAGCTCCTTCACTGCAAAGGACACAATCAACAAAACTAAAAGGCAACCGACGGAATAGGAAAAGATATTTGCAAATGACATATCGGACAAAAGGCTAGTATCCAAAATCTATAAAGAGCTCACCAAACTCCACACCCGAAAAACAAATAATCCAGTGAAGAAATGGGCTGAAGACATGAATAGGCACTTCTCTAAAGAAGACATCAAGATGGCCAATAGGCACATGCAAAGACGCTCAACATCACTCCTCATCAGGGAAATACAAATCAAAACCACACTCAGATACCACGTCATGCCAGTCAGAGTGGCTAAAATGAACAAATCAGGAGACTCTAGATGCTGGCAAGGATATGGAGAAATGGGAACCCTCTTGCACTGTTGGTGGGAATGCAAACTGGTGCAGCTGCTCTGGAAAACAGTGTGGATGTTTCTCAAAAAATTAAAAATAGATCTACCCTATGACCCAGCAATAGCACTGCTAGGAATTTACCCAAGGGATACAGGAGTGCTGATGCATAGGGGCACTTGTACCCCAATGTTTATAGCAGCACTTTCAACAATAGCGAAACTATGGAAACAGCCTAAATGTCCATCAACTGATGAATGGATAAAGAAATTGTAGTTTATATACAAAATGGAATACTACTTGGCAATGAGAAAGAATGAAATATGGCCTTTTGTAGCAACATAGATGGAACTGGAGATTGTTATGCTATGTGAAATAAGTCAGGCAGAGAAAGATACTATATGTTTTCACTCATATGTGGAT
Source organism: Panthera tigris (assembly GCF_018350195.1). Classification (NCBI taxonomy): domain Eukaryota; kingdom Metazoa; phylum Chordata; class Mammalia; order Carnivora; family Felidae; genus Panthera; species Panthera tigris. Next base: position 44,944,805 of record NC_056677.1, read on the forward strand.
CCTGAGAAACTAAAAGAAGACCATGGTGGGGTGGGGGGGGGGGGGGAAGAGAGGGAGGGAGCCAAGCATAAGAGACACTTAAAAATTGAGAACAAACTGAGGGTTGATAGGGGGTGGGAGGGAGGGGGGTGGGTGATGGGTATTGAGGAGGGCACCTTTTGGGATGAGCACTGGGTATTGTATGGAAACCAATTTGATAATAAATTTTATATTAAAAAAAAATAGATCTACCCTATGAACCAGCAATAGCACTGCTAGGAATTTACCCAAGGGATACAGGAGTGCTTATGCAGAGGGGTACTCGTACCCCAATGTTTATAACAGCACTTTCAACAATAGGCAAACTATGGAAAGAGCCTAAATGTTCATCAAATGACGAATAGATAAAGAAGATGTGGTTTATATATACAATGCAATGCTACTTGGCAATGAGAAAGAATAAAATCTGGCCATTTGTAGCAATGTGGATGGAACTGGAGATTGTTATGCTAAGTGAAATAACTCAGGCAGAGAAAGACACATACCATATGTTTTAACTCATATGTGGATTCTGAGAAACTCAACGGAAGACCAGCGGGGAGGGGAAGGGGGAAAAAAAGCTACAGAGAGGGAAGGAGGCAAACCATAAGAGACTCTTAAATACTGAGAATAAACTGAGGATTGAAGGGGGGCGGTGAGAGGGGAAAGTGGGTGATGGGCATTGAGGATGGCACCTGTTGGGATGAGCACTGGGTGTTGAATGGAAACCAATTTGACAATAAATTATATAAAATAAGCAAATAAATAAATAAAAAACAAAGTGATTACTGATATAATGAATTTAACTTCTACCATATTTGTTACTATTTTTTTACTTAATGCCCTTGTTCTTTGTTCCTATTTTTGTCTTTTACTCTCTTTCTGCTTTTGTGGTTTTAACTGAGCATTTTATAAGCATATATGTAGTTCCATTTTGTCCCCATTCTTAGCATATCCATTATACTTTATTTTTCACATTTTTAGTGGCTATTTCACAATTTTCAATATATGTTTACAATGAATCTAAGTCTATTTTAAAATAACACTTGGATCAGTTTTCAGAAGATGGCGGCATAGGAGGACCCTGGGCTCACCGTGTGTCTGGCTGATCACTTCAATTCCACCTACACCTGCCTAAATATCCCAGAAAACCGCCAGAGGATTAGCAGAACAGAGTCTCCGGAGCCAAGCACAGACGAGAGGCCTAGAGAAGAGGGTAGGAAGGGTGGCGAGGTGGTGCATGCTCCATGGACTGGCGGGAGGGAGCCGGGGCCGAGGGGCGGCCCGCCGGCCAAGCAGAGGCCCCGAGTCTGGTTTGCAAAAGCGGAGGGGCTGGACGGAGTGTGTTCCGACAGCAAGCGGGACATAGCATTTGGGAGGTCATAAGTTAACAGCTCTGCTCGGAAAGCGGGAAGGCTGGAGGACAATGGGAGGGAGAGTTGCTGAGCCCCGGGACAACAGAGCTGTTTGGCGGGGAACAAAGGTGCTCACCAGAGCCATCTCCCTCGCCCATCCCACAGCCAAAATCCTAAAGGGAACCAGTTCCTGCCAGGGAAATTGATTGCTCCGTGCAAACACCCAACTCTGTACTTCTGCGGAGCCACCCCTCTGACAGTGGGTCTGACTCCCTCCCGCTGCCACAGGGCCCCTCCTGAAGTGGATCACCTAAGGAGAAGCGAGCTAAGCCTGCCCCTCCTGCCCCTGTGCACCTTGCCTACCCACCCCAGCTAATACGCCAGATCCCCAGCACCACAAGCCTGGGAGTGTGCAAGTAGCCCAGATGGCCACGCCACCCCACAGTGAATCCCGCCTCTAGGAGAGGGGAAGAGAAGGCACACACCAGTCTGACTGTGGCCCCAGCAGTGGGCTGGGGGAGACATCAGGTCTGACTGTGGCCCCACCCACCAACTCCAGTTATACACCACAGTACAGGGGAAGTGCCCTGCAGGTCCGCACCACTCCAGGGACTATCCAAAATGACCAAATGGAAGAATTCCCCTCAAAAGAATTTCCAGAAAATAACAACAGCTAATGAACTGATCAAAAAGGATTTAAATAATATAACAGAAAGTGAATTTAGAATAATAGTCAAAAAATGAATCGCTGGGCTTCAAAACAGTATAGAGGACAGCAGAGAATCTCTTGCTACAGAGATCAAGGGACTAAGGAACAGTCACAAGGAGCTGAAAAAAGCTTTAAACGACATGCAAAATAAAATGGAAACGACGACGGCTCGGATTGAAGAGGCAGAGGAGAGAATAGGTGAACTAGAAGATAAAATTATGGAAAAAGAGGAAGCTGAGAAAAAGAGAGATAAAAAAATCCAGGAGTATGAGGGTAAAATTAGAGAAGTGATACACTAAAAAGAAATAATATACGCATAATTGGTATCCCAGAGGAGGAAGAGAGAGGGAAAGGTGCTGAAGGTGTACTTGAAGAAATAATAGCTGAGAACTTCCCGGATCTGGGGAAGGAAAAGGCATTTAAATCCAAGAGGCACAGAGAACTCCCTTCAGACATAACTTGAATCGATCTTCTGCACGACATATCATAGTGAAACTGGCAAAAGACAAGGATAAAGAGAAAATTCTGAAAGCAGCAAGGGATAAACATGCCCTAACATATAAAGGGAGACCTATAAGACTCGTGACTGATCTCCCTTTTGAAGCTTGGCAGGCCAGAAAGGCATAGCAGGAGATCTTCAATGTGATGAACAGAAAAAATATGCAGCCGAGAATCCTTTATCCAGCAAGTCTGTCGTTCAGAATAGAAGGAGAGATAAAGGTCTTCCCAAAGAAACAAAAACTGAAGGAATTCGTCACCACTAAACCAGCCCTAAAAGAGATCCTAAGGGGAATCCTGTGAGACAAAGTACCAGAGACATCGCTACAAGCATAAAACATACAGACATCACAATGAATCTAAACCTGTATCTTTCTATAATAACACTGAATGTAAATGGACTAAATGTGCCAACCAAAAGACATAGGGTATCAGAATGGATAAAAAAACAAGACTCATCTATTTGCTGTCTACAGGAGATGCATTTTAGACCTGAGTACACCTTTAGCTTGACAGTGAGGGGATGGAAAACTATTTATCATGCTACTGGAAGCCAAAAGAAAGCTGGAGTAGCCATACTTATATCAGACAAACTAGACTTTAAATTAAAGGCTGTAACAAGAGATGAAGAAGGGCATTATATAATAATTACAGGGTCTATCCATCAGGAAGAGCTATCAATTGTAAATGTCTATGCGCCGAATACGGGAGCCCCCAAACATATAAAACAATTAACCACAAACATAAGCAACCTTATTGATAAGAATGTGGTAATTTCAGGGGACTTTAACACTCCACTTACAGGAATGGATAGATCATCTGGACACACGGTCAATAAAGAAACAAGGGCCCTGAATGATACATTGGATCAGATGGACTTGACAGATATATTTAGAACTCTGCATCCCAAAGCAACAGAATATACTTTCTTCTCAAGTGCACATGGAACATTCTCCAAGATAGATCATATACTGGGTCACAAAACAGCACTTCATATGTATACAAGAATTGAAATTATACCATGCATACTTTCAGACCACAATGCTATGAAGCTTGAAATCAACCACAGGAAACAGTCTGGAAAACCTCCAAAAGCATGGAGGTTAAAGAACACCCTACTAAAGAATGAGTGGGTCAACCAGGCAATTAGAGAAGAAATTAAAAAATATATGGAAACAAACGAAAATGAAAATACAACAATCCAAACGCTTTGGGACGCAGCGAAGGCAGTCCTGAGAGGAAAATATATTGCAATCCAGGCCTATCTCAAGAAACAAGAAAAATCCCAAATACAAAATCTAACAGCACACCTAAAGGGAATAGAAGCAGAACAGCAAAGACAGCCTAAACCCAGCAGAAGAAGAGAAATAATAAAGATCAGAGCAGAAATAAACAATATAGAATGTAAAAAAACGGTAGAGCAGATCAACGAAACCAAGGGTTGGTCTTTTGAAAAAATAAACAAAATTGACAAACCTCTAGCCAGGTTTCTCAAAAAGAAAAGGGAGATGACCCAAATAAATAAAATCATGAATGAAAATGGACTTATTACAACCAATCCCTCAGAGATACAAACAATTATCAGGGAATACTATGAAAAATTATATGCCAACAAATTGGACAACCTGGAAGAAATGGACAAATTCCTAAACACCCACACACTTCCAAAACTCAATCAGGAGGAAATAGAAAGCTTGAACAGACCCATAACCTGCGAAGAAATTGAATCGGTTATCAAAAATCTCCCAACAAATAAGAGTCCAGGACCAGATGGCTTCCCAGGGGAGTTTTACCAGACGTTTAAAGCAGAGATAATACCTATCCTTCTCAAGCTATTCCAAGAAATAGAAAGGGAAGGAAAACTTCCAGACTCATTCTATGAAGCCAGTATTACTTTGATTCCTAAACCAGACAGAGACCCAGTAAAAAAAAGAGAACTACAGGCCAATATCCCTGATGAATATGGATGCAAAAATTCTCAATAAGATACTAGCAAATCGAATTCAACAGCATATAAAAAGAATTATTCACCATGATCAAGTGGGATTCATTCCTGGGATGCAGGACTGGTTCAACATTCGCAAATCAATCAACGTGATACATCACATTAATAAAAGAAAAGAGAAGAACCATATGATCCTGTCAATCGATGCAGAAAAGGCCTTTGACAAAATCCAGCACCCTTTCTTAATAAAAACCCTTGAGAAAGTCGGGATAGAAGGAACATACTTAAACATCATCAAAGCCATTTATGAAAAGCCCACAGCTAACATCATCCTCAATGGGGAAAAACTGAGAGCTTTTTCCCTGAGATCAGGAACACGACAGGGATGCCCACTCTCACCGCTGTTGTTTAACATAGTGCTGGAAGTTCTAGCATCAGCAATCAGACAACAAAAGGAAATCAAATGCATCAAAATTGGCAAAGATGAAGTCAAGCTTTCGCTTTTTGCAGATGACATGATACTATACATGGAAAATCCGATAGACTCCACCAAAAGTCTGCTAGAACTGATACATGAATTCAACAAAGTTGCAGGATACAAAATCAATGTACAGAAATCAGTTGCATTCTTATACACGAACAATGAAGCAACAGAAAGACAAATAAAGAAACTGATCCCATTCACAATTGCACCAAGAAGCATAAAATACCTAGGAATAAATCTAACCAAAGATGTACAAGATCTGTATGCTGAAAACTATAGAAAGCTTATGCAGGTAATTGAAGAAGATATACAGAAATGGAAAGACATTCCCTGCTCATGGATTGGAAGAATAAATATTGTCAAAATGTCAATACTACCCAAAGCTATCTACACATTCAATGCAATCCCAATCAAAATTGCACCAGCATTCTTCTCGAAACTAGAACAAGCCATCCTAAAATTCATATGGAACCACAAAAGGCCCCGAATAGCCAAAGTAATTTTGAAGAAGAAGACCAAAGCAGGAGGCATCACAATCCCAGACTTTAGCCTCGACTACAAAGCTGTCATCATCAAGACAGCATGGGATTGGCACAAAAACAGACCCATAGACCAATGGAATAGAATAGAAACCCCAGAACTAGACCCAGAAACATATGGCCAACTAATCTTTGACAAAGCAGGAAAGAACATCCAATGGAAAAAAGACAGTCTCTTTAACAAATGGTGCTGAGAGAACTGGACAGCAACATGCAGAAGGTTGAAACTAGACCACTTTCTCACACCATTCACAAAAATAAACTCAAAATGGATAAAGGACCTGAATGTGAGACAGGAAACCATCAAAACCCTAGAGGAGAAAGCAGGAAAAGACCTCTCTGACCTCAGCCGTTGCAGTTTCTTACTTGACACATCCCCAAAGGCAAGGGAATTAAAAGCAAAAATGAATTACTGGGACCTTATGAAGATAAAAAGCTTCTGCACAGCAAAGGAAACAACCATCAAAACTAAAAGGCAACCAACGGAATGGGAAAAGATATTTGCAAATGACATATCGGACAAAGGGCTAGTATCCAAAATCTATAAAGAGCTCACCAAACTCCACACCCGAAAAACAAATAACCCAGTGAAGAAATGGGAAGAAAACATGAATAGACACTTCTCTAAAGAAGACATCCGGATGGCCAACAGGCACATGAAAATATGCTCAACGTCGCTCCTCATCAGGGAAATACAAATCAAAACCACACTCAGATATCACCTCACGCCAGTCAGAGTGGCCAAAATGACCAAACCATGAGACTCTAGATGCTGGAGAGGATGTGGAGAAACGGGAACCCTCTTGCACTGTTGGTGGGAATGCAAGTTGGTGCAGCCGCTCTGGAAAGCAGTGTGGAGATTCCTCAGAAAATTAAAAATAGACCTACCCTATGACCCAGCAATAGCACTGCTAGGAATTTACCCAAGGGATACAGGAGTACTGATGCATAGGGGCACTTGTACCCCAATGTTTATAGCAGCACTCTCAACAATAGCCAAATTATGGAAAGAGCCTAAATGTCCATCAACTGATGAATGGATAAAGAAATTGTGGTTTATATACACAATGGAGTCCTGCAGAGCAATGAGAAAGAATGAAATATGGCCCTTTGTAGCAACATGGATGGAACTGGAGAGTGTGATGCTAAGTGAAATAAGCCATACAGAGAAAGACAGATACCATATGGTTTCACTCTTATGTGGATCCTGAGAAACTTAACAGAAACCCATGGGGGAGGGGAAGGAAAAAAAAAGAGGTTATAGTGGGAGAGAGTCAAAGCATAAGAGACTCTTAAGAACTGAGAACAAACTGAGGGTTGATGGGGGGTGGGATGAAGGGGAGGGTGGGTGATGGGTTTTGAGGAGGGCACCTTTTGGGGTGAGCACTGGGTGTTGTATGGAAACCAATTTGACAATAAATTTCATATATAGAAAATAATAATAATAATAAAATAAAATAACACTTGGGGCGCCTGGGTTGCTTAGTTAAGTGTCTGACTCTTCAAGCCCTGCATTGGGCTGTGTGCTGACAGTGTGCAGCCTGCTTGGGATTGTCTCTCTCCCTCCCCCTTGTCTGCGTCCCCTCCCTCCCTCTCTTTTTTTTATTAAAAAAAAATGACACTATACTCCTTCACAGGAGGTGCAGTTACAAGTACCTTATAATAACAAATAATCCTAATTCTTCCCTCCTGTCCCTTATATCATTGCTGTCATGCATTTCACACACACACATGTATAAGCTGACATAATTTAACACATTCTTGCTATTATTATTTTGAACAAATTTGTATATGTCTGATCAATTAAGAATAAAAAATACATATTTATTTTGCCTTTTCTTATTCTTTCTCTGATGTTTTTCCTTTCCTTACATATACCTGAATTTCTGACCTATATTATTTTCCTTTTCTAAAGCCCTTCTTAATTTCTTGTGAGACAAATATACTGGCAACAAATTCTCTCAATTTTTTAAGTCTGAGAAAGTCTATTTCTTTTTCACTTTTGAATAATAATTCAGCATGGTACAGAATTCTATGTTGGATTTTTTTTTCTCACAACACTAAATATTTCATTCTACTCCTTGCTTGCATGGATTGTGAGAAGTTGGATGTAATTTTTATCTTTATTTAAGGTGTGGGGTACTTTTTTTCTTCTTTCAGGATTGTTGTCTTTACTTTTGATTTCCTACAGTTTCAATATGATATGCTTAGGGGAATACTGAGGGGAATTTACCCTGCTTGGTGTTCTCGGAGCTTTTGGGATCTGTGGTTTGGTGTTTGACATTAATTTTGGAAAATTCTCAGTCTTCCTGTTTCAAATATTTCTTCTCTTTCTTCTTCTGTCTTTTCCTTCTCATATTTCTATTACATATATATTAAAACGTTTGTAGTTATCCTACTGTTCTGTATTTTTTTTCTTTCAATCTTTTTACTCTTCACTTTTCAGTTTTTTTATACATAATTTATTTTCAAGTTAGCTTACATACAGTGCATACAGTGTGCTCTTAGCTTTAAGGGTAGATTCCCATGATGCATCGCTTACATACGACACCCAGTGCTCATCCCAACAAGCGCCCTCCTCAATGCCCATCACCCATTTTCCCCTCTCCCTCACCGCCCCCCGTCAACCCTCAGTTTGTTCTTGTATTTAAGAGTCTCTTAGGGTTTGCCTCCCTCTCTGTTTGAAACCATTTTTCCCCTTCCCTTCCCCCATGGCCTTCTGTTAAGTTTCTCTCAAGTTCCACATATGAGTGAAAACATATGATACATGTCTTTCTCTGACTTATTTCACTTAGCATAATACCCTTCAGTTCCATCCATGTTGTTTCAAATGGCATGATTTCATTGTTTCTCATTCCAAGTAGTATTCCATTGTGTATATATAACCCATATCTTTGCTTTTCAGTTTTAAAAGATTCTATTGAGATATCCTCAAGCTCAGAGATTTTTCCTTCAGCCATGTCCAGACAACGATAAGCCCATTAAAGGTATTCATTTCTGTTAGAGCGTTTTTGGTCTCTAATATTTTTTTTTTGTTCTTTCGAAGAATTTTCTTCTGTCTGCTTACATTGCCCATCTATTCTTTTTTTTTATTTTTTTAATCTTTGTTTATTTTTGAGAGAGAGAGAGAGACAGAGTGTGAGCAGGGGAGGGGCAGAGAGAGAGGGAGACACAATCCGAAGCAGGCTCCAGGCCCCAAGCTGTCAGCATAGAGCCCGACGCGGGGCTCGAACTCACAAACCATGAGACCATGACCTGAGCCGAAGTCGGACACTCAACTGACTGAGCCACCCAGGTGTCCCATTGCCCATATATTCTGGCATACTGTTTACTTTATCTATTAAACCTTTAGCATATTAGTCATAGCTTTTATTTTTAAACATGAGGATTCCAACATCACTACCATATCTGGGTCTGGTTTGGATGCTTGCTCTGTCTCTTCAAACTGTGTTATTTGCCCTTTATTACCTCTTATAATTTTTTTCTTGATAACCATACATGAGGTACTAGCTTTAAAACTATTGTAAGTAGCCCTTTGGTAATGTGGTGGTAAAGTGTGTAGGGAGGGGAAGAGTTCTATGATCCTCTGATTAGGTCTCAGTCCATTAGTGAGCCTGTGCCTCTGCACTATGAATTTCACCAGTGCTTTTCCACACCCTCACCCCTTATTGGGGACAGGATGGCTGAAGAAGCTAAAGATGTATATTTCTCTTTCCCCACATAGAAGGCTAGACCTGGATAGAGTTGCATTTCCCATCCTCCAGATCACTTAGAATCTGATAAAGTCCCAGCAAGTTAAGTTAAATAGATTCTCCTGAGGACAGACCTTGTTAAGAACAGAATGCTGTGGTGTATTTCAAAATGACCTCACACACACACACACACACACACACACACACACACACCCTATGAGGAAATATGAGAGGACTTTTCTCTGATATTCACTGTAAGAACCTGGTAAAACTCCAAAATACAACACTCACAAAAGTGTAGGGACCCTCCAATAATGGGATACCCCAAGAGTTTTTGTTTCTCAGACTTGTTCATCCTGAGCCTTTAGCAATTCATCAATTTCAGTTCAAATTTCTCCCAGCTCTGGTCTCCACAGATGTTTCTGTTCTGGTGGGTTGTGATTCTCTGTATGCTCCTGTTTGTCTCTTTAATTCTGGGGACAGCAGTTTGGTCTTTGACCTCACTTACCTTGCAGATATAAGAAGACCTTTTTTTCATTATATTCAGATTTTTACTTGTTAGGACAGAATGGTGACTACAAAGCTTCACACATGATGGACTAGAAACACTAAGTCTACCCCAAGTGGCTTTTAAATACTTCCTATATTTGTACCAAACTACCTTAGTAGGCTCATCTCTTATGCTGTTCTTCCCAGGTCCCCTTTTCTGGCACTAACAGAAACACAGAGTTCTCTTCCCTTTTGGAAGTCACCAATGCATTCTGCTCTAAGGGTCCTGGAGTGTGTCTGATTTTTGCCAACTCTGTTCTATCTTCCTTGCAGCAATTACAGTTTGGTAATTGCCTAACCTAACTTGTCAGTCTTCTTTGGTTATTTGTCCTGGAACCTGTGAGGAAGAATTATGCTGTTCTTGGATCAGGAAGGAAAAATAGCTTTTTTTAATGAAATTTATTGTCAAATTGGTTTCCATACAACACCCAGTGCTCATCCCAAAAGGTGCCCTCCTCAATGCCCATCACCCACTTTCCCCTCCCCCCTCCCCCCATCAACCCTCAGTTTGTTCTCAGTATTTAAGAGTCTCTTATGGTTTGCCTCCTTCCCTCTCTGTAGCTTTTTTTCCCCCTTCCCCTCCCCGCTGGTCTTCTGTTGAGTTTCTCAGAATCTACATATGAGTGAAAACATATGGTATCTGTCTTTCTCTTCCTGACTTATTTCACATAGCATCACACTCTCCAGTTCCATCCATGTTGCTACAAAAGCCCACATTTCATTCTTTTGCATTGCCAAGTAGTATTCCATTGTGTATATAAACCACAATTTCTTTATCCATTCATCAGTTGATGGACATTTAGGCTCTTTCCATAGTTTGGCTATTGTTGAAAGTGCTGCTATAAACATTGGGGTATGAGTACCTCTCTGCATCAGCACTCCTGTATCCCTTGGGTAAATTCCTAGCAGTGCTATTGCTGGGTCATAGGGTAGATCTATTTTTAATTTTCTGAGGAACCTCCACACTGCTTTCCAGAGCGGCTGCACCAGTTTGCATTCCCACCAACAGTGCAAGAGGGTTCCCGTTTCTCCACATCCTCTCCAGCATCTAGAGTCTCATGGTTTGTTCATTTTAGCCACTCTGACTGGCGTGAAGTGGTATCTGAGTGTGGTTTTGATTTGTATTTCCCTGATGAGGAGTGATGTTGAGAAACTTTGCATGTGCCTGTTGACCATCTGGATATCTTGTTTAGAGAAGGGTCTATTCATGTCTACCGATGGAATGGGAAAAGATATTTGCAGCTGACATATCGGATAAAGGGCTAGTATCCAAAATCTATAAAGAACTCACCAAACCCCACACCCAAAAAACAAATAATCCAGTGATGAAATGGGCAGAAAAACAGCTCTTTGATTCAGTGGTGCTGCTATGGACAGTGTTGGGGGCTAAGCAACGGAGTTTACTTTCCTGTTGGGCTTTTTTTACAGAAATATTACAGGCATACCTCATTTTATTGTGTTTCGCTTTATTGAGATTGACAGATTTGCGAGTTTTTTCAATGTTTATTTATCTTTGAGAGAGAGGGAGAGACAGAGTGTGAGAAGGGGAAGGGCAGAGAGAGAGGGAGACACAGAATCCAAAGCAGGCTCCAGGCTCCGAGTTGTCAGCACACAGCCCGATGCAGGGCTCGAACTCATGAGCCATGAGATCATGACCTGAGCCGAAGTCAGACGCTTAACCAACTGAGCCACCCAGGTGCCCTTACAGATTTGCGTCTTTTATAAATTGAAGGTTTGTGACAATCCTGCATGAAGCAAGTCTGTTGGCACCACTTTTCCAACAGCATTTGCTCATTTCGTGTCTCTGTGTCACATTTTGGCAATTCTCACAATAGTTCAAACTTTTTCATTATTATTATATTTGTTATGGTGATCTGTGATCAGTGATCTTTGATGTTACTATTGTCATTGTTTTGAGACACCACAAACTACGCCCGTAGAAGCCAGAGAACTTAATTAATAAATGTTGTGCGTGTTATAGGGCGCCTGAGTGATTCAGTTGGTTAAGCACCGGACTCCTGATTTTGTCCCAGGTCAAGATCTCACAGTTTGTGAGATGAAGCCCTGCATGGGGCTCCATGTGCTGACAATGCAGTGCCTGCTTGGGATTCTCTCTCTCCTTCTTTCTCTGCTCTTTCCCCTCTCATGCTTCTCTCTCTCTCTCAAAAGAAATCAATATTTTTTTAAATGTTGTGTGTGTTCTGACAGCTCCATGGACCAGCAATTCCCTCATCTCTCTTCCTCTCCTCAAGCATCCTTATTCCCTGAGACACAGCAATATTAAAATCTGGCTAATTAATCACTTTGTGATGGCCTATAAGTGTTCAAGTGAAAGGAAGAGTTGCATATCTCTCACTTTCAATCAAAAGTTAGAAATGATGATGTAGCTATAAACATAGAGGTGCATGTGTCCTTTTGTATCAATATTTTTGTATCTTTTGGGTAAATACCTAGTAGTATAATTGCTGGGTCATAGGGTACTTCTATTTTTAACTTTCTGAGGAGCCTCCATGCTGTTCTTCAGAGTGGCCACACCAGTTTGCATTCTTACCAACAGTGTAAGAGGGTTCCCCTTTCTCAGCATCCTTGCCAACATCTGTTGTTTCCTGTGTGAACATAGCGGGGCAGGGGAATGAGAAAAGGTAAAGAATAAAACAGACTCTTAACTCTAGAGAACAAACTGAGGGTTGCTTGGGGAAGGTGGGCGGGGTGGATGGGTTAAATGTGTGGTGCATATTAAGGAGGGCACTGGATATTGTAGGTAAATAATGAATCACTAAATTCTAAACCTTAAACTAAAAACAAAAAAATAGCTAGAAATGATTCAGTTTAATGAATAAGGCATGTCAAAACTGAGATAGGCCAAATATCATATGATTTCACTCATATGTGGAATTTAAGAAACAGATGAACATATGAGAAGAGAAGGAAAAATAAGATAAAAACAGAGAGGGAGGCAGACTATAAGAGATTAAGTACAGAGAACAAAATGGGGTTTCTAGAGGTGAAGTGCATGGGGGGGGGGATAGGCTAAATGGATGATGGGCATTAAGGAGTGCACTTGTTGTGATGAGCACTGGGTGTTATATGTAAGTGATGAATCATTGGGTTCTACTCCTGAAACCAATACTACACTGTATACTAACTAACTTGAATATAAAAAAACATAAACTAAAAAATTTGAGATAAGCCAAAACTATGTTTGTTAAGACAGTTAACCAAGTTGTGAATGCAAAGAAAAATTTCCTGAAGAAAACTAAAAGTACTATTTCAATGAACACATGAATGTTATTGCTGATACAGAGTAAGTTTTAGTGGTCTGGATAGAAGATCAAACCAGATGCAACATTTGCTTAAGCCAAAACCTAATCCAGAGCAAGGCTCTAGCTCTCTTCAATTCTATGAAAGCTGAGAGAGCTAAGTAAATGGTAGAAGAAAAGTTTGAAGCTACCAGAGGGATTCATGATGTTTAAGGAAAGAAGCCATCTCCATAACATAAAAGTGCAAGGTGAAACAGCAAGTGATGATATAGAAGCTGCACCAAGTTACCCAGAGGATCTAGCTAAGATAATTAAAAAGGTGACTGCACTAAACAACAGATTTTCAATGTAGATAAAACAACCATTGTTTTATAAAACAACCATTCTTCCATTGGAAGAAGATGCCACCTAGGACTTTCATAGCTACAGAAAAGATAATGCCTAGTTTCAAAGCTTCAAGGGATAGGCTGACTTTCTTGTTAAGGGCTAATGCAGCTGGCGACATTAAGTTGAAGCCAATGCTCATTTACCATTCTGAAAATCCTAGGGCCTTTAAGAATTATGCCAAATCTACTCTGCCTGTGCTCTATAAATGGAACAACAAACCCTGGATGACCACACATCTGTTTGAAACATGATTTACCAGATATTTTAAGCTCACTGTTGAGACCTACTGCTCAGACAAAAAAAAGATTCCTTTCAAAATATTACTGCATATTGATAGTGTCACACAAGAGCTCTGGTGAAGATGTACAACAAGATTAATGTTGTTTGTATACCTGCTTACACAACATCCATTCTGCAGCCTATAGATTAAAAGTAATTTTGGCATTCCACTCTTACAAAGAAATACATTTCATAAGGCTATCTATAGCTGCCATAGCTCATAATTCCTCTGATGGATCTGGGCAAAGTAAATTGAAAACGCCTGGAAATGTTTCACCATTGTACATGCCATTAAGAACATTTATGATTCATGGAAAGAAGTCAAAATATCATTATTAATAGGAATTTCGAAGAAGCTAATTCCAACTCTCATGACTTTGAGGAGTTCATAGCTTCAGTGCAGAAAGTAAGTGAAGATGTGGCAGAAATAGTAAGAGAATTAGATTTGGAAGTAGAGCCTGAAGATGTGACTGTGAACAAATGAGGAGTTGCTTCTTATGGATGAGCAAAGAAAGTGTTTTCTTGAGATGGAATTGACTCCTGGTGAAGATACTGTAAAGATTGTTAAAATGACAGGAAAGAATTTATAATATTACATAAACTTAGTTGATAAAGCAGCAGCAGAGTTGGGGAGAATGACTACAATTTCAAATAAAGTTCTACTATGGGGTGCAATGATGTGGATGGAGCTAAAGAGTATCATACTGAGTGAAATGAGTCAGTCATAGAAAGACAAATACCATATAATTTCACTCATATGTGTAATTTTTCAAAAAATGCTCATGGGGGAAAAAGAGAGAGGAAATCCAAGAAACAGAATCTCTCTTTTTAAATTTTTAATGTTTATTTTTGAGAGAGAGACAGACACAGAGCATAAGAAGGGGAGAGGCAGAGAATCTCTCCCACAGAATCTGACACAGATTTTGAAGCACAGAATGTAAAGCAGACTCCAGGCTCTGAGCTGTTAGCACAGAGCCCGATGTGGGGTTTGAACTCACAAACCATGGGATCATGACCTGAACCGAAGTCAGATGCTTAACCGACTGAGTCACCTAGGCGCCCCAAAACAGAATCTTAATTACAGAGAACAAATTGGTGGTTACAAGGGAAGGTGGGTGGGGGAATGGGTTAAAGAGGTGATCACCTGATTTCTTTGTCTCTGGAAGTCAGTAGCAATTTCATTACTTCCCTGTGATTTTCATGGGCCAGAAGACAGAAGGGAAGACATGAACATCGTCAGCCTGCTACCCCTAACCACAAGCCCCTTTAACCTTTATAGAGCCAAGAGCTCCATGGCTGCTTGTTATAAGTCTCCCTACTTCTATGTCTGGTTGGGGCAGATGTCTTTCTTGAGATTCTCAACAGCATTACAGATTAAATAAATAATACCACAAAGGATGTTGTGAACGATAATTCCTAACTACTGTGCAGGTTTTGATGTAACCCCAGGAATTCTGGGTTAGTAGAATAAAATGTCATTATCCTGAACAACAACAACAACAAAACAGGTCCTGGGGATTAAGGAGTGCACTTGTGATAAGCACCAAGTGTTGTATGAAAGTGTTGAATCACTAAATCGTACACCTGAAACTAATATTACACTGTTACCTAACTGGAATTTAAATTAAAACTTGAAAAATAAATACTTTAAAAATTACAATAAAATAAAATAAAATGGTATCAAACAGCATCACATACTACAGAGAAATCATTCATGAAAGGAAGAGTTAATTGATGTCACAAACTTCATTGTTGTCTTATTTGAAGAAATTGCCACAACCACCCAACCTTCAGCAACCACCAGCCTGATCAGTCAGCAGCCATCAACACTGAGGTAAAAACCCTCCACCAACAAAGGATTATGAGCTGCTGATACCTCAGATGATGGTTAGCAACCTTTAGCCATAATGTATTTTTAAATTAAGGTATGTACTTTTTTTAGACATAATGCTATTTCACACTTAATAGTTTACAGTATAGTGTAAACATAACTTCTATATGAATAGGGAACCACATAAATTCATTTGACTCATTTTATTGCAATATTTGTTTTATTTAGGTTGTCTGGAACCAAACCCACAATATCTTCAGGGTACGCCTGTATATTTATGTCCTCTGAATATTCCACCTTGGGAAAATTGGATGCACTCTGATCATGGAGGATTTTATTGGAAACAACCCAAGTTGACAATCTTATGGTCTGATCCTTCTATTCTAATGAGAATTTCCCCAGGTCCTATGGTGTTGATGCTGTGATTCTAATCTTTCATGTTTTCTTTGGTGCTTCTCAAGCTTCTGTGAAAGGTATTGGCGTACAAAGTTTACATTAAGGGTCAAGCAGGATATGGCTGTTCTCTGAAGAGTAATGTGTGTAATGAGTAAAAGGTTAGTCCACTTCCCCAACCTTTTCCCTCTAAATGCTCACTGCCTCCTGAATAATCTAAGCTACTTTTTTAAAAAATCTACTAATCCAGTGACAGGAGAGTTACCAGTGCTGCCTCAAGATATCAAATGTCTTTGTTTTTGGTGGCCTATTTTTCTGTACCTGTGAATTTAATGCTTGAATTTGTAATCCGAGTACAGGTACAGGAAAACAATAAAAAGGAGCAAGGAACGTTTAGGTCGAACAAGTAAAAGCTATGAAAGGATTTTTTTCGCAGCACTCTGAAAATAATAATTCTGCATTGTTTCCTTGCTTTTTGTTTTGTTTTATTTTGCAGCTTTCAGAGTAGAGATGATTGACGTATTTAATTCAGTTCCTGGAGTCAACATGAGCAATCTGACCCCCCAAATAAACCAAAGGAGAATATAACAATTGTGTAATGTTCATGTGGGATGCAAGTGGACAACATGACCCAGGTTTCTAATCAGCTCACAAACTTGTGGCTGAAACTTCTACTAGCCTCCTTGCTCTCCAGCCCATCCCATTCTGGAATAGCAGCCTGTCTTTGCCATTGCCAAATTCAGTGGCCTTTGGTGCAACCAGATTCATATAAATGCCCAGTAAGCCCTTTGTGGTGTTTAATTTTCATCATCAGTCCTTACACAGCCATCCATGGTCAGACAGAGGGTTACATGCTTAGTTCCAGTTGATAGACCATGCAAGGTACACAGGGAACTTTACAACTTGAGCAGGGCAATATTTTGCATTATTTTTTCCTCTTTTTTTGTAATTTTTTATTTTTTCAATATGTGAAGTTTATTGTCAAATTGGTTTCCATACAACACCCAGTGCTCATCCCAAAAGGTGCCCTCCTCAATACCCATCACCCACCCTCCCTTCCCTCCCACCTCCCATCAACCCTCAGTTTGTTCTCAGTTTTTGAGAGTCTCTTATGCTTTGGCTCTCTTCCACTCTAACCTCTTTTTTTTTCCTTCCCCTCCCCCATGGGTTTCTGTTAAGTTTCTCAGGATCCACATAAGAGTGAAACCATATGGTATCTGTCTTTCTCTGTATGGCTTATTTCACTTAGCATCACACTCTCCAGTTCCATCCACGTTGCTACAAAAGGCCATATTTCATTTTTTCTCATTGCCACGTAGTACTCCATTGTGTATATAAACCGCACTTTCTTTATCCATTCATCAGTTGATGGACATTTAGGCTCTTTCCACAATTTGGCTATTGTTGAGAGTGCTGCTATAAACATTGGGGTACAAGTGTCCCTATGCATCAGTACTCCTGTATTCCTTGGGTAAATTCCTAGCAGTGCTATTGCTGCATTATTAACTGACTTTTGATTTCATGTTTTTTGTACTTCTCTGCATTTGCACTACAAAAGCAGTTGGTCAGTCAACCATTCACTGCCTCAAGGGAAGCACAGAAGATAGGCACTCCTGCCCTCCCTCACGTTAGAAGGTTGACTATGAACCAATGAAGACTCAGTATAGCTCCTTCCTTAGCACAATAACACTCTATGGACTCAACAATTGCTTCCCCTATAGTAGAGATTAAATAACATTTTTGTGGAAGAGAATGGTGCAGAATTTTTAAAACACATAAAGTTTCTAAATCTATCTGTCTTCTGCAAAAAGCAACAATAAAAATGTCTCAAGTCCATTTGGACATTCGATTTTTGACTCTCAATAGAATGGTGACTGAGATTTGGGAAACTTGATACTAGCTGGCCTATCACATGGTAACTGGCCCCTGACATGCACTTACAGTATAAATAACTATAAAACTGCACAACATTCATTAAGGGACGGTTTGGGAGGATTGGATGCCAGGGGTTGCAGAATTGTGATCTTTGAGAGAAGGAAATCTACAAGATGAAACCACTGTTTTCCACAGCATGCTGCCCGGTTCCAGGTGGTGGCACAAGGAATTGGAACATAAATGAACACGGATGCTTTTGTGAGTTGAGGAGATTAAGGTTTACAGCTGCTGAAGCACTTCAAATTTGCAGGTCTTGTCTCGAGAGAGAGAGCTCTTCTTGTCTGAGGCTGAGAGCAAAATAAGCCTGTGATGGAGCAGGTGCTGGGGGAGGAATGCAGAAACCTTGCTGAACATTTTAAGTATTCAGTTCAGATGACTGATAAGCCAGGTGCTAGGGATAAAGTACTCTGTCCTAGAACTAAATTTGAAACGGATACCCACCCTCACAAAGAATGAAAGCAAGCCTGACAGACCCAAAGGATCCAATAGTAACTAGCTGCAAGAACAAAACTGAACAACCTTTAATGGAAAATGACAAAGTCCAAATTTAAAGCAATGTATTACTTACAATGTTCTGAACAAAACAAAAAAATTTCTTTCTTTTAAATTTTTTTCTCAACATTTATTTATTTTTAAGAGACACAGAGTGCAAGCTGGGAAGGGGCAGACAGAGAGGGAGACACAAAATACAAAGCAGGCTTCAGGCTCTCAGCTGTCAGCACAGGGCCTGGAGCAAGGCTTGAACTCACCAACTGAAATCATGACCTGAGCCAAAGCCACTTGCTTAACTGACTGAGCCCCTAAAACAAAAAATTTTCTAGACATACAATGAAGGAGAACAGAGTCAACGCAAAAACAAGAAAAATGGAGATGGAAGCATGGGAGGACGCTGGGCTAACCTCATCCTGCTGTTCCCTTAGATTCCACCCACAGCAGCCTAAATAACCCAGAAAACTGACAGAAGACTAGCAGAATGGACTCTCCTGAGCCAAGCATAAACAAGAGGTCAATGTAAGAGGGTAGGAAGGGTGGAGAGGCAGTGTGTGTTACACAGACTGGTGGGAGGGAGCCAGAGAGTGGAAGGGCAGCCCACCAGGCAAGGCAGAGCAAAGTCTGGCTTGCAAAGGAAGAGGGGCCGGACTCCATGAGTTCTGACAGCTGGTTGGACTTAACATCTGGAATGTTAAAAGTCAACAGCTCTGCTCTCAGAGAGGGGGGAGGGCCAGAGGAAACTGGGAGGGAGAGTTGTTGAGCCCCAGAAGGACAGAGCTCAGTGGGGGAACAAAGGCGCTGGCAAGTGCCATTTCCCTCTCCCAACCCCCAGCCAAAATTCCAAAGGCAACCAGTTTCCATCACCCAACTTGCTTGTACCACGAAAACACCCAACGCTGTGCTTCTGTGGATCCATCCCTCTGAAAGGCCTCCCCCATTCCTGGTGTTTCAGGGCCCCTCACACAGGGGACCACCCATGGCAAAGCTAGCTAAGCTTGCCCCTCCCACCCCTGTGAACCTTCCAGATACACCCCATCTAATACACCCTTGGCCAGATCCCATCGAAGCAGCACCACAAGCCTGGCAGTGTGCAAGCATCCCAGACAGGGGCCACACCACTCCACAGTGAGTTCTGCCCCTGGGAGAGGGGAAGATAAAGTACACACCATTCTGACTGTGGCTCCAGCAATGGGCTAGGGGCAGACATCTGGTCTGACTGCAGCCCCACCCACCAACAAAAATTTCTCAGGACAGCACAGGGGAAGTGCCCTGCAGTTTGGAGCTACCACAGGGACTACCCAAAATGACAAAATGGAAGAATTCTCCTCAGAAGAACCTCCATATGTAGCGACAGCTAACAAATTGATCAAAACCGATTTAAGCAATATAACGGAACAAGAATTTAGAATAATAGTCATAAAATTAATCGCTGGGCTTGAAATAAGCACAGAGAACAGCAGAGAATCTATTGCTACAGAGACCAAGGGACTAAGAAATAGTCATGAGGAATTAAAAAATGCTATAATGAGGAGCAAAATAAAATGGAGGCGGCCATAGCATGGATTGAAGAGGCAGAGGAAAGAATAGGTGAATTAGAGGATAACATTATGGAAAAAGAGGAAGCTGAGAAAAAGAGAGATAAAAAAAATCCAGGAGTATGAGGAGAGAATTAGACAACTAAGTGATGCAATCAACAGAACAATATCTGTATCATAGGAATTCCAGAAGAAGAAGAAGAGAGAGAAAGGGGCTGAAGGTGTACTTGAACAAATCATAGCTGAGAACTTCCCTGATCTGGGGTAGGAAACAGACATTTAAATCCAAGAGGCACAGGGAACTCCCTTCAGAAGTAACTAGAATCAATCTTCTGCATGACATATCATAGTGAAACTGGCAAAAGACAAGGATAAAGAGAAAATTTTAAAGTAGCTAGGGATAAACAGGCCCTAACATACAAAGGTAGACACAAAAGAGTAGTAGCAGACCTATCTACTGAAACTTGGCAGGCCACAAAGGAATGGCAGGAAATCTTCAATGTGATGAACAGAAAAAATATGCAGCCGAGAATCCTTTATCCAGCAAGTCTGTCATTCAGAATAGAAGGGGAGATAAAGGTCTTCCCAAACAAACAGAAACTGAAGGAATTCATCACCACTAAACCAGCCCTACAAGAGATCCTAAGGGGGACTCTGTAAGTGAAATGTTGCAAGGACCACCAAGTACCAGAGACATCACTACAAGCATGAAACCTACAGACATCACAATGACTCTAAACTCATATCTTTCTATAATAACACTGAATGTAAATGGACTAAATGCACCAACCAAAAGACATAGGGTATCAGAATGGATTAAAAAAAAACAAGACACATCTATTTGTTGTCTACAAGAGACTCATTTTAGACCTGAGACACCATCAGATTGAAAGTGAGGGGATGGAGAACTATCTATCATGCTACTGGAAGTCAAAAGAAAGCTGGAGTAGCCATACTTATATCAGACAAACTAGACTTTCAATTGAAGGCTGTAACAAGAGATGTAGAAGGGCGTTATATAATAATCACAGGGTCTATCCATCAGGAAGAGCTAACAATTATAAATGTCTATGCGCCGAATACGGGAGCCCCCAAATATATGAAACAAGTAATCACAAACATAAGCAACCTTATTGACAAGAATGTGGTAATTGCAGGGGACTTTAATACCCCACGTACAACAATGGATAGATCATCTTGACACAGGATCAATAAAGAAACAAAGGCCCTGAGTGATGCATTGGATCAGAAGGACTTGGCAGATATATTTAAAACTCTGCATCCCAAAGCAACAGAATATACTTTCTTCTCGAGTACACATGGAACATTCTCCAAGATAGATCACACTCTGGGTCAAAAAGCAGCCCTTCATAAGTATAAAAGAATTGAGATCAAACCATGCACACTTTCAGACCACAATGCTATGAAGCTTGAAATCAACCACAGGAAAAAGTCTGGAAAACCTCCAAAAGCATGGAGGTTAAAGAACACCCTACTAAAGAATGAGTGGGTCAACCAGGCAATTAGAGAAGAAATTAAAAAATATATGGAAACAAACAAAAATGAAAATACAACAATGCAAATGCTTTGGGATGCAGCAAAGGCAGTCCTGAGAGGAAAATACATTTCAATCCAGGCCAATCTCAAGAAACAAGAAAAATCCCAAATACAAAATCTAACAGCACACCTAAAGGAAATAGAAACAGGACATCAAAGACACCCCAAACCCAGCAGAAGAAGAGAAATAATGAAGATCAGAGTAGAAATAAACAATATAGAACCTAAAAAAAAAAAAAAACTATAGAGCAGATCAATGAAACCAAGATTTGTGGGGGTTTTTTTTTGAAAAAAACAAACAAAATTGATAAACCTCTAGCCAGGCTTCTCAAAAAGAAAAGGGAGATGACCCAAATAGATAAAATCATGAATGAAAATGGAATTATTACAACCAATCCCTCAGAAATATAAGCAAGTATCACGGAATACTATGAAAAAATATATATATGCCAACAAACTGGACAACCTGGAAGAAATGGACATATTCCTAGGCACCCACACACTTCAAAACTCAAACATGAAGAAAGAGAAAACTTGAACAGACCCAAAACCAGTGAAGAAATTGAATCAGTTATCAAAAATCTCCCAACAAATAAGAGTCCAGGACCAGATGGCTTCCCTGGGGATTTCTACCAGACATTTAAAGCAGAGATAATACCTATCCTTCTCAAGCTGTTCCAAAAAATACAAAGGGAAGGAAAACTTCCAGACTCATTCTATGAAACCAGCATTACTTTGATTCCTAAATCAGACAGAGACCCAGCGATAAAAGAGAACTACAGGCCAATATCCCTGATGAATATGGATGCAAAAATTCTCAATAAGACACTAGCAAATTGAATTCAACAGCATATAAAAAGAATTATTCACCATGATCAAGTGGGATTCATTCCTGGGCTGCAGGGCTGGTCCAACATTCTCAAATCAATCAACGTGGTACATCACATTAATAAAAGAAAAGATAAGAACCATACGATCCTGTCAATCGATGCAGAAAAAGCATCTGACAAAATTCAGCATCCTTTCTTAACTAAAGCCCTCAAGAAAGTCGGGATAGAAGGAACATGCTTAAACATCATAAAAGCCATTTATGGAAAGCCCACAGCTAATATCATCCTCAATGGGGAAAAACTGAGAGTTTTCCCCCTGAGATCAGGAACGCGATAGGGATGTCCACTGTCACCACTGTTGTTTCACATAGTGTTGGAAGTGCTAGCATCAGCAATCAGACAACAAAAGGAAATCAAAGGCATCAAAATTGGCAAAGATGAAGTCAAACTTTCACTTTTTGCAGATGACATGATACTATACATGGAAAATCCGATAGACTCCACCAAAAGTCTGCTAGAACTGAAACAGGAATTCAGCAAAGTCGCAGGATGCAAAATCAATGTACACAAATCAGTTGCATTCTTATACACTAACAATGAAGGAACAGAAAGACAAATAAAGAAACTGATCCCATTCACAATTGCACCAAGAATCATAAAATACCTAAGAATAAACCTAGAAAAAAATATGTAAAAGATTTGTATGCTGAAAACTATAGAAAGCTTATGAAGGAAATTGAAGACAAGAAAATGGAAAAACATTCCATGCTCATGGATTGGAAGAATAAATTATTGTTAAAATGTCAATACTACCCAAAGCTATCTACACATGCAATGCAATCCCAATCAAAATTGCACCAGCATTCTTCTCGAAGCTAGAACAAGCAATCTTAGAATGTCTATGGAACCACAAAAGACCCCGAATAGCCAAAGTAATTTTGAGGAAGAAGACCAAAGTGGGAGGCATCACAATCCCAGACTGTGGCCTCTAGTACAAAGCTGGAATCACCAAGACAGCATGGTATTGGCACAAAAACAGACACATAGACCAATGGAATAGAATAGAAACCCCAGAATTAGAGCCACAAAAGTATGGCCAACTAATCTTTGACAAAGCAGGAAAGAACATCCAATGGAAAAAAGACAGTCTCTTTAACAAGTGGGGCTGGGAGAATTGGACAGCAACATGCAGAAGAATGAAACTAGACCACTTCCTTACACCATTCACAAAAATAAACTCAAAATGGATAAAGGACCTGAATGTGAGACAGGAAACCATCAAATCCTAGAGGAGAAAGCAGGAAAAAACCTCTCTGACCTCTGTTGCAGCAATTTCTTACTTGACATATCCCCAAAGGCAAGGGAATTAAAAGCAAAAATGAACTATTGGGACCTCATGAAGATAAAAACCTTCTGCACTGCAAAGGAAACAATCAACAAAATGAAAAGGCAAGAAACGGAATGGGAAAAGATATTTGCTAATGATATATCAGACAAAGGGCTAGTATCCAAAATCTATAAAGAGCTCACCAAACTCCACACCCGAAAAACAAATAATCTAGTGAAGAAATGGGCAGAAAACATGAATAGACACTTCTCTAAAGAAGACATCCAGATGGCCAACAGGCACGTGAAAAGATGCTCAACATCGCTCCTCATCAGGGAAATACAAATCAAAACCACATTAAGATACCACCTTATGCCAGTCAGAGTGGCTAAAATGAACAAACCATGAGACTATAGATGCTGGAGAGGATGTGGAGAAACTGGAACCCTCTTGCACTGTTGGTGGGAATGCAAACTGGTACAGCCGCTCTGGAAAGCAGTGTGGAGGTTCCTCAAAAAATTAAAAATAGATCTACCCTATGACCCAGCAATAGCACTGCTAGGAATTTACCCAAGGGATACAGGAATGCTGATGCAGAGGGGCACTTGTACCCCAATGTTTATAGCAGCACTTTCAACAATAACCAAATTATGGAATGAGCCTAAATGTCTATCAGCTGATGAATGCATAAAGAAATTGTGGTTTATATACACAATGGAATACTACTTGGCAATGAGAAGGAATGAAATATGACCTCTTGTAGCAACATGGATGGAACTGGAGAGTGTGATGCTAAGTGAAATAAGTCATAGAGAGAAAGACAGATACCATATGTTTTCACTCTAATGTGGATCCTGAGATACTTAACAGAAGACCATGTGGGAGGGGAAGGAAGAAAAAAAGAGGTTAGAGAGGGAGGGAGGCAATTGATAAGAAACTCTTAAAAACTGAGAACAAACTGAGGGTTGATGGGTGGTGGGAGGGAAGGGAGGGTGAGTGAGGGGTATTGAGGAGGGCACCTTTGGGATGAGCACTGGGTGTTGTATGGAAACCAATTTGACAATAAATTTCATATTAAAAAATATGACAAAATTTAATTTCTGGACCTACAAAGCCAGAGAAAATGGTGACTACACCAAAACTCTGACTTCTCTTGTGGGGAACTAACTGGGTGACAAAATGACCTTCCTCATTATCCCTTTGAATCATGCCTTTTTAGACTGTGAGAACTAGTTTGTGAAATTTTTCTTTCCCAGTCCACAGTACATGGATTCAATGGTGACCTGGACATGTGCCATGTTAATCTCCACTATAACCCCAGAGCCTTGCATAGTGTTTGGAGAACACAAAGTTCTTAAATATTTGTCAAATAAATTCTCTTAAGTCTTTGCATATTCTGTTTCTTCTTCTTGGAAGGTCATCTGCACAACTTTCATAGTTGATAAACTCCAACTCATCCTTAAAAGCAAGGTACAAGTGGGGTGCCTGGGTGGTTCAGTTGGTTAAGCATTGGACTTTGATTCAGGTAATGATCTTGTGGTTCATGAGTTCAAGCCCCACATTGGGATCTCTGCTGTCAGTGCAGAGCCCACTTTGGGAATTCTGTCACCCTCTCTCTGCCCCTCCCCTGCTTGCTTGCACTATTTCTCTCTCTCTCTCTCAAAAATAAATAAACATTAAAAAAAAAAACTAGGTACAAGTGCTCCTGACTCTTTCAGGAAGTTGTTTCCTCTTTTATGTTCCATCAAATATTGCCATCGTGTTGCCACCTTTATCATAGTTCTTGTGGGATTGCATTAAGGCCTGTTTCTCCCACCAGACTCTGAAGTTTTCATAACGATGACAATTTCTAGTTCATCTTTGTAAAAGTTCTTCAATTTCTATAGCACTCTTTATTCTTCTACTAATCTTATGTGTTCAGTCTTATTTTCTAAACCACATTGGGCATTACTGTGATATAAAATAGTCATACTATTGATTTTGTGTGCCATATGTTTATTCAACCATCATCCCTGCTCTTAAAGCATACCAAACCCTTCTATCATCCCTCAATCCTGAAGATTGCCAAAATACTTAGGCCTCATTTAAGCCTCTTCCTTCCTCCAGATTTCAATCTTTAAACTCAGATACTTGACCGGATACAATAAAAACTAAATATACTTTTTTTTTTCAGAGAAAGAACAACACCTTCAGCAACAGCATTATCTGAAAATTCAAGTGCAAAAAATATTTGGGGGGCATATATCATCTTGTGGCTTTAATCAAATCCACTTTTGAACAAATTAATTATTATCTAAAGTCTTTCCAAATTTTTCTGAGTTCATTGTGGTAGATGTAAATGGGGAGAAAGGCAGGGTGAGCAGGAAGGGGAAGGGTGGCCCCAGGAAATTTTTATTTGATAAGAAGCTCAAAAGATTATATTAATCCTCAAATATTCATCCACCACTCATTTTACTCTAACATATGTCCCCATCAATCCTTTTTTTTTTTTTTTTGAGAAGAAAGCCTGTAGAAAAAAAAAATCCAGCCTAAGCTATCAACATCTCCATTTATCCTCAAGGCTCAAAAGAGTTAAGTAACTTGCCCAAGTTCACTTAGCCAGTAAGTGGTGATATTATTGGCCAGAAAATCTGAACTATTTTTTTATAACACATTTTATTATTCAAAAATCCTTTTCACAGTAATCCTTTGTGAAAATGTTAACTTTTGATAATCTTGTGAGATATTCTACCAGAAACATCAGGTAAGCATTTGGATGAATGGATATGAGTTCATAGAAGAGTTCTGAAATGGAGATGAAGTTTGAAATTCATCAATATAAAAATGTTTCATTTCTATTCTTTGGCTATGTCTCACTGAAAACCCAAAGCAGACAGGAAGCAAAGAGAAACAGGCAACTGACAAAAGAGGTTGCTATGCAACATATGAGAAAAACTAAACAAAATTGATTTGGTTCCATGGCTCAAATGCTGTGGTTCCAGAGAAGAGCTTCCTTAAGCAGAAAAAAGAGAAAGAGAAAATAAGAGTGAAAAAAATTCCAGAGAGATCTGCAGTTGACTTGGAAAAGTACAAGTTCATTGTTAGATAAGAACATATCGCAGTAATATATCATTCTGTGATTTAAGCAAATACTTTCTTGTGTCATCCTGGCATCACAGAATGATTTGGGTCTTGGGTAGGACCTCTGTGAATATAGGAAAATATTATTCTTATTATTTTATGGAAGTAGTTTTGAGTGGGAAAATAATAGGAATAATTTTAAACCATGATACATGCTGCTGCAAAATTGCCCTTCTAAAATATTTTATTGGTTTACATTCTCAATAGTAGTGCATAAAAACACGCATTGACCATCTCCTTACCAAAACTGGATATTTCTTCCTTCTTAAATGTGTTTAATTTTATTTAGTTCCTTTTACAGGAGGATGAATTAATCCTCTCCACCTCCCCATCCATTCTCCTCTATGCACAGGGAAGTGGTAGAATCTTTAAAAAATAATAATGATGAATTTGGTGGTCTACTTCAGTAACAAAAAAATGCCACCACAAAAGATTAATTCATTTCCTAGGTAGAGCTACACAGTAATGGAGACCATTGCAACAAGTGAAAAGTCAACACATTTTGCTAACTGAGGATGAAATTTTTTACAAGTTTGCTAATAGTGTGAATTATTTCAGAAGGACCTTTTGCAGTCATGTTTTCTAATTTTGAACAGTCTACATTTAACTTTTCAAAATATTTCTCAACACAGAAAAATAAGTCATTTTCTTGACTGTAGCTTTCATATGTACTACATCTATGAGTTGTGAGAAGCAGTATGTCTCTTAGACTCAGACAACTGGAGGCCCTACCCTGGCTTTGTTCTTGCCTTGTCCCTCACCATGGGATGAGAAATCTGGAGTAAAAGAAGGGTGCCTACCTAAAGCCCAAACTCTCCTTCTACCATATTTCATGTATGTGAAACCATGGAATTCCCTGCCCAACTATCCCAAGCCAGCCTCCAGGGTCTTTTCCCAAGTTCTTCCACTAGAAGATGAACCACGACGTAATAATGTGCACCCCAGGCTTGAAGGATCATCCAGGGACAGGTATTTATGTTGGAAGCGAATGTAGATATATCTTGGACCTGGAAGGCTAAGGTGTCTATGGTATCTATGTGTATGCACATGAGAACACTTGTGTTGAGGCACAGAGATTGACGTAGGGAGATAACCAGTGCAAGGCATGGGGCAGGAAACACCAGCTTTCTTCTTTTCCTATACCATACAAAATTAGGATCATACCTGTTGATTTACATCAAAATTGTCTTTAAACATACACATAAATAAAGCTAATTTCTACCTGTTCTCTCAGCAGCTGCAATAAAAAGACAAAATAAGCATTCTTCCACACTATTCATCCTATAAGTTCAATATGTTTAGCATTAGTTTTCATAAGTTGGATTTATATTTGTAAATCTTTGTTTATATTCAGGACACAATTTCTTTTAGATGTATTTGCCATTTCTAAAGGGTTTTGAGGCTTGGATTTTTTTTTAATTTAATACGTGCAAAAGATAAGGTCATTGAGCTCTCTCAACCTTCATTCTATCCTCTTTTTAGTGTGTCTTCTTCCAAAATCTCTGGATGCACATTCTTTTTTTTTTTTTCAACTAAATGCATTCACACAATATTTAGAAGGGATAAGTTGGTTGGAGACTATATCACTGTAGTTTTTGTTGTCATTTGATGAAAAGTAAAGTTGTGAATATGTTAGTATCAAAGCTCTAACGTTGCGAGTGTCAAGTTAGTTTCAGAGCCAGGGGACAGATTCTGGAAGTAATTTCTAGACTTTCATTCTAGAGTACAGTCTTTCAGCTTTTCCAATAATTTTGATAATTTCTAATGCTCAGTATTAAATCCCCTTCTCCACAACTGACTGAAAAAACAAGATTTTGATGTCAGCTTGCAGTTTCTTGCTGCTTTTGGCAACTTATCATAGGAAAAATGAACTCATAAGAGGTGACTATGTTTATAAAGTGGCAGCCTTGGCAGGAGACAAGACTTTGGCCCCAATATTTTCTTGAGTAACACCTATAGAGTTTTCTCTGTAAGACAATGTGCACTAGCTCAGAAGCAAAAATAAAACAGACTTCCCAACCAAGCCTATTATTTTCATATAGCCACAAGTTATTTATCCTAAGTAGAAAAAGTAAAAGTGGGAAAAGCACAAATCCAGTAAATAAATATTGGAATTTTTTAGCACTAAAAAACAAGACTAGGAGAAACACTTATAGAAGTGTGGAGTAATGATCTTCAGAAACCTGTTCTTCTATAAAAACAATGAGATTGTGGCAAAAAACTCACAATCAAATCTTCCAGAACTCTGGAAATTAGCCATATGCATGCAAAAATCTAAAGAGTGCAAGTAATGTGGTCAAATCTCATTAGGAGAAGAATAGAATATGAATTTGAGAAAGGGCATCTAGAAACACTCTCAACAAACATCAAACTTAATGGTTAAGAAATAATTATTTTCCCATAAGATCAGGAACAAGACAAGCATTCCCATTCTTGCCACTTTTAATCAAAATTGTCCTGAAGGTTTTAGCCAGGGCAATGAAGCAGGAATATAAAATAAAAGGTAACCAAATTAGAAAGGAAAAAGCAAAATTATTCACAGATGACATGGCCTTGTATGTAGATAATGTAAATAAATCCACATACAAAATAAAAGTTGTTAAACTTTCTGAAAGTTTGTAGGACAGAGACAAGAACTAATTGTATTTCTATACAGCAACAATGAACAATCCAAAAATGAAATTAATTGCACAATTTCATTTAAAATAGCATCAAAATAATATAATAATTTATATCAGATTTAACAAGAGAAAAACTAAAAACTACAAATAAATAGAAGCTAAATAAATAGGAAGACATCCCATATTTATGAATCAGAAGACTTAAGATGGTAATACTCCCCAAACTGAACTACAAATTCAATGCTATTCCTATCAAAATCCCAACTGGTTTTTAGGAGATAAATTAGTAAACTGATTGTAAAACTCACACATAAATGCAAGTGACCCAGAATAGCTTAGACAAGATTTCAAAAGAAGAATGTAGTTGGAAGATTCACAATTCCTAATTTCAGAACATACTATAAAGCTACAGTAACCAAAATGATATGGTACTAGCATACAGATAGACATGGGAATAAATGTAATAGAATTGAGAATTCAGAAATAAACCCTTACGTTTATGGTGAATTGCTTTTTGACAAAGTGCCAAAACATTTCAATAGGTAAAGAATAGTCTTTTCAACAAATCGTGCTGAGACGAATGGGTTTATCTACACATAAAATAATGAAGTTGGTACCCTTACACCATAAACAAAAATTAACACAAATTAAATCATAGGCATACACATAAAAGTTAAAATTATAAAACTCTTAGAAGAAAACAGGATGACAGCCAATAATAAGTGTTGACAAGGATGTGAAAAAATTCAAATCACCATACATCATAGATAGGACTGTAAAATGATTCTACCATTTTTGGAAAAATAGTTCAGCATTTACTAAAAATGGTACACAGACTTACCTTAAAACCCAACAATTCCACTCCTAGATATCTACCCAAGAGAAATGAAAGTATCTGTTTACACAAAAACTTGCACACAAATGTTCATAGCAAAATTATTTATGATATCCCTAAAGTGGAAATAGACTAAATGTCCTGTGACTAAGGAATAGATGAACACAATGTGGTATATCTATATAATAGAATATTATTCAGCCACAAAAAGAGTGAAGTACTAATAGATACTACAACATGGATGAACCTCAAAATATTATGCTTAGTGAAAAAAAAACAGGTACAAAAAGGCCACATATTGTATAATCCCATTTATATGAAGCATTCATAATAAGAAAATCCATAGATACGTAAAGTAGAATTTTGGTCGCCAATGGCTGGAGGGAGAGGGTAAAGAGAGTAACTAAAAAATAAGTACAGAGTTTCTTTTTGGGGTGATGATAATTTTCTAAAATTAAATAGCTGTGATAGTTGCACAATTCTTTGAATCTACTAAAAAAACACTGAATTGTACAATATGCATGGTGAATTTTATGGTATGGGAACTACACGTTAACAAATCTTTTCTATAAATAAAAGATCTAGATAAAATATTTGTTTGTAGATACTGGCACATGGAACTAAATATAAACAAATAATCTGGTTTTGAGAAAATTTTATTTTTGAAAACACAATAAAGCTCTCTTATGAAAGTCAATGATTGTCAAATTTCTAAGGCAGACCCCAGAATCCCAGGCCTGAACAAGCAGAAAGGAGCCTGCAAAAAGCTCCTAAAAAGATCATTGTACCTAATGCCTACTTCCAATTTTTCCAGTGTTGGCATTCTAGAGAACAATGTACACTAGAGTTCTTCTAAGAGAATAGAATCAGGGGACTCCTAGTAGTTAACTAAGGAAATTTCATCAATGCTAAGTTAGAGATTCTTGGTAATTTTTGCCCAATAGGACTTGATAATCACTATGAACCAGTGACTGCTCTGTTTTCCATTTTCCTTTTTTTTTTATTGTTCATTTAAATTCAAGTTATTTAACATACAGTGTAGACATGGCTTCAGGAGTAGAACCCAGTGATTTATCTCTTACATATGACACTCAGTGCTCATCCCAACAAGTGCACTCCTTAATGCCCATCACCCATTTAGCCCATCCCCCTCACCTCCACTCCAGCAACCCTCATTTTTTCTCTGCATTTAAGAATCTCTTTTGAAAAAAAAAAAGAATCTCTTTTGGTTTGCCTCCTTCCTTGTTTTTATCGTGTTTTTCCTTCCCTTCCCCCATGTTCATTTGTTGTGTTTCTCTGGAAAATTGTCTATTCATGTTTTCTGCCCATTTCTTCACTGGATTATTTGGCTTTTAGGTGCTAAGTTTGGCAAGTTCTTTATACATTTTTTATACTAACCCCTTGTCCAATATGTCATTTGCAAATATCCTATCTCATTCTGTTGGCTGCTTTTTAGTTTTATTGATTCTTTCCTGTGCTGTGAAGAAGCTTTTTACCTTGATGAGGCCCTAATAGTTCATTTTTGCTTTTATTTCCCTTGCCTTCTGAGACATGTTAAGAAGTTGCTGCAGATGAGGTCAAAGAGGTTGCTACGTGTCTTCTCTTGTAGGATTTTGATGGCTTTCAGAATATAGGTCTTTCATTTCTTTGGTTAGGTTTATTCCCATATCTTATTATTATTTTTGATGCAGTTGTAAATGGGATTGATTCCCTAATTTCTCTTTCTGCTGCTTCATGTTTAGTGTATAGAAATTCAACAGATTTCTGTACACTGTGTGTCCTGGGACTTTACTGAATTCATTATACAGTTCTAGCAGGTTTTTTTTTTTTTTGGAGTACTCATAGGTTTTCTATATATAGTATCATGTCATCTGCAAATAGTGACAGTTTTACTTCTTCCTTGCCAATTTGGATGTCTTTTGTTTCTTTCTGTTGTCTGATTGTTCTGGCTAAGACTTCCAGTACTAAGTTAAATAACAGTGGTTAAAGTGGACATCCCTGTCTTGTTCCTGACCATAGAGGAAAAGCTCTCAGTTTTCCCATTGAAGATGTTAGCTGTGGGTTTTTCATACATGGCCTTTATCATGCTGAGGTATGTTACCTCTAAACCTACTTTGTTGAGGGTTTTTATCATGAATGGATATGGCACTTTGTCAAATACTTTTTCTGCATGTATTGAAATGATCATATGGTTCTTATTCTTTTTTTATTAATGTGATGTATTGTGCTGATTAATTTGCAAATATTGAACCACCCTTGCAACCCACAAATAAATCCCACTTGACTGTGGTGAGTAATTTTTTTTAAAGTATTGTTGGATTTGGTTTGCTGGTATTTTATTGAGAATTTTTGCATGCATGTTCATCAGGGATATTGAGCTATAGTTCTCTGAAGTTTTTCTTCCTTTTCTATTTTTTGGAATTGAGAAGAGTAGGCGTTAACTCTTCTTTAAATGTTTGTTTGGTACAATTTGCCTGTGAAAACATCTGGCGCTGGATTTCTGTTTGTTGGGATTTTTTTATTACTGACTCATTTTATTTGCTGGCTATCAGTCTTTTCAAATTTTGTATTTTTTTCTGTTTCAGTTTTGTTATTTTATATGTGTTTTGGCATTTGTCCATTTCTTCCAGGTTGCCCAATTTGTTGGCGTATAGTTCTTCATAATATTCTCTTATAATTGTTTGTATTTCTATGGTGTTAGTTGTTATTTATCTTCTCTCATTTGTGATTTTATCTATTGGGCCCTTTATCTTTTCTTTTTGAAAAGGCTGGCTAGAGGTTTTATCAATTTTATTAAATTTTTCAAAGAAATTGTTCATGATTTCTTTGATTTGATCTATTGTTTTCTTAGTTTCTTTATCATTTATTTCTGCTCTAATCTTTGTTATTTCCTTCCTTCTGCTGGTTTAGACTTCATTTGTTTTTCTAGATCCTTTAGGTTTAAGGTTAGGTTATTTGAGATTTTTCTTGCTTAAGGTAGTCCTGTATTGCTATATGCTTCCCTCTTAGGACCACTTTTGCTGCATCCTAAGGGTTTTGGACTATTGTATTTTGATTTTCATTTGTTTCCATGGAATTTTTAATTTTCTCTTTGATTTCCTCATTGATCAATTCGATGTTTAATAGCATGTTGTGTAACCTACATGTATTTGTGTTCATTCCTGAATTTTTCTTGTGGTTGACTTCTAGTTTCATAGATTGTGGTCAGAAAAGGTGTATGTTTGACTTCTATCTTTTTGTTTTTGCTGGGGCTTGTTTTATGACCTTTATGTGATAATCTTGAGAATGTTCCATGTGCACTTGAAAAGAATGTGTACTCTGCTGTTTTAGAATGGAATGTTCTGAATGTATCTGTGAAGTCCATCTCATACAGTGTGTCATTCAAAACCATTATTTCCTTATTTATTTTCGGTTTAGATTATTTGTCCATTGATTTAAGTGGGGTGTTAAATTATCCTACTATTATTGTATTACTATCAATGAGTTCCTTTATGTTTGTTGTCGTTTTATATACTTGGGAGGTTCCATGTTGGGTGCATAAATATTTACAATTGTTTTATCTTCTTATTGGATTGTCCACTTTATGATTATATAGTGCCCTTGTCTCTTGTTACAGCCTTTGTTTTAAAGCCTATTTTGTCTGATAAAGTATTGATATTCCAGTTTTCTCCTGGCATCCATTTGTGTGATGTTTCTCCATCCCTTTACGTTCAATCTGCAGGTATCTTTAGGTCTGAAATGAGTCTCTTTTGGCAGCATATAGATGGGTCTTGCTACAAATTTATTTTTTTAGATGAGATAAACATTAAATTAGTTGAATTTTAGTAAAATAGTTTAGCCTCCATAATGTGGGTGGGCCTCATCCAATTACATGAAGGCCTTAAGAAAAACAAAGACTGACATCCCCCAAAGAAGAGGAAATTCTGCCAGCAGGCTACCTTCAGGTTCAAACTGCAAGATAAACTCTTCCTTAGGTCTCTTGCCTGCCAGCTTAGTTATCAGCCTGCACAATTGGATGAGCCACTTATCTGAATACACACACACACACACACACACACTACACACACACATACATACACACCATATTGGTTCTGTTTCTCTGGAGAACTCTGACCAATACCACAATCATTTTTGAATAGGTTTTTTTTCACCTTACTGAACCAAAGACACTTGGCAGTACTGAAAAATGAAAAATGCTTTCATTGGTAGAGCATCATTTTGTTTTCTGATTGAGCAGCTTGTTTGACTCCCTTGATCCTGGCCAACACAGTACAATTCAGGTCCAGTGATGTCTTTTCCCCAATATGTACCAGTGTCTTTGTCTATCTGTGTTGTTTTTGTAGAGGGCCTTTGTTTCCCTCCAAGTGTTTAAGTTGTAATATCATAACTTTGTGTGTTGGTTTTATTTTTCTTTTGGTCAGACTATCCACAAAATGCTAGACTGTTATAACTCATGGAAGGCAAGTTCTAACAGACTATTTTTTGCTTCTGAACAGCAGCTGACATTTCAGGCTTAAGGCCATTAACAAAAAAGGGAGTGAACTCTGTGAGGGTATTAGCATTAATGCCCAACCTCCAGCATTCCTGAAAGTGGTCTCTAAACAATCTCGATAGTTAGAGATGGATTCATCCTGCCCTTGTCAACAGGATTGGATTGTTCCCCAGGAAAAGCTGGGGGATGGGGAGGGAGCTTCAAGGATTCAATTTAGAAGACATTCTTTTTTGTCTAGGGATATAGCATGTGCAGAGAGGGTGTAATTTCTATCAGGATTACTCCAATTCTTCTTTATAGTTACCCATGTGGCCTTGTCAAAGCAGGCTCTGGCACCTCCTGGTCCTACTAAACATTGTGCTGAGATGGATCAGACAGTCATTTCAATCAGCCTTCTACTAAGTGGGAAATCTCAGATTGTGCCAAGTAGTTAGGGAGTAAATACTAACCTTCTGCAGTTATTGTGAATTTTCATTTGTTTTGTGTCTTCAGGACATATTAGTGGGGAGTTTACTAGTCAGGGGACTGGAAGCAGATTGAGGAGTAGGGATAAAAATAACAGGACAGGTGGATTAAAAAGGACATTTTCAGAG